>NC_141373.1:653010-1224245 GCF_963921425.1 Dryas octopetala | reverse complement strand
CGCGGGCCCACTTGGCCACGTGTCATCCTCGGATCGAAGCCCGTGGGCCCACTTGCGCCATGTGGCAGCCTACCGTTGGAAACCCGCGGGCCCACTGCCACGTGGCCCATGTGGGCCCGCCTGCGGGCTTCCACTTGCGCCATGTGGCAGCCTACCGTTGGAAACCCGCGGGCCCACTGCCACGTGGCCCATGTGGGCCCGCCTGCGGGCTTCCATCCGTGGCTGACACGTGGCCTCCCATTGCGGGCTTCCACGTGGCACAAGTGTCTTTTTGGTCATTTAAATTTTGCAAAAGTCTTTGCCTTATGTCGAACCTTGGACCTGGTGGATTAGGAGAAAATGCCGAACCACTGAAGCAATGTCTTTTTTGTGTAAGTGGTGTAACATGATTTCTATTTATCTTACTTTCTTGTTTCTACCGAAAGTCACTAAATTTCTCTTTGCAGCCAATTCCACCATATCCAATTATCCATTGACTCTAGCATCGACACCTACGCCATAAGCTTCCCGGAGACCATCTTCTCCTTTGACTCCATCAAGAAGTTCACGCAATCCCAAGCCGTCTTCTTGCAAGCCACGCTTGTCTTGCTGCTTTCTTGGCTTGTCTTCTGCTTCTTTCTAAGGTTTATGAAGCTTGGCAATGATGGTAGGAGCATTTGGTTTAGGCTTAGATGGTGGGTCAGCAGATTGGATGTTTGCTTCGCCACTAGGCATTGGCTGGTTTTAATTGTCTGTTCACCACAATCTTCGATGGAAGATGCTAAAAGCGATGCTTGTCTAAAAGCCATCGAAGAATTGCATAAACTGGGTGCCTTAAATGACTACCTCTTGATACAGAAAGACAACACAAATGTAGAGGAGCTGGTGCTAGACTCTTCTGATTCTGAAAGTATCGAAGGTTGAACAATGACAACTCGCTATTCAAACTTGGGTTTCTCTTATTCCCATTATTAATTATCTATGATTCTATTTGTGCCAGATGTGGGTCAGCATTCTCGTGAAGGGAGGTTCCATATATAGGAACTAGTGGAGGTGGTGCCCCATGGAAGAAGAAATTAAGCTGGCGGCTGGTTGAAAGTTCTATATACTGCTTTTCACGGGTCTACTGGTTGAAAGTTCTATATACGTACACCAATGCTTGCTAGAAGCTACCAATTCTGCTTTTTCTGATCTCCTTTGATCATTTGATTCCAGGTGTAACATAATTGGAAGCACTTCAAGCTAACTAAACTTTTTAATCAACCTATTAAGTAAGACTTTTCAATATTAAAATCTTAATTACTATATTGGAGATGGCCTTAATCAGTAGCTTATCTTTTCAATGTCTGTTGCTCATTTTCTCTGCACATAAATTTAGAATCTCTGACGAGAAGGAAGAAGGTTGAAAGAAGAAGAGCTAAAAGAGAAGTTTACAAGCATTAAGTAACGGGTCAAATGCCAATTCCAACTGTATATATATCTTTGGTTTTATTAATGATTTTCTCTAAGAAAAAGTTACATAACATAAAGCACGTGATTTTATGAGAATTACATAATACAGGGCCAAGGAACTTGATATTTTACATAATTCTAATAAACAAAAGTTACAGGACAGCTTTATTGTGCATTCCTTCTTTGGACATCTTCAAGAAATGGGACAGAGTGGTAAAAAAAAAAAAAATGAAAATTGGGTAGCAGCAGCAGCAGCACCTTCCAAGTTGGAGAACTCAGAATGCAAATTTCACAAAGAAATGTGCATGATATTGAAACACATTAGCTTTATATTGAAATTTCAATTCAAATTGAAAGGGTTCTTCCACCAATGAAGTCATTTATTTCAATATTTTTGTACTTAGCACAATAAAGTTAACTACAATTTAAGCTAAAACAGTTCCTTCCATCACAGTAACAGCTTTCCCTCGCAGCAGCACCCTCTGATTCTGCTCATCTAGATGAATGTTTAATACTCCCTCTCTAGGTGATGCCTGAAAGTAAACAATAATATATATGAAGGAAACAAATAATGTTATGCTAAGCGCATAGAGAGAGAAAGAGAGATTACCGCATATGCAACAAAATCACACTTTCCCAGTTTTTTGCACCAGTATGATGCTAAGGCACAATGTGCACTCCCACAAACAGGATCCTGAAAGACAAATAGTATTTCCAGTTTAGTTCTTGACTTCAGCATAACTGAAATAAAGATCAAACAGCAAAAGACACAGGAAAAGGTTCCAAGCAGGCAGGTTATTACAATCTTCTCATTTAACATATCAAAGAAGACAGAAACATGCAACAAACATTTGGTTCCCAATATGGGGCACTCGAAAGAAACTTGCTCAGAGAATAAATGCAAGCTTATTACCTCATCGATCCCATGTTTAGGGCAGAAGAATCGACTGTAAAAGTCATATCCAGACTCTGGAGGAGCAATCCCTGTTACAATCACTCCCCTACTCCCAGGACATTTTAGGATTGCATCATACTGCGGCTGTAAATCTGCAACAGTTTTTCCTGATGGAAGCACAACCTGGAACAATGTAACAAGTCTCACTTAAGATTACATGCTAAACTCCATATATAAGCCGTAAAATAAAATAGAACTTTTCCATTAATCCATCCAAAAGAAAGAATTAGAAGCTTATATCGACCGAAAAGCATAAAAAGGGTTGCAGGATTTACAAGCAGATCATCTGTGATTGTTGTCCTCCTTATATCAATCATAGAAGCCCCATCCAAGGCAGTGGAGATTAAGGAAACCTCACCAGAATTGAATTCAGTAGATGGGTCAGCAGGAAAATTAAGTTCAACAAAATAGGACTCTTGTGCTTCACCATTTTGAATATTTGAACTATTGTCTGTCTTAACATCTACAACCTTTTTAGCTGTTAGAATTCCAGACAATGTGGTAAACTCAATAATGTTGGAATTTATCAAACCAGACTTAAAGAGAGTGTGTGCAGCCGCCAATGTTGCATGACCACAAAGCTCAACCTGCAAAAGGAAATCAATTTTCCAAGCTTAATTTACTTTACAAGATTTTGCTAATACTACTACCTAGTATGCAAATCACTATTTATATATCCACCTTTATCCTTAATTTGGTGAATAAAATCAAGATACAATACTAGCTAAGAGCCACACATCAAATTAGGAGAAATTGTAGTTAAAAAAGTTTGCATTTTGCAGCAAATAAATCCATAGGAGCTAAAAGCCTAAAAGGAATCATATTCACAACATGTTATTATGGACCCAGATAAAGATAAAACCAAAGGAACTAAAATAGAGGTGGGTTCAGACTTCAGACCTCATTGACGGGCGTGAACCATCTGAGACGGAACCTAGGAGTGGAAGTCAAAGCAGGCGAGTTGTTAGAGTCAGTGATCCGAGTCAAATAACAGGTCTCGGACAGATTGAACTCGGTCGCCACAGCTTGCAACCATTGGTCGTCTCTGTCTTCCTCTAACAAGCAAACCGCTGCTGGGTTCCCCTTGAAAGCTGAGTCAGTGAACGCATCCACCTGTTGATCAGTTCACCATTTCAATACTCATTTATACACTATTTGCACCCATTACACACACTCATACACAGTGACACAGACACAGAAAGGGTATAAGAGAATGAGAAAGAGAAAGTACCAGAAAGTATTTCACGGGTTTTTTTGCCATGGAAATTATTATGCAGCAAAATACAAGAGAAGCTCAACCCTCAACGAGTCAACGCTATGTCTTGCACTTTGCAGGGGCAGGTGGGATATCAATAAAGATCATACAACATCGAAACATCCGCCCGATGCTGGTCAAAATTTCTATATTCATCAACTAGGGTCCACTTCTTTCTTTCCCGGCCAACCGCACTGTCCTTTAAATGGTATAGAACTATAGATATACAGCATGTCAGCATTATCCCATACGTTATAAGAAAATTAGAGTTTAGTTTTTATTCACGTTTTTTTTTTTTTGACTAAAACTTTATGAGTTTGTTTTTTAAAATGAAGTCTTTTATCCATATGGCAGTTTTGTGCAAATTATCTGCAAGTATCCAAGGCTAACAATATTTTCTGTAGAAAATTTAAGTGCAAATTATGATTTCATTGGGCCCTAAGTATGCAATCAACTTCTTTTGTTGACTGGAGAAAATAGGACATTATGACTTTATCATTACAGAATACTAACCTACAAATCAATGAACTACTTTTACAGGAGATTAATCAGGGCTAAGTAACTTAATATTTACATGACGGTGATACACAAAGTTAAAGACACAGCACAGCACGCCCATCTTTATTATACATCAACATAAATGAGAGCTCCTGAGTCCTGCCCATTGGAAATGGAATCACCAAATTCCTTCTCTGGACATCTTCAAGAAATGGGACAGAGTGATATTTGGAAGTTCGACAGAACCCCTCTTTTTCTTTGTTATCCTGGTCATCTTAACTGACTCCCCATTCTCTGATTCAGTAACCGTCACTGAGAGCAAGTTGTAGAACTGTTCAAACACCAGTTTATACATATTAGATACTTCCGAGAATGCTTTGTTAGAATAAAGTAACAAATTTGGCAACAAAGAAAAACAAGAATAAAATACTTTTGCTGTATTTTAATGGAAGCTAATTACATAGGTCCATAATCCAGCATGAAATCTAGCCTTGAAAATCCATATGAAAATGATAAACGAGAAAATTTACCTCACAAACACCATGGAGCAACAATCGACGGAAAGGATCTTGAACCCTTAGGATCAGAGTATCTCCATCCTGAGCCTCTGTTACAAAAGCCCGTACACGCTCCTGAAAAAAGAAAAAGGAATTTGCTACTCATCGACAACAAAAAATTTTGTTGGGTTACATTTCATTTAGAGAAACATGAATATAGAAAGCATGCATGACAAAATTGGTAAAGGTGGAAATGTGTGATGATGAACATAAAAAAATTAGATTTACCTCGTAGCCCTCAATAAGTTCTGAAACAACGCTACGCCGAAGTGCCTCTCTTGTTCGACAATCAACCCTATGCCATGCATTCAAGACAGCCATTTTATCAGCATCAACACGACCCTTCTTCTTTTCACATGGGCTCTCAAAGGAATCAATGAGACTAGCCTGTCAAAATGAAGTAAAGGCTAGAGTCAGGACGTGAGACCAGGTAACATCCAAAATGATCCATAACCACACATGCTGACTGATAAATCAATAATTTCATTTGGGCACATTATTTGCTACAATAGTATCAAGAGAACCTAAATTCTACTTTAAATAAAGTTAGGCCTCCATATGGCTAGTCAACTATTTGAATTTAATTCCAGTAATAACTTTATAGCATCTGAAATCATCGGATTGCAGGAATTCAAAGATTGAAACATGTTTTCCGTGAATGAGAGTGGCTGAAGGACCTGTTGATCCATGTCTATATTCCTTAATGTATCCCACTCTTGCACAGTAGTCATGCAGAATGGTGACCGTGGTACATCATCACCTGTAGATTCAAACCAAACAATGTTGATATGAAACGTTCTAATGAGCAATAACCATAAATAGTACACTGCAGAGTAAATGAAGGTGAGTTCTATAATCACAGAAAGTTCAAGCAATATCTTCAGGTGGTAAATATAGAAGTACTCATCGGTCAGAAATGCATATAGAATAGAAGTTATAATACACCAAACAATTATATTAAGAGATATTTATTTCAGCTATATGAGTACCCCAAGGTGGTGGAGCAAACAAGCCTCTAATTTCTTCTGCATTTAGACGAGGAACAAGTTCCATCAAAAGGCGGTCATTCAACCATCTTCGAGACCGTCGGTTGCTAACCTGGCAAAGATAAACTCCTTATAATGAACTGTAAACTCCACATGAACCATAATGTGTACACAACTTGTCAAGTGATACAAAAATGTCCAAGAAACTGTACTTAGGAATAGCTTCCTCTGTTTTATTAAATGTCCTTTTTTGCCTCGCTAGTGCTAATTTATAATTCCATGTATACCCAAAATTTCCATTGATGGAGAAACACTAAAAACTTGAGACACATTCACTCAAAAGAGCATATCTACAATTGAACAGTCAATTGAGCATATCTAACCATGCACTAAATTCTTCTAGCTTCACCAAACAGTATAAATCCTTTATCTAACTAAAGTAACCATCTTGGTTTTCTAATCATCAGAAAACTTATTAAAAATGTATGGTTCTTGGTAGTAATTTGAATTGTGAATAACTATGGTATTTACAAAGTGGCCAGACACCAAATGCCAAAAACAAATCCATATTCAAAGAGACACAGCAAGATAAAGATTCAATATTTCCATGTCAGTAAAATTTTAGGCAACTAACTGTTGGTCTAAATTGACTAGGAACAAGTAATGTCACAACGGGAACTCTGTTTTGCAATCAGGATTCTGTTGAAATAACTTTTTATCAAAAATGAATTAGGATAGTACCGTTCCAGCCAAGCTCTCAAGAAAATCAATCTTCTTCTCAATCGACATTCCACGAGATTGGGCACTCTCTCCTGTCCAAAAACACCACTTTAGATAGAACATTTCTAACAGGGGCATCAAATTGATTTAGAAATTAATAAAAAAGGTAACAGCAGAAGGAACATATCAGTATATCTGTATATGATATGATCTGGGTATCCAAAATTAATAAAAGAAAATGAATCAAATCCAATCAATACCCAAAATCCCCAGTGTTTCACTCTTGACACATAAATAAAAAGGCCAAGTCTGCAACTTTACCCCTTCTATTATATACCATGAGCTGAAACCCATTGCATAAAAACATAAAAAGAGAAGGAGAGGCACCTTTTCGGGGTTCAAAGATAGGAGAGGAGAGGGAAAGGCCGTCTTCTCTGTTAAGAACTTCAGGGGTCGCCATGATTGATTGGATCGGTGCAGAGCGGATCAAAGGCTGTGGCTTTGAATCTTCTTCTTGGTCTGGGCTTGTGGGTGTTTCTGCGGTAATGGATTTTGACGAGCAGCTAAGAAAGCAAGGCCGAAACTTGTTCTGAAATGTTGAAGGTAATGAGAATTGAGAGGAAGCAAACAAGGCCTTAGAAATAGGGAAACTGGGAAAGAGAGGAGACTAGGAGAGGAAAGTGGAATATACTCTTTATGTACCAATGTATGTGTATGTTTGATGATGCTACACGGAAGACGATTTACTTGTCTTGTGAAACTGTCGCTCTGCGCTTGGAAAAATTAATGGGATACACGACTCACGAGTCATAACTCATAACTTAGTAATACTAATACGATAGTGTTTTTATTTTTTTTTGAGTTGAAAAATAGGATCGAAGTTGGATGCAATTGTGATTAATTCTACTGCCGGGACTACAAACAATAGTATTACATTCAAATTCTTATGATATAAAAAAGAATTTTATAAATTTATACTTTTGTAGAAAAAGGTAAATTCATCTATACACGAATATTATTAATGTATTTGTATATTATATTATGTATGTACTATACAATTTCTCTACTTAATAAGTTGGCCTTTGAGATGGGGTGGCTCGGTCATTGGTTATGCATGGCTCTTTGGTTCATATTCTTTGTAGGTAACTTAGCTTTGCCTTGCTGCTCTTCTGGGTTGTATCTCCCGTCTGGTTTGGTTGGCTTGCTTTCTCTTCTTCTTTAGCCTATTGGGCTCTTTGGTGCCTTTTGGTGTCGTATGTGCTTTATTGGGCTGGGCTTGTAGGTTTTGTTGGTTCTTAATAAATTTCTTTTTTTAAATAATAATACTTGAGTTACAAATTTACATATCTAATAAGGGAGGCTATTCAGACCACCCAAAAATGCTGAGTTGACCACCCTTTAAATATTTACCTCTTTTTGCCCATTTTGTCCTTGCATTAAAAAAAAAAACCATTTCTCCAATTTTGGCCGGACACCCCTCCCCGCCGCCAGCGCAACCCTACCGCCAACGCGACGCGATTCCACCCCTCCCCTTCTCCGGTCGACCCACTCCCACAAAAAAGGGTTTTCTTTTTAATGCAGGGGCAAAATGAGCAAAAAGGAGTAAAAATTTAAGAGGGTGGTCAACTCAGCATTTTTGGGTGGTCTGAATAACCCACCCATCTAATAATGTACTAATATATATGTTTATTAGGCTGGGCTTGTAGGTTTTTTTGGTTCTTAATAAATTTTTTGTTTAAATAATAATACTTGAGTCACAAATTTATATATCTAATAATGTACTAATATACATGTTTATATCTTATCTAAGTGAAATTCAGAATTTAATAAAGGGAGACTTAGAGTACAGTCCATTTTATGAGTCTTTTTTAGACTAAGACCAGTAGTGATTTAGGGTTTTTAATTAGATCCTTTTATTTTTCTTTTTTGACGACTTTATATTAGGTTTTAACTCCAAGATTTTGGGCTAATCTCGGAGTTAAAACCTAACATGCAGCCTCTACAAAGCCCATTTTACATCCTAGGAGAGGAAATACCCTTCAAATCGGGGAAGGACTTTATTATGAATTAAAATGATTTTCTTATAAATTAAAAGAACTTTATTATGAATTAAAATGATGTTCTTATAAATTATTATGATTTAAAATAATTTTCTTATAAATTTTAAAACACCCTTAGTCTCCATTTAAAAACTGTTTTCTAAAAAACCTAAGCCTAATTATCTTTTTAATAAATAAAACCATCAAATTAATTGGTGAACAAGATTTTTTAAATAAACACGATGAGCATAGTAGCACGGTTTTCTTAAAAGGGCAAATTACACAAAAGTACCTCAATTAACCACCATATATCACTTGAGTACCTCAATTAAAAAAAGTTGCTCTCAGGTACCTCAAGTACTGATTTTGCACACCTAGGTACCTCCGTCAGCTTTTCCGTCTTGGAGGCGTTAATTGCCTACGTGGATCTGACCTGGGCCACGCGGGACGTAAACCTGGCACTGACACGGCGACCCCAGATTGGTTCCCGCCCAAATTAGCCCAGTCAGCATGTTCCCTCCAAAAACTGAGCTGCCACGTCACTTAAAATAATAATAAAATAATAAAACGTTTAAAAACAAAACAATTAAACCTGAGTTTTAAAAATCAAATAACATATAAACAAAACATTTAAACGTTTCAGATTTCGATCAGATTTCATAAATTCTAGAAGCTTATCCCAACTACACAGACCTTCGATCTCCCACCAGGCCACCACCATTGTTGTCCTTCTGAGATCAGAACACCAGAAAAGCGAGATCGAAACACCAGAAAAGCCATACCCTCCCGACACTAGAACAAGACATTGAAGAAAAGCGATGGGTTGGAAGTTTCGCCCGCACGATGTGTTGGAAATGCCCATCTATGGTAAGTTGCTCATTTGAATCTCTTGAATTCCTAGTTTTTCCGTCTTTAAGGCTTTATATTTCTTTGTTTAGGCTTTTATATAAGCTTTAGGCGCGTAGATTCTTTGTCTTGATTTTAGGGTTTTCGGTGGGTACGGTGGGTTTGGACTTTGTGTAGATTCTTCTCTGGGCATGTGGGAATTGTCGCGTGCTTTGTCTGGTAGTGTGTTATTTTATAGGGAAGTGCTTTGTTGAGTCATAAAGCAAGTAGTGTTGTGTTGACTGGTAGGTGGTCTAAATGAATAACAGTTGCATTCGACTGTGGTATTTGTCCTATGTTGCTTTACTTTATGCATTTAAATAGTGACTTAAAAATTCAGAATGCATTCTTCAGTCAATTGTTGATTGCATATTGCCTTTTTTTTTTTTTGCACAGACAATCCTGAAAAATTCTCCATTCAACTGCACCATGGTGGGGAATTAACACACGCAGAGTATAAGGGTGGCAAAATACAATGGGTTGATAACTGCAATAAACAATACATGTGCTTCAAATATATAGATAAAATGGCAGAAAAGTTGGGTTATGGAAAAAGTTTCATCTTCTACTACTACAAGTACCCTGAATGGGAATATGATGAGGGTTTGCTGTTGTTGGAGTCCGAAGATGATGTGAGCTACATGGTTAGTGTAGTGCCAGAGGATCTTCCAATATTAGACATGTATTTTGAGCATCTCACACCAGAAGAAGCTTACAAGAGGCACAAGGAGTATGTAGATGACATATACACTATGCCATCTACAGTGGTTATTGAAGATCCCGAGGAGGAAAATGATGATGAACCTGAACATGTTGGTGATGATGATGAACCTGAAGAAACCCTGAATGGTAATGATGTACCAATGAGGGATCAAAGTGATGAAGAAAATAGAGATCCAGCTGGTGAGGGAGTTCATAATACTGAGGGGCAATCTAATGACTTTATGGATCCTGACTTCCCACCTGATGATGATCAGACTAGGTTTACAAGGTTTGTGGAGGAAGAATGTGAGATGGAAGCCAATCCTTCTCAACCTACAGAGCCACAACCTAATGCTGCTCCAGGATCCACAGATCATGCTTCCACCAGTCAGGCTCCTTCAAGTTCAGTACCAAATTTAGATTTGGATGTAGGAGAGATTGATGATCATGAGGAGGGATACAGGACAGAGGAGCTAGAGAGTATCCATGGTAGTGATGATGAGGATGCACCAACCAGAAGGTATCCTGCATTCAATCCTGACACTGACCTAGCTGACCCTCAGTTCATTTGTGGCCAAACTTATAGAGATGCTGTGTTGTTTAGGGCAGCCATCAAGCAATATTCAATCAAGAATGGTTTTGGTAAAATTCACTTCACTCGAAATTCAACATTGAAGCTTAATGTCAGGTGTGCAAAAGGTTGTCCTTGGAAGATCCATGTGGGGAAGATGTACAAACATCCTACTTTGCAAATCAAGAAGATCTACAAGCATCATGAGTGCTAGAGGATCCATGAGAACATGAATATTCTTGCTGAATGGATATGTGACAAGTACTTAGATAGGATCAGGAACACCCCAGAATGGTCCACTGACTCATTCCAGCAGACTGTTTCATCTGAGTGGAATGTCAAGGTGACAAGAATGCTAGCTTACAGGGCATTGAGGAGGGCAAAAAATATCATTGAAGGCATACATGCTGAGCAGTACAGGAGACTATGGGATTACTGTGCAGAGGTTAGGAGGACAAACCCTGGGACCACTACACAGGTTGAAATGGATGAATGGAGGTTTCTGAGATGTTATATGTGCTTAGGTGCATGTAAGGAGGGTTTTAAGAAAGCTTGCAGACCAATAGTGGGGCTTGATGGTTGCCACTTAAAAGGTCCATATGGAGGGCAACTGCTTGTGGCTGTTGGTGTGGATGCTAATGAAGAAACCTGGGTCATAGCTTACGCAGCTGTGGAAATAGAGAACAAGGACAGCTGGTCTTGGTTTATTGAGTTACTTGCTAATGATCTAGACATTGTCAACTCCCACCACTGGACTTTTATCACTGACCAGCAAAAGGGTTTGTTGCCAGCCATACAGGACATATTACCCAATAGTCAACAAAGATTTTGTGTTAGGCACTTGTACACAAATTTCAACAAAGAGCATAAGGGTCAGGCCCTGAAGGATGCTTTGTGGAAAAGTGCCAGGGCCACTTGCATTCCACATTTCAATACTGCTATGGATGAAGTAAGACACATTTCTGATGCTGCATATGTGTGGTTAAAGCAAAGGCCTGCTGAGCACTAGAGCAGATCACACTTTCAATGTGGGCCACACTGTGATATGCTGCTTAACAACATATGTGAGTCTTTCAATTCTGTGATATTGAAAGCCAGAGGGAAGCCAATCCTCACCATGTTCGAGATGGTAAGAACTATGCTAATGAAGAGGATCCAAGTTAAGAGGGACAAAATGCTCCGATGGAACAAACCTATTTGTCCCAAGGTTGTGAAAAAAGTGGAGGACAACAAAGATGCATGCAGGAGATGTGTGATAACATGGAATGGAGATATGAGCTACCAAGTGGATGCTGGGAGGGGTCAGATCTTTGTTGTGAATTTGGAAGATCGGACATGTGCATGCAGTGGCAGTCATGAATCATATGCATATGAATCATTATGACTATGTGGCCTCATGCTACAGCAAGGAGAAATACTTGGAGGCTTACAGATGCCTCATCAATCCAGTCAATGGTATGAGTTTGTGGGAGCGAACAAGGAAGGCTCCACCAGAACCTCCCCAATACAATGGACAACCTGGAAGACCAAAAATGAAGAGGAAGAGGGGTGCAAATGAGCCACTGCAGCCTCTGGCTGACATGACTGCACTAGGCAGGGAAGAGCAAATCACAGTCAAATGCTCCATTTGCCATCAAACTGGCCATAATGCCAGGACTTGTCACAGGCATTTGCCAAGGAGAAGAGGTGCAGCACCAACCACTGTTAGAGGAGGGCGCTCTCAAGCTAGACAAAATGGAGGGGCAAGTACATCTACAACGGGCCAGAGGAGAGGAGGAAGAGCACATGTAATATTCAAAATGATCATGGTGTGAATTTTATAGAACATTTGCATACCTATAGACTGATTTGTTTTGTACTTTGCAGACCAACAGAGGTGCTAGGGGAAGAAGAGGTTCTCATGCTGCTCAACTATCTCAGTCATCCCAGTCCAACACTCAAGGAGCACCCCCAGCCTCCCAAAACACTCAGTGAAGCAGGTTGCCTTTATGGCAAGAATGAACAATGGGTTGTATTGACATTTTGCTTTTTTTTTTTGTGTGGAAAATATGGTTTGTTTTGTGTTTTGGAATTACAGATGAAGCTAGGCTATTTAAGTGATTTTGTAATACATGTGAAGTTAAGGACTTTGGAGCCTTTCAACAGATTTTGTGCAGGTGGGAATATCTTTTTTGGACATAATGGTGAACAAGTAGACAAGGTTATTGAAGTTAGTAGTGCACAAATTGACACATGCAGGGTTTTTTGCGTAACAAGTAGACAAGGTTTTTTGTATTGCACAGTGAACAAGTAGACAAGGTTTTTGTGTAATTGACATTATCTAAGCGAATGCAGGGTTTTTTGTGGTATTCCTTATAAGCCTCTTTTTGTTTTTTGCCATGACTTATGAGCCTTATTTACATTTTAAAGTCCAATTTTACATGGTATTATCAAACCATACACCCACCCTGGGATAAGACGTCAGAATTCTAATAGGGGATTTTTTAAACCATGTTATGTATAATAGTGTGTTTGCCATCACCACAATGAAGCTATAAAAGGAATCTCAAAATAAACCATTTAAATTGCAATTGCATTGCATTGCATTAAAGCCATAAACCATTTCATAAAAGGCATAAACCATTTCAAAATAAACCATTTGCATTGCATAAAAGCAGAAAATGTGTGGAAAGTTCCAAAACACAGGAGTGAAAGCATTGAATCTTAGGCATAAACAAGTCCAAAAAAACCACAAAATATTTGGCCATGCTTAACCTAAAAACCTAAACACCCACCCTAAACCCTAAACCCTAAACCCTTAACTGCTGGCATATACCCACAACATCATAACGCCTGAAGCCAACAACAAAGTGAAAAACAGCTTGTTCTTCCTTCCCAGTATCTTTAGGCATAAACGAGTCCAAAAAAACCACAAAATTTCTGGTCATGGTTAACCCAAAAACCTAAACACCCACCCTAACCCCTTAACTGCTAGCATATACCCATAACATCAAAACACCTGAAGCCAACAGCAAAGTGAAAAGCAGTTTGTTCTTCTTTCTCAGTATCTTAAGCTCGTCCTCAGCCATCGTCGCCTTCCTAAGCAACCCTGGTATAATCACCCTCGAGCGTTCACACATCGGGGGGTCCACCCATTCCCAGAATTGGCAGCCTCCTCGCTGTACATTGCAAAAAATTGTCAAGTTTCAAAAAACAAAATTACCTATTATCTTTATTCAAGAACAAGACAGGCATACCCCATAACTGGCACACCGGACAAATCTCCTCCCAGGGTTTAGATCAGTCCAAGAAGTGAAGAGTACAGCTCTTCGCCCACAAATGCAAGATACCGAATCCATTGGAGAGAAGGGTGAACTGGAACAGAGGATACCCAGAGAAGATTCCTCGAATCTAGAAGATGAAGCCCAATAATGCAAGGTTTTTCTCTTCAATAGTTCTCTCCAATAACCCTAAGTCCTAATCTTCGCGTTTTTCCAAGAACTGATCAGGAAGAAGAGAAAATAAGACTATAACGACAGGCTCTGTTTTGTTTTTAAACGTTTTATTATTTTATTATTATTTTAAGTGACGTGGCAACTCAGTTTTTGGAGGGAACATGCTGACTAGGCTAATTTGGGCGGGAACCAATCTGGGGTCGCCGCGTCAGTGCCAGGTTTGCGTCCCGCGTGGCCCAGGTCAGATCCACGTAGGCAATTAACGCCTCCCAGACGGAAAAGCTGACGGAGGTACCTGGGTGTGCAAAATCAGTAATTGAGGTACCTGAGAGCAACTTTTTTTAATTGAGGTACTCACGTGATATATGGTGGTTAATTGAGGTACTTTTGTGTAATTTGCCCTTCTTAAAAAGTCAAAATAACACATCTATGGAGTTAAATGGTTATGGCAAAAATGAAAAATCATCCGCAATTTGCAAACCACACATTCTAGTGAAAAACAAGTAGCATTCAGTTATTATTAGTTGTATTTTTCTCTACTTTATTGAAGGAGGTTTTAACTTCAAATTTTATAAATGGAGTTTTTTCTTAGAGAAATTATAAATGTGAGTTTGATACCTATAAAAAACCCTTTAATGTGATTACACAACGCGTTGAGGGGCAGAATAGGGATTTCACATGCTGACCTCCACTCCCCTGAAAATGCACTCATCATCACTGAACGTACCACAGCAGCAAGCCAGGAACAGAAAGCTGGCAAAAGCGCGCGATAATCTCACCGCCTTCTCTCCTTCTCTCCGGTATAACCCTAACTACAAGTTCATCCTCTTTACCCTCATGCCTCTCTCTCGCTTACTCTTGTCACAAAAAGGTAATATTTAACTAAGAAAACCCATTTCACTACCTATTTTACTACACATTTTCTTCTTCTCTAAGTTGATTCTGCAACATTTTGCTTATTTTGCATAATTTTGGTGAGAGTTGTTATTTTTAGCTCCATTAGGTCTCTCTTAAAATTATACCATTACTATGATTGTATTGAATGTTTCTGGGCTCATTTATTCTTTTGGGTTGATAATGTTGGTGGGTTAGCATGAAAATATGAAAATGGGTTTTAAACCCAGGAATTGGGAGCACCCTCAACCCATATATGTATGTATACGCTTGTTACTTACTTGGGTTCCATTGGATTTTATGTCATTATTTTAATGTTAGTAGCAAGCAACAGTTTTGTTTGTCATGTATAGGTGTAGCATTTAGCCATTTAGATCTTTATATTTCTCTTGGAGTTGACTGCCAATCTCATGATCTTTTTATTTTTATAACATTGTAGTTATGAAGTCTCTTTGTTTGTGTTTAGTTAAGGCTGAAGAAATTTCTCCTCTGGCTCATATGGAAGGACGGAGTAGCTACAACGACCCCATGGATATGCAATTCATGGCATTGAATTTCGGTGGGAATGCTGTCAATGATGTCTCTCACACACCTGGAGATGATCCAAACCAACAAGTAATCATGGCTGCTGGAAGTAGTGCAAACCAAGCTGATGCCCTCCCTTTACCTTGGTGGTTTCAAACCCCAAAGCCATCTCACAATTACGTTGAATTTCTAGCAGAAAATTCAACATTTCTCCCAAAGGCTCCTTGTGAAGACATGTTGATTCCTTCATTTAGTGGCATACATGCTGTTGGTGGGGTCTCTGAATTCCAAAGAGGTGTGTTATACAGCAGTCTCGGAAATGCTTGTGGTTCTAAATCAACTGATTATTCTATGGACATGGACGCTTGGAAGGTAACAGTTATGAAATTATTTTCATGTAAAGTAGCGGTATGATTGCCTAATGGTCATGTTAAGATAATAAATTGGAAGCTAAACAGTATATCTTTGGTTCAAGTTCTTCCTTTGATGAATATTTATGGTTAGAACTTCTCTGTCTGACTGTCTCTAGAATTAGTATTTTGCAACATAAATTGGTCTCAATGCTCACCAAATCCCTCCTGTTGTGGTCTCCAAATTTGAATTTCCCTAGAATGCGAGAGATCTGAAGCCATATTATGAAGAACTTGTGAATATGCAAAATCAGATCAATTCCCAGGTTAAGTTACTTTTAAGTTTAAACAATATTCAGCTGAGATTACCTCAAGCAATCATTTCAACATTGATGTCTTTCACTTTTTGGACTTATCATGATAATCCTGTGCAATATACCTGCTACAGTATCATACTTCCAGGACAGAAAATTCAAACGGGGATAGCTATGATACTGTTTCTCAAGTTGAACCAAGAGTAAGAATTGCAGCCGCAGGTTTTGTTTCCCAACCACGTCAGAATGTTTCGAAACAGAGAGCTTTTGATACTGATCGTGTAAGCCAAATGCTTTGACTAGAAAAACTGAACTGGTCAAGATTCATGTCATTTTTCCTTTCAAATAGCAGACACGATCATTACTTGTTTTGTTCATCTTTTGTTATAATGTTTGTAAATTTGTACTTGAAGTTTGTTAGACATTTTCTTGGAGATGTAAAACTTTTAACTAGTTTCTTATTAAAACAGGAGCGCAGGTCACGAATTTCTGAAAGTCTGAATGCATTGCAAGAACTACTTCCACAATCCATAGAGGTAATCCATTTGTGTATGTGAGTGCATGTATGCAGTTGCTCATGCACTAGCTCCCCTGAAGAGGGTTTTCTTAATGACTTGTCAATCAATATTGCTTTCTTTTTTTATTTTCTTACTTTGATGACTTCAACGCAAATAGTTTTTCATCAAATGACAAAGAGAATAGGCGAATTAACAAATAAACTATTAATTTGGTAGCTGAGCCTGCATATAAGCATCATTAGAGTTTGATATGTAATACATTAATTGACATATTAAGCTTATCGAAAAGACCAAGTGTAGGCTATATAGAGTAGGATTACAAATCTAATCATGTCTTCCTCCAGAAATGGGAGTATAAGATTCAAACCTGTCATATATATGAAATATGCTGCCTCAGATTCTAATGTCATTTTACAGTATCATATGAAGGCCAATTATTTTCTGCGGAGAATGTGGTCAGAAGTTCATCTATATGACTAGTTGCTTTTGGATTGTAGGGTGGTCAAGCATCTGTACTGGATGATGTCATTGACTATATCAAGCTTATGCAGCTTCAGATAAAGGTACGTCTTTTTCTTTATTTTGTGTGACTCTATGGTTTGCATGATTTTGTGTGTGCACTGTACACTGGCAAAGATGCATGCATAAACCAATACAAGAATGAGCACCTTCCGTTAACTAAAAATTGAAATGTTGCATTCTGAATGTCCTGAGGTAGCAGTTCTTTTACATGACTTCTTTTTTTTCATTTTAGAAACAGTGATGTTCATGTCCATGAAGTTAAAGTAGAAAATAACTCATCTTTGCAGGATTTATCTAAAAGCAGATTGGGAGGTGAATCCATTACTGAACCTATCATTTTCCGTGAGGTATAATTCATCTATGCTGAACTATAAGTTAGGCAAACAAATCACATTGTAAATGTTTCACTCGCCTAAATTTGACGAAAGTGCCATCTTGTTTTCATATTATGCAGGGATATGGTCACTACTTTTGCCACCAGCAGATGCTGAATGAACCTCTTGAAGAGATGATGGGGAAATTGCTGGAGACAAATCCAGGGGCAGCTATGCAGCTGTTGGAGAAGAAGGGTCTTTTGATGCTACCAATGGGTTTCACTAAAGAATTAGTTTGAGTCGTGATAGATGATTAGTAGACTTATGACTTAACTACATAAATATCATGTTTCCTTTTTGTTAATATTTACTTATGTTCATGGTTTCCAACAGATAGTACTTGAACAAACTCAGTGTTGTGAGCTCGCTAGGGGAATTTTTGATGCTGGTTGGTTATTTAAAGTTTGAGTCTTTGAGAGTCCCAACACGTTTTTGAAACTACGTGTATTTCCCAAAACCATTTCATCCCAAATGTTCTTGAACTATCTTTTTTGCTTTTTTCCACTTTCTCTTCTTCTGGTGGGAATTGAAGGAAATGAATTTGGCACCAACTGAAAAATGGGTTGAGATTATTGCTTTGAAATAACACTTAACAGTCACCTTCATTCAATTTCATGAGATTTTGTTAAATATGAAATTGACTTGCCACAAAAGATTATCGATGTGAATAAGTGCTAACGATGACCTGGGTGAGAATCCTGTTCTTGCTATATGTGTAGCAACTGGTAAGGTGTCCAGCCCACTATGGGGAATTTCAAATTATGTAAGATATGCTGAATTGAAAAGCACATAATCAAATTTGAAACCCTATCATTTAGGACCCCTTTGGTATCCTACTCAAAATTTTTTTTTTTTCAAAAATTTAAGATTTTTTTTTTAAATGTTAGTTTTCAAAATTAATTTTTAAAATTTGAAAACTTGTTTAGTATGAAATGTGAAAATAATTTTTCAATTTAAAAAATGATGACAGTTAAAAAAGAAGGAACTAGGAAGTGTAAAAAAAAAACACGATGTTTTATCATTTTTTTAAGATGTTTTTGAATTTTTTTCTAAAAATTATTTTCGAAAATAGTCTACCAAACACATTTTCTTGACTAAAACTTGTTTTTTTATTTTTGAGAAAAAAAAAAGTTTTTGAATAGAATACCAAACCGGCGCTTACATATTCAATTCATTTTTTTTTAATGTAAAAGGGTGTAAATTCCCACATGAATGCTAGGGGAGAAAATTCTCTTTTGCGCCTTTAGATAGTTCATTCCTATAAAAAACAAACAAAAAAAAAAAAAGCAAAAAAGAACTCACATTTATACCAGATGATAAGTAAATGAGAAAAAATTTACATTTTTTTGTTGGTCAAAGAGAAAAAATTTACATTGAATTTGCTATTATTTGTCATGGTCCTCTTTCAACGGGTCTGAGTCTATCTGGATTATGAGAGGCTTCTGAAGATCCAAGGGTGGATCTGCTACAATGGGTAGCATTTTAGGGGACAATACTTCTTCTATTTCAGCATTTTCAGCCAGTGCTTTGTCCAAAGAAGCCTTCGCCACTTTAGTAATGCAAATCATTAGAATCACTGTGCAAGAAACAAGAAGGAAATGGAAAGTTAGAGAATACCCGAAAGTAAAAAAAAAAAAAACTCAAATCATCTCAACTATAAGAAACGATCTTAACCACAAATTCATAGTATATTTTGGATAAGTAGTTCAAATGCAAAATTACAAAATAAACAGGTAATAAGAATATATTTAAGAAACAATAATTCACCGGATATTCCAAAACCTAGCCCAATAAACACCTGCAACCAAAAGCAAATACTAAATATTAATTTACAAATAAAAGGATACGGTAGTCATGTAGCATACTAGATGGATCAGAAGCTTCAGCTATGTTGCACTCCTGACCATATTTTCAAGCTAAGGGTAACAACTCTATCGTCACAATAAAATAAAAAATTGAACCTTCACGTAATGCAATGAAGTAAAGGTCATATAGAACTTACCCAACGCGTTGTTGAAACCTCATTCCATCCATGTGTAACATCTGAAAGATCCTTAACAGTTGTACCAACATATACCAGCGCAAATGTGATGGGCTGGGATGAAAAGAAGAGTGGATACCATCACTAGATTAAAAGCAGGCCATTGAAAAAATACAAGAATGTATAGTCACCCACCCATGACTTGATTGATAGCAGCAAATATATCCCTACTAGAATAATAAAAGAGATGCATAATGGTGACCTTTTATGTTGAACTAATTTACATATGAATACATATTACTAGGTTTGGTGCATATTCTACCACACAATTCTACTTTGTGAAGGGAAAGTGACACCAAAGATTCACACAAGGTTCCTGCTTCAGTGGATATCAAGTTCAACTGGAAACATCATTACTCATATAATGCAGGGGCCAAGTTCAAAGTATTTTAAATCAGTCCATCCAAGTTCCAAGCACCACATGAAGAGTGTTTTTTCATTTAATGAATGCAATTTACACATGAAGAGTCTCTTTTTGTCACCTGTTCAAGGCATTTAAGTGTTATGAGTTATGTCTCTTAGAATTCCTAGGCGTATTAATGTGGGTCTTATTGTTCATGTATCAATGGCTCTATAAAAGGGCTGGTTTGTAACCTTTGAGAGAAGTTAATGGTGAAAGGAATCAGATTTTTCTGCTTGTGTGTGAAGCATGAGGTGGCTTGGAGAGAAGTGTTAGAAGGCTTTAGTAAAAGCACTCGATTTATATTGATGACTAAACTTTGCCCATTGACTAACAACTGTTTTAATTGAGAATTATCAATGTGAGAATGACAGCAAAGACAGGACTACATACAAGTAATTCTGTAACAAACTGTTAGGTACTGAACTTTTATAATTCAGATTTGATAGTTTAGATAGCAAATTATGAGCTCCGCATTGAAATGATCTTCAAAACTAAACAAATCATGAGTAATTAAAATGAGTTAATACCATCGTTCCCAGCCAAGAAGCCAGTATATAGTCCCCTACGTGAACAGGAGTCACAGAGAGGAGGTAGTTCACCATGTTAAATGGAAGCAAAGGAACAAGCCGAAGCAGCAGGACTATCTGTCAGACAAACCCCATAAGGTAAAAAATATCAGGAATTCCATGGAAAAGAATAGGAATCCACAGAAGCAAGAGTATAAGGTCAGATTAATTTTTTTATATGTTTGTATATATATTGTAACATATGCTTCCATTAAAAGCCTTTAAAACTTTAACAATTCTCAATTTAAAATTTCTGTCTTGGTCGTAATTGAAAGTTGAACAAACACACAAAAGTTCAAGATTCTAGTAGATTCCTGCTTGTCCTATAAAATAAACACAAACTAAAGGTGGTCTTTGATATGTAAAAAAGATTCAAGAAGTGATAGTCCTCTTCTCACTTGAGACTATCAGGCCATAAGAACTCTCACTTATGCTTATACATTTATCACCTACTCAATTCATTGTCTCTTTGCAATTTTAGTTTTCCCTTTAGTACTTCTCCCTTTGGATATTTCTTCTGTCCTACGGATATGCCCCATTCAACTTCTAGAATATTATCTTACTTATCAGAAACAGTCACAGTATGTCTATGACTGTGTCCAATGGTGTCACTATGGTCACATGTATTTTTCTCCAACCACACATGGTATCACATCCCGACATATACCATATCCAAAGAGTTCAGAACAACTTATGCCTTAAAACCAGATCTCTGAATTGCAATGGCAACAGCTTGAAACTTTGGATAATCCTTCAGTTTGGAAATAACATAAGATCTTCCAATCTGCACAAAGATAACAAATAAGATAAGTGTAAGTGTACAAAACCTGTTAATGACTATGAAATTTAAATCATTGGTCAAATATGCTCTTTGTCTTATGCATGCAAGTCCACGTCACACACACAAGAACCCATAAAATCAAGGCTTAAGAGACTCACTGTTCTTCCAAGAAAGAATGCAGCTGTGGCACCTAATGTTGCACCAATAGAATCAGCAATGAATCCCACGGGCAAACCAAAAAGATAACCTCCACCAAGCTGGAAATGAAAAACAAATCACAAAAAAGGGAGTCCTCATCATTCAACAACAAGGGTCAATAAGAAAAAGAGAAAATTAAGATAAGTCCTAAGTCAACTGTCAACATCACACCAAAATGAAAGTTGACACTGGACAACAAACAGTCATAAATTAGGTTTGAAGATCATTACACATCAAACTTGGACAGACTGCAGAGCTTGATCAATAATTACAAGTTTTTGAAACTAACTTTGCAACAGAATTTTAAATGTGTGTAAAACATACATGATGCAAGTGGGTACATGACACAAGAGAAACAAGACTACTGTTACAATAAGAAATTCTCACTCAACTGTAAGTACAGAAGCTGGAACTGCAAGGACTGTGAGAGGAATGTATGCAACCGCCCTGCAATTTCCAAAACACAATATGAGTTAGTAGAGGATAAAAAGATATCCATATCCATTGCTAAGTATATAAATATGAGTTAGAGGAATGTACCATTTGAAAATGCCACGTATATTATAGCAACCAGCAGAGTGATGGAATAGAATATAAGACAAAAGTGCATTGATGTAATGCCAAAATTTCATTGCCAAATGACAAATGACAAATTCAAACTTATTACTTTATTAGAATTCAATTTAGGATATGTAATGTAATACTGTGACAAAGACTTACAACACAAGTGGACCCCAGGGTCCAAAATCCTGCTTAACCCATATTAAGAAATCCTTCAAAATCTGCATACAATCAAACCACACAAGAATTTAACTCATAATCAAATAAATCTTTCTCTGTTTTAACCAAAAATCCAATCATAATCCTAAATTAAGCTCCAACCAAAACCCAAACACAGATTCCGAATAGATGGCATTGGAAAAACAACACATTGAGAATACACATAATATGCCACATATATATATATAGAGAGAGAGAGAGAGAGAGAGAGAGAGTTGTGCCTTTTCGATGGGGAGGGTAATGCAGGCGGTGGCAATGGCGGCGAGGAGGAGGAGGAGGAGGGCGGAGGCCCAGCTGAGGTTGAGCACCATGAGCGACGAGAGGAGTCTACGACAGCGCCACCAACAACTCAAATGCTGGTTGTCGTTTTCGTCGTCGTCGTTGTCGTCGCCGCCGAAACTGTGGGTCCCATCTTGCCTAAACGACAACCGGGGCCTCAACCCGTCTCCGTTTGCCAGATTTAACAGCTTCGCTAGTTTTCCCTCCACCCCTTATTTACCGCCATATCCCCTTTTTTTGGCAACCACTATACAAACCAAAAACGGTCCAAATCACTTTCATAATTCAATAATTGATTACGTCATAAATAAAATAAACGACGTCGGACTTTAATTAATTGCCATTATCTTTAGTTCCTTGCCCTTTGGGTCCGGGCCCAGTAAATGGCCTTTTGGTTTTGCTACTGTGGACTGGGCTGGACATTTTGGACTTTTCCTTCGGTTTGGTTGAAAATCAGAAACTCACCCAAATTATCGTCACTGGATAAGATTTTTGGGCTACAAAATTCAAAAGTCAAACCAGTCCGTGGGCACTGACATCAAATCAGAGAGGTCTGAAGCCTGAACCCAACACCTTCGTTCGGCTTCTCCATTGGACCTAATTAATATTCCAAACCCATCAGGCTATGATCTGAATTTCAAAGTCAATCATTAAGCCTAGTTAGCCTAGCATTCGTGGACCCCGAAGAGAATTTTCGAGAATAATAACATTTATAACCGTAGTTGTTAGAATCATAATGCACCCAAATTCCTTTCTGTCTTCTCTCAAATAAAATTAAAAAAATATTTATAATCTAATAACATAGTATATTAAAAAACATATTTAGTGTTTTCATTAGATTTCAAATTACAATTTCTAGATTATTATTGATGATTTTTTAACTTTTTATATATATATGTGTAGAAAAAGATAGACTAAAAACCACATCTCTTATCTCAATGACACCAAAAGTATGTTAAATGAATTGAATTAAGATATGGATGAAATATAATAAAATAGAGCTAATTTTAGGTTCTATATAAAATGAGACATGGAATGAAGCCACTATGAAGAAGTTTCGAGAGTTATAAAGAAAACTTCAAACTCATATTGATTATGGGTTGAGAACAAAAATTGAACTCTATTAGATCTAATTTCATACTGCTCCTCAATAGTTCAGGCTATAACCGAAAGTTAAAATCAATCATTAAGCTAGTTGGGTTAGCATTCATGGATCCCAAGGTAAATTTTCAATACCATAATATGGTCCTACTAATGCAAGAATGTCTAAAAGGCAACAGTCAAAGTCCGACAGATTGTTGCCAGCAAAATGTGGTCCTACAAAATAAAGGTTAATGACATAAAGGCCAAGCAAACTTGCATTTCTTGATGCCCCTTTAGGCTTTAACCTTCAGGTCCAGGATGATGTGGTCCTTAGCAACAAACCCAGTGGCAAATAATTGTTAATCTTCCTTTTTCTTTCTTAAAAATTCTAGGGTCGTTTTAACTGTACTAACATTTTTTTTTGGCCATAAAAAAATGTTGGTAGGTAAAAATAATCACATATGTATTACACTTTGTATATATGGCTCGTGCGGATACAAATATAAGTGAAAATCATGATATCAATTTTGGTCAGTGTTGAAGAATAACCAGAAATTTGTTTTTATACAATGTAGCCAACCCTATTGTCATCTGGTCATATTTTTTTTTTTTTTTTTTTGTTACAAAGGGAGGCCAAGGAAAGAGGCCTAGAGGGGGGAGGGGGGGATCGAAACCCGGTGAGGTGGGGGGCAGCACAACTGCTTGGCCAACTGGCCTACCCCAAGTCCTCAAAAGATGTAAGGTGTTTTTTGAGGTTGACGGGTTTTTTTTTTTTTTTTTAATTAAATTATCGATTCTCCATCTTTAAATTTGTCTACATTACATAAAACGGTTACACTACCGCTGATGCAATGCGTACATCTTGTACACGTTCAAGCACTATTATTATAATAATGATACCGTCTAGAATCATATCATCATTCATTCATTCATCATTACATTCCTTTCCCCTTTCTATTTTTGGCATTTGACCAAAGTGATGTGCTAGGCAGCTAGGGACGAGCCACATTCACCAAAAAATTTGCAATTACGTACGTAGGCCATTCTCATGTACTTTGATATTTTGGTTTTCTCATTGCAGCTCAAATTATTGAAATGCAATCAACAGCTAGCTTGTTTTTTATGTGAAGTTGTGAAAGATGGGATGTTGGTGTGATTTTTTGGTGCTAAAGTAGAAAGTTTTCTGATCCACCATGACTAAAATGCTGCTTTTGATGAATGCTTTTTTTAATTTCCAACTTCATTCAGCCTTAAAGTCCCTGCCGCGTGATCTGAGTTAGCACCTTGGATGTGAAATACATGAAATAATTGAGCTTATAATAATAATATCATAACATGTGACACATGATTTATGTATAAATTAATTGGGCGTCTAAAGTAGTTTGAATTGATAGCACATAGCCACATACGGCATACCAATCAAGCATGAAACCCAAAAATCCCAAACCAATTCCGTTTTGTATCACCATATTTGTATCACTTTCTTAGTGGAAGCCCAGCTAGCAAATCCTATCCTCTAATCCTATTCATATGATTAGAGTTATCACTCAAATGCATGCATAAGATTTGTTGCTTTGTGGGATTCATAACCAATTTAGTGGTAAAAGTATGTGTTCGCATACAGAGGATAAGCTAGAGTTCAATCGCTTATTATCCTCTTCAGACTTTAAACTCTTGCTGAACCTCAATTATATATTAAATTATCAGTTCATGTGACAAATAATTAGATAATATAATAATTACTAACTGGTTATAAGTAAATAAAGTTTTAAGTCAATTTGGATAAATAAATAAAGTTCAATCAATTATTATCCTCTTTAGACTTTAAACTTTTCCTAAACCTCAACTATAACTTATTGGTTATGTACTCTAATATGATAATTACTTGAATTATTTTTTCACTTTTTCCAAAACTTGAACCAAACGGTCCTTATTACCTACTCTAATATGATAATGACTTATTGATTATAAATAAATAAAGTTGAATCCATTATTCCTCTTTACCCTTTAAACTTTTCTTAAACTTTAACTATAACTTTTATTATAATATGATAATTACTTACTGGTTATAAATAAATAAATAAAATTTATAAAGCTCAAAAAGATTCAAATCGTAATTACTTGTTTTTATTTTTTTAAAAAAAGAGAGAGAATAATAGTTGGGTGCTTATGTTACTGATAAAAAATATGTTCCTGTATAACTAGAAATACATATATATAATTCAAAAGTTTGAAAAGACAATGAATTAACTATATTATATATACTCTTTCAGTTTACTTCATGATCATACTAGGTAGATTCAGTGGAGACCCAAGAAATTTTTTACAGAATAAAGTGGGTTATTCTATTACATCCAAATGAAAAAAGTGGCCACTGATGATTTGACTATCACTAAAACGACACTTGTGCATGGAATTTTATTTTAACTTTTCTCCAGTGTCAAATGAAAACTCTCCCTCTTGGCCAAAAAAAAAAAATGAAAACTCTCCCTTTTTATATTAATTAAACCACTTTTAAGTTTTGGCCAAAAAAAAAAAAAAAACACTTTTAGGTTTTATTTCCCCGAGTGACCTTGTACCATATAAGGTTCGGGATTAATTAATTAATTGATTTACATTGAAATATATAATTTATAATTAATCCTTTTTATCTATTGATTCCGATTCAAGGCCAAACATTGGTTAATTTGTCAAATCCACTTGCATGGGGGAGAGGAATCAGATCTTGTTTATAAAAATGCAGCATTTTCAGTTGAGTCCAATTAGCGTAAAATCAGTTCTCCTTTTAAGAATCCTAATGGTGCTGCAATATTATGAAATGGAAGAACATTTTCAACCTTGAGCTTGAAACTTGAAGTGGTACTGCCTCTACGGTACAACTGTATAGAAAGGAAGCATCGATCATGACTTCTGTCACTATATATATATTGTTTTTTATTTAAAAAAGAATCAAAATTTACTAATTTAGAGTCGAAATTTTATGGTAAATGTATCTACGGAGTAAAAGTCAAAGATTTTCAAAGCAAAAGAGATAAAACGTTTAAAAGGAGAATAATATTGCACGACCACTTCTTTTTTTTTTTCTTCTTCTTTTTTTTTGGCATTTTAAGTTGACTATTGCTAAAGCCATTTGCCAGTGCGCCCCTCCGTATATAAACCCTGAACCTCAATCCCACATTGCCACACGAGTTGGGAAGTAGTTGCTTCAACTTTTTGAGAACAAAAATTTTGTTTTGTTCATTCAAATTCATTACTTGTTGTGAGTGACATTCTCTCATTCTCAGTTACCAATAAAAAAAGCTAGCGTGTGCCGTATTGCCGTCTACCAACCTCAAAAACCCATTATACAGCTTCTTCAGCTCGCCGCGTCTCACAAACCAACAAGGTATATATATATATATATATATATATATATAGTTAATTTTGGTCAATTTTGTTGTTAATTTAATTTGATTTCTATGTTAATTTTTGGGGTTTAATTAGTTTAAATTGTTGTTGTGGATTGTGCAGATACGTATAGTTAGTACTAGTAGTTGACGAAGATGATGCCAATGTGCAAACAAATACAAACATTGCTAAGCAATGTTCCAACCGGCGGGCTTAACCATAAACTGGACGTGTTCAATCCGCGGCGGCAGAAGGAGAAGGTGGTGATCGTAATGGGGGCGACGGGAACCGGGAAGTCGAGGCTGTCGATCGACCTGGCCACCCGGTTCCCGGCCGAAATCATAAACTCGGACAAAATGCAAGTGTACGAGGGCCTTGACATAGTCACCAACAAGATAACCAAAGAAGAGCAGCGTGGTGTGCCTCACCATTTGCTAGGGATACTCAAAAATCCCAATGCAGATTTTACAGCACCAGATTTTTGTGACATAGCATCTCTCACCATTGAATCCATTTTGGGCCGTGACAGGCTTCCAATCATCGTTGGAGGATCCAATTCATATGTAGAGGCCTTAATTGATGACTATGACTATAAATTCCGGTCCAAATTCGATTGTTGCTTTCTTTGGGTTGATGTGGCCATGCCTGTGCTGCACGATTTTGTGTCCAAACGGGTGGATCAAATGGTGGAGAATGGGATGGTGGGTGAGGTGAGAAAATTGTTCGATCCCAATGCGGATTATAGCAAGGGGATTCGAAGGGCAATTGGGGTGCCCGAGTTTGATAAATTTTTCCGATGTGGGACAATTGTAGATGAAGAAACTCGAGCTAGTTTGCTCGAAGAAGCAATCAGTGAGATGAAGGACAATACGTGCAAATTGGCCTGTCGCCAATTGGAGAAGATTCATCGGCTTAGAAATAAAGGGTGGAGTCTTCATCAACTCGACGCCACGGAGGTGTTTCGAAGGCGTGGGAAGGAGGCTGATGAGGCCTGGGAAAAGCTGGTGTCTGCTCCAAGTGCTTTGATTGTTGGCCAGTTTCTTTACAATGTCAAACCTGAGCTCCCTACCAATCTTGCAGCCATTCTAATGCCTGCTGCTATGGAAGCTGCAGCGCTTACGGCTGCAACTCACTAGAGCATAGCCCATATACTATTCGGACTGCATTTACCCTCAACTTTAGTAAATGTGTGTCTAGATAGTTTTATTCGTTATGGGTCCATATACAATCAAATTTTACTGCACATTTTGGTTAATTGAATCGCGGTGTAAAATAAATTATGCTAAGCATTAAAAATTAACTATGTCATGCAATAAATTATGTAAAATAAACTATGTCATGGAAATTAAATTTTCTAAGCATTATGCTTTGTGTCATGCATAATATGATTATGGCCAGCTTAGTTTCTTTGCTTTTATGCTTTTTAGAGGTATTGGATCCTTGGAAGAAGTGGGGGTTATTATGATGACGAAGACAAAAATGGGATGGAACATGTAACATGACAGCAGCTCAAGTAATTTTCTAGTTTTGTTATCAAACACTAATCTTACTTTTTATAATTATTAAGAGGGTTTGGTCGTACAACCTCTGAACCTATGGGTGTGCTCCGTACACATATATATCATACCTCATCTCTTGCACTTTGTCATGAATATGAATTTTCTTTCTAGAATCAGAATCTTGTGATGATAAGGATGCGAGAGCAGAGAGGACATGGTCCAAGATAATTAAATTACAATGGTTTTGGGATATGATTGCTTAAATATGAAAGTCAAAAAGCTTGTTATGATAAATATATATATATATATATTTGAGATAAAAAGCAACTTCTAGAAATTGAAACACTAACAAGTCTGTGAATTGCTATAGCTTATATACATTATTAATATGCTTGCTTTCTTTTCAAGCATCATAGATTGCTGATTGCACATTGCATTAATGTGGAGCATGATATAAAAGGTCTAAAGATAAGAATGCAGAACCCCATCCCCACTAATACATGGTCTAAATGATATTAAGAAAGCCATTTTTCCTTACTTCTTGAGTCATAGTTTTTATTATCCAATGCATTGAGTTGGATTCTCACAAAAGTATGTATGTGGAACACGTTATTTATTTTAAGTCTCACATATTGTGTTTAAATCGAATCTAATACATTGTGCCGGATACACACAAATTCACATTGTTAACAACTTTAACTAGGATATTGAAAATGTGATACATCTAGTATTACGTTATTACTCGAACCGAAAACCCTAAACAAAATTGATGTGGCTTCATGCTCTGCTACAGCAGGCACAGTTGGGCGAATATGCAGAGATGGGCCTCTTCTGTTTTATATTGTGAAAGTGCAACATGGGGCACACAAGTCCCACAAGTGGCTTTGGGCTTTTTAGCTTCTTCTTCTTTTTGTAGGGTTACGGAATCCTTGTATCTGGTTCCTTGCATTTCCTGAGTCCTGGCCCAAAGTGGAAACACGCAAAACGAAAAAGGAAAGAAATTGCATATGTTTGGAAACCACTAGCCATTGTCGTTTTCATGATCTACATTATTCTGGGTTCTCAGTTCTGGCCTCTATTTTAATGTATTTTCTTTCTTTCTTTTTTTGTTTCTTCAGTACCTTAATGTGAAATTGAACAAGCACATCCAGCCTGGAAAATAAAATGCTCATGTAAAAAAACAGAGGCATCTATTTTGGCTCTAATACGTCCAAACAGTCGATTTTTACCTCAATATAGCATTTTAGTCTTGTCAATTTTTACCTCAATATTGCATTCTATTCTTGTCAACCTTTTAGGATAAATACTTGTCATTTCATATGCAAAAATAATATCTTGGATTAAATCTTAATTACCCAAGCAAATATTATCTTTAGGCTCACAAAGGGTCCTCCTCGTACGGACTTTAGAATTTGTAAAATGTGATATAGTCAAAATGGGTTTCATGATTTTAAAGAGGAGAATATTATTGCACAAATTTAAAGAGAAGAGAAAAGAAAAGAAAAGGGAGAATAAAGTTTTGGGTGAGATGGGAATGACTTGATACCGCCTAGTACAACCAATTTGTTGGTCAATTATTCTTTTTTTGAAAATAAAAGCAAAATTTTCGAATCAACTCTTTTCAATCAGTCACCTATCTTTCTTTAATTTGGAACATTATGTGTGGGTGTTATCAGCATATATACATCTCTATTTCCATTTGGCTCTTCTTGTCGCATTTGCAAACACTTGGAGACAACTCATTCATGGACCAAAAGGGATATCTACAATTTTATGAGCAACAAAAATTGACTCTAATGGTAAAACATGTATCCGCATATTTTTTGTAAGAATTCGACTCACCTTCTCCTGAATCGAAAAATATGTACCGCTTCGAACTGAAACATGTTAATCCTTTGGATATATTTTGCATATCTGATTGCCAGATTCCAATTCTCAGAGTGCCAATTGGCAATGGTTGCATCTTAATACACACAAAAGTAGAGGTGTAATCTAGCTAGGAAAAAAAAATTTAATAAAACCAAGCCAAACATTTATTAGAAACTATAGTCATAAGTAAATGAGTTTTTGAGTGTTCCTATTCTCCATGCAACGTACGACTTCAATTTATGCTGAATGCTTAGAAATATAACATAAGCAGCTAAACAACACTAAAACATAACACCAAGATGCAGTATTACAGTCAGATCATGCAAACATCTTAACACCAAACATAAGTACTATAAATAAATTCTTCATACGCTGATGATCAGTAATGTAATGCATGGCATCACAAAGTAAACTGTTGTTTTATTCAGTTCCTTATTCTGACGGGGCTTCCACATGTGTAGGTAACGGTGCAGGATTCTCCAACAGTTACAGTGTAAGAATGCAGAGGCTTAGCGAGGAAAGGGGGCAAGCGCACCAGCAATTCACACACACACTCGTTATCAAGCTGGCTCAACCATCTACAGCAGTTATCTTCAGCGGGCGTGTGTTCATTGTCCCTGTGCCTATGACCATGTCTATGCCTATGCCCGTGCCCGTGCCCGTGCCCATGCCCGTGTCTGTGTTCATGCTCTCCCGATCCTTCCTCATCATCATCATCATCAGGGGGTGTAGGGGAGGGAGGGGAGGGGGGTAGTGGAGGGGGTAGTGGACTATATGGCAGCATTGCGCAAGCATAGTTAACAAGCACAAATTGGGATGCACACAGCGGGCGGGGAGGAGGGAACAGACGCTGCTGCGCCTCCATCTTGGGCAGTAAGAGTAGGGAAGCTGCACACAGGGTTAATGTAAGAATCTTGACTCTCTCCATGTCAACTATTTTCTGCTATTGCATGTGTTGTGAAAGAGGAGGGATGTTTTTTGGGTGTTTTAAGCTAAACCTTGTATTTATACACTTTGTGCTTTCATATGATTCTTGTTTTCGTTAGTTTAGTTGGGTTCTCTTTGTGGGTGGTAATAATTAATGGGATTGCCCAAACGTATGAGGTTAGGTTCTGAATGGTTTTCCATTTTTCATTCATTTTGTGTGAAGGCTCTGTTAGGTGACGTGCAAACTCTTCTAAATGGTCTTTGCACAACCGACCTTACTTCTACCAGATGCAATAAAAAATACTTTAATGAAATGGACCGATAGTGTCTAATTGGCCCAATACTTCATGCAATTTGTTGAAGATTTTTCTTTTAGTTATCATTGATAATTAAAACTTTCAACCAATTATCCAAACAATGTCCTTAGCCCTGTCCATTAGCAGACAATAATGATATATAAGGTATAAAACAATCTTCCTGCTTGGTCATCAAAATGGTTGGAACTAAAATTCAAATGAATAAGAATCATATAGCCAACATCTGTAGATTAGTAAGTGAAGCAGAGTTGCTGGTTTGCCAAAATATGCTAATCCTTGGATGACTCACATTGATTTCATATAAAGCCTCAAGAAGTTCTGAACCACAACCACCCCAGTAACAGTCATCACAAAGGCCATACAGAACTAATGCAGAAATGAATAGCAATGAAGCTAAAAAAAAATTTCAATTCAATTGTAATTAGTAAAATATTCATTTCTAACATGGTATGAATTATCTGATGTTCTTAACAGAAGTTAATTCATCAATATCATTTTCTGATCTAGTGTCCAAATATACCACAGTCAGCTTCAGTGAACATTCCTTTCAGAAGCTACTTGTCAGAATGTATTCATTGTCTGAGAGATCAAACTCCAGCCTTAATGCATAGATACTAAAGTCTCTACTTCAACTCCAGAATAGTTCCTAACAAGATCAATTTTTTGCTGAAATAGTGTGGAAACCCTCCTGGTTAAGGAGAGCGATAGCGAGTGACATAGTCGCATGTCTTTCTCACTATCGCTCTCCTCCTGGTTAAGGGTTGTAATGGGATTGACTGTAAGATTTTAACACACCGAGCATGACCTAGGCAAAGTTCAAAAATAGGATACGAAAATGGATGATAATGTTCATAGTTAACCATTGTTTTTATGTTTGATTAGTCATGCAAGTAATGAGCATGCATCACCAATGGTCATAATGGTTCCATTAATAATTCCAATTTTGTTGATTGTTGTACAATCCAACCAAAAGATGCACAAATATAATATTGGGCCTTATATATGTCACAAAAAAAAAAACAGTTTCACCCTTCCATAAAAAAGATTCAGTTACACCAAGAATCACTATAAATTTCAAATCAATGTGTTAGTTTACTACAAAGTACATTCTATAACATTACAAAAAGAAACGTTCTCCTAGACAGAACACCATAATCCCACACAAACCATGATCATCCAATATTTTCAACACAATTTGCAGCTCAATTTCAATAGACATTCTAAAAAAGAATTAATTCCTTCTTACCTGTCAACAATGCATTCATCTAGTTGCAAATTCACCTTTCTTGATCACCAATCATCTTTGCACCTGTGCTTGGCCTATTCTTTATTAGCCACACTTTCCATGTTCTTCTTAAGCTCTTCCCTTTGCAACCTCAACTGCTTGTCTCTCTCCTGCCATCCCTGCTTCAATAGCTCAACAAACTTGTCCTTTATATCTAACAGCGGATCCCGGTCAATCAACTGATCATCCTTGTATGCTTCCCTCAGCACTGCCGTCTTAATCCCTCCTTTCAACGACATATAGAATATCCCCGGATGCCTTGTCAATGCATTCGAGAATGCATTTGAAAACCGATACTCATCACAAAATTTTCCCAATATCGGCACAGGAATCCTCTTAAATATAGACAATGATAACAGCTCATGGAGAACCCCAACCGTCCTCTTCTCCATTTCTGGAGACGCTTGATCTAAACTTGACACATCCTCATATGGTGATATATAATCTAGTTCCATCCAATCCCTAACCCACTCCCTCATATCCTTCTTCAAGAAAGACCCTGGTGGAAGCTTATAATAAAAATTAGGCCGAACTCCGATCCCTGTCAACCTGGACTCCTCTTCTGCTCTCCTCTCAATCACTGATTTCCCAAACTCGGGGTTCCACGAAACCAATTCCAAAAATGATTTCCCCTCTCCAGGGTTCCCAAGGAGCCTAAAATACTGTGAATACTTGGGCACCAAATTGACCATAAAATCATTTGGGAACCCAAATTCCCTCTTCACATGAACCAGTTTCTCAGCACTAATCACCCTATCCTTGGCCATCATCAACAATTTACACAACTTGGACAAAATCAAGGGCTCATTTTCCATAATAATCCTCTTCTCTTCTTCGAGAAACAGTTGGAGCCTATCGCTAATTCGAAGAAACTTAACGGGTTCTGTTTTGGGTTTGATTCTATCATAGTAAACATCAAATAAACCTGGGTTTCTGCTAAGAAAGGTTGTGACTTCGATGTTAAGGTGCAATCTTTCGCGCCGTTTTTTGAGGTACCGAAGTGGGATTGCTTGGCCCGGTTCGTTAAGGACCTCCTTGACAACCCGGGCACAGACCTTGTACTGTTTGTCATTCTCTATGGCCTGGTCTAGTTTTTGGTCTTTGCGCCACGCCACCTTCAGGCTCGAAATGAACTTAATCTGAAGGTGGGTTTCTGGGTTCGCGTGTGATGATGTGAAAGTGTCTGTGAGGTTGTGCAAATAGGAAGAGATGGTTCGGGTCTTGGAGAGCATACCTGGAATCACAGTACGAGCCAAAGTCACTCACACACTGAGAGCAAGAGAGAGAAACGGAGAAATGACAAGTTTAGGGTTTTTGTAGAAAATATTTACACTTATACTCTTTGAGGTTTATTGTCTTTTCATATACATTCCTATTCATTATCGATTTACCACCTAAAATTGTAACTCATTCTCATTTTGCCACCTGAAAATTTTTTTGTCCTAGATTACCACCTGTAACTTACATCTGTGTCCCATTTTACCTTATTCCGTCAACAATTCCGTTAAAAATGATGACCTGGCAGTTAATGCTGACGTGGCGCGCTGAATGTGCACCACGTGTCACATCTTTGCTTTTATTTTCGGATTTTTTATTTTTTTATTTTTATAAACTTTAAAAATTAATTAAAAATAGCTCCAAATTCAGAAAAATACACGGAAAATTTCTACAAACTCATCTTGACTAGCACTAATTTACTATCAGGTTAAATTACCAATTTTCCCTCTAAAAATTTCAAAAAAAAATAGAAAGTCCAAATTTATTTCTAAAAAAATTAAAATAAATTTTCCTCTATTAAATAAATTCTAGAATTTTCGTAAACTCTTAGACAAATTCAAAAAAATATTTTGAAAATTACCAAAAGCCTGTTTTAGATAATTATTTCGAGACTTTACAGAAATTCTAAAATTTTTTTATAATTTATTTTATAGGGAAATTTATTTTCCTCTAAGAGCAAGAGGTATTTTGGGTAGCAAGTGTTCACGAGAAATGTATTGTTAGTTTTTATAAGACTAACGGTGCATACCTCATATTTTTTAGAGTTCGAGAGATTATCTTATGAATTTCCAAAGAGTCTAGAGTATTTTAATTTTTTAGAAATAAATTTGGACTTTCCAAATTTTCTGAAAATTTTTAGAGGGAAAATTGGCATTTTGACCCCATAGTAAATTAGTACTAGTCAAAAAAAATCAATAGGAATTTTTCGTGTATTTTTCTAAGTCCAGAGCTATTTTTAATTAATTTTCAAAGTTTATAAAAATCAGAAAATACAAGAAAATATGTGACATGTGCGTGGCGCATATCCAGTGCGCCATGTCAGCATTAACGGCTAAGTCATCATTTTTAACGGAATTGTTGACGGAACAAGGTAAAATGAGACACAGATGTAAGTTATAGGTGATAATTTAGGACAAAAAAACTTTCAGGTGACAAAGTGAGAATAAGTTACAGTTTTCGGTGGTAAATCAATAATTAAACCTTTAAAAATTACACATAAACTCCCTCAGGTTTCAAAACTGATACATATAATCTTACATCTTGAGTAATTTTATTAGACTATTTCACCCATTTAATATACTTTTTTGCATACTTTCACATAATTTTTCATCTCGCTATAAAAGTTATATATAATAATTTTGAAAGCTAAAAAAATGTACGTGAAAAAACGATGATAAACCGAGAGTTTAAGTATAAATTGGTAACGGCAAAGTATAATGAGCTTGGCCCGATCCTATCATCAGTATCACTGTTCTCGACCGCAGAGGATAGAATCTCCATCCTCATAAATCCTTGATATGTTTGCTTCCTGTGTCCCACACCTACTTTGATAATCAAATCCTATCCCCTTCAACCCTCTCCACACATCGCGCAATCCTGACCGTCCATTTGGTTGACTCCTCGTTTTGACTTACAGTTCTCAACGGACCTGATCGGCTAAACCGTTAACTTCATCACCAACCCACAGTTCCTTCCCGCACTACGACAAGCCAGTCACGCTGTTACAGAGTCACAGCAGCAAGTCAAAAAAGGACACTCTCCCTCTCCCTCTCTCTCTCTCTCTTTGATTCGATTCGCATTCTCGCTTTCTATGGTGCTTGTGCCGACCGCCTGAAACCCTAGCTGAGCTCGGACCGTGACGACGATGGTATTGAACGGCGCGAGAGACATGGTGTTCGCGTTGGACGACACGCCGTTCGGGACGGGCGAGTGGTTCCTCTACGCCGGAATCTCGTGCCTGCTGGTCATTTTCGCCGGAATCATGTCCGGCCTCACCCTCGGCTTGATGTCCCTCAACCTCGTCGACCTCGAAATCCTCCAGCGTAGCGGTACCCCCACCGAGAAAAAGCAAGCTGGTCCGTTAATTTATACTCAAAATAAATAAACAAATCGGTGCTAACTTCATATTAGCAATCTGATTAAGCTTGATTTAAAACTAATTGTTGATGTTGATCCATTACGCAGCTACGATACTACCTGTTGTGCAAAAGCAGCACCAGCTTTTGGTCACTTTGCTTCTAGGCAATGCTTGTGCCATGGAGGTACTTAATTAATACTAAGAAGAGTTCATTTATATATATATATATTATTACATATGATGGTTTTTTCTTTGCAGGCCCTTCCTTTATACCTTGACAAAATCTTTCACCCTGTTGTTGCTGTCTTGCTGTCTGTAACATTTGTTCTTCTTTTTGGAGAGGTATGGCGCCTTTCCAATTAATAATTAATTACTGAAATGCAGCTGAAAATGGCACTGTGACTGACTTGTGTCTTATTATGGTGGGTTAGATTATTCCACAATCTATATGCTCAAGATATGGACTTGCCGTTGGTGCCAATTTCGTTTGGCTTGTTCGCATTCTGATGATCATATGTTATCCCATTGCATACCCAGTTGCGAAGGTAATGCTTATAACTTAGACTAGATCACTGAATTTCAATTTTCTTTTCAAGTTTTAAACTTTTAAAGCTCATTACGTACCTCAATTTACTGTTTAATTAATTGTTCTTGGGTTATGAGACATATAAGATATTGCATTACAATGATATGACTTCTTATTACGCAATGATGTTTTACTACCATAATCGTGATAATTTCCATATTTGGATTACAAACTATGTTTCCTTATTAAGAAAAATAGGATAAGGAATGAAGTCCTCTATGTTTTAGATTAAAACATTGCTATAGCTTTTAGCCCATGGTTTCAGGTTCTGGATGCTGTACTTGGACATAGCGATGATTTGTTTAGGCGAGCTCAGTTGAAAGCCCTAGTCTCTATTCACGGCCTAGAGGTGAGCAGCTTAGATTGGAATTGTGTACATGCCACTGCTAGCAACACATTTTGTTCATGGTTAATGATTTCTACATCTGGGGTTGAATGTGACTTTGACTTTTGAATAGCTGAAAATACCACATCAGTTATGCCAACTCTCATGCTTTCTATCTACCTTGACTTGCTATTTCTGTCCATTTTTAGGCTGGTAAGGGAGGTGAACTGACGCATGATGAGACAACGATCATCAGTGGAGCACTAGATTTAACTGAAAAGGTGCCTAATGTCTTAAAGCAAGTAGTCTAAAAGTTACATTTTGTCTATTTGCTGCATTTGACTGCATTTGACATGTTATGACACAATTTAGAGCAACTTGAGGGAAGATAATTTGACTCTATGAAGGGCACCTTCCATCTTTTCTAGTGGGTTATGTTCATGTTGGTCCTTACTTTTATATTATCAGCCACTTGTTTTCCTTTCTTGGTCAATGTGCATTCTTGATGTATTTTCTGTGTTGCTAATATTGCTTCCCAACTATTTTAATGCTTCTTGTCTTCTAGGGTATTTTTGTTTTAGTTACACTTTCAGGCTTTTCCATGACATTTTAACCATTAAGATAATGTCAAAATCCACGTTTGTTGCATTGTCTTCAATCTGTGAAGTTTCAAAATACTAAAGTTTGTTTTGATGTCCAGACTGCAGAGGAGGCTATGACACCTATTGAGTCAACATTTTCCTTGGATGTTAATTCAAAATTAGACTGGTGTGTTTTCCTTCAGACTCTTCTTCTTTTTCCCTGGTCATTTTGTTATGATACCAAAATAGCAGTGACAGAAGCTACTTTTCTTCTTTCCACTAATAAGGACATCTCTTGATGCTTACTTTTGCGCGATATCTGCTGTTCTTTTGAGCAGAATATAGTAGAAACTAGGTAATGAGAAGGACTTGTGAGGATCATCTGGTAGCAACTGAGATCGGTCTTACTCATCTCCCTTGTTTACTATTATATAAGGACAGGTTTATTTTTTGCTGCTATATGTCTCTTATTAATCAGGAGCAACCACATGTACACATTTTTTTTTGTCCCACTGTTTTAATGCAGGGAAGCAGTTGGGAAAATTCTTGCACGAGGTCATAGTCGAGTCCCTGTCTATTCTGGAAATCCAAAAAATATTATCGGCCTCCTACTGGTGGGTATAAAAACTTATGCCCTATCTGTAGTTTGTCTGTGTGTGTGTGCGCGCACGCACGTGCACCTGTCAAATATGATTTCTTGTTATTGATAACAGCTGCTAGTAGAATTGGCAAGTCATAGCTGATTGCAGAATTTGTAAGTCACTTATAATAATTTTGTTGTACCGGACTTAGGTGAAAAATCTTCTCACAGTACGAGCAGAAACAGAGACTCCAGTCAGTTCGGTTTCCATTCGAAGAATGCCTAGGTGTGTCATTCTCTCTCTATTATCTTTTATATCTGTACTTTGTGGGAAAACCCTAAGTTCTTATGCATGGATATCCCAGGGTTCCTGCAAATATGCCTTTGTATGATATACTTAATGAATTTCAAAAAGGAAGCAGTCACATGGCAGCTGTAGTGAAGATTAAAGGAAAGAGCACAAACCCTCTGCCTACTGCTGACAGAGAGAAATTTGAAGAGGAGAAACTAAAAACTCATTTAATTGCCTCCTTTCTAGCCAAGCATGATGATATGTCAGGAAGTATTGTTGTTGACATTGATAAATCTCCAAGGTCTTTGACAAACAAGCCAGCTGTTCAACAAAATGGAGCTACAACAAATAGCTTTCCAAATTCATCAGAGGATATTGAAGAAGGGGAGGTCATTGGAATTATCACCCTGGAGGATGTTTTTGAAGAACTTCTGCAAGTAAGCTCTGCTTCCAATTTATGGATTTGGAATGATCTGTTAACTTTCCTGGACTTTGGCTTAGTAGCACTCACATGAAATGTACCGGCTAGATGCTCTCATCACCCTGTTCAATCTTCTAACTTAAATTTATTAACTTTCTGTGGTTCAATCAGAGTGTGATATTATGTGTTCCACTACAAAATATGCCCATACTGTTTCTCTTTACTTGCCCATTGTTTGTTGATGGATTTTCCTGATACCCTTTGCTAATACAGGAGGAAATTGTAGATGAGACAGATGTATATATCGATGTACATAGGAGGTATGACCTGAAGTTTCTGGTTCTTCCTCTGTGTGTGTGTGTCTTGGTCAAGTTGCTTGATTAATTTGGAATGTGTGATTTGTGTAGAATACGTGTGGCTGCTGCTGCAGCTGCTTCATGTGTGGCACGAGCTCCATCAAGTCGGAAATTGATTGCTCAAAAGTCTGCAGTAAGTTAACATCATTTACTTGTCAATCTTCATTGCTAAGTCATCTGAATATGAAGGCATAAACCACTATATGGAGGTAGCTTATGATATCATAATCAGTTCTCATTTTCCATGTTGGGTAGAAAAAAAAATTAATTTCCTGGAAAAACACAAGTTTTTCTGTAAGTGAAGTTTCCACAGAATTTTTATCTGAAAATATTTATGAAATTCTTCCAATTCTTTGTGCTTTTGACGCGCATGGCCATGTTTCATTGCTCATGCTTAAAATGCACTTGTAGTCTGAAAAGAGTAATTTTATGCAGCTGAATAATTTAACAAAGGAATCATATAGTAACATCATATAAAGTAGCCAAAAGCAGCTGAAAAATTTTAAGAATAGTAAAACTGCATCTTACTTGTTTGCTTCCTTTCCAAGTACATATTTTGGACTGAATTACAAACTGTATTTCATTGCTGTGAGCTGTTCTGAAGTTAAGGTTCTTTGCTTAATTATCTATTTGTTAATCTTCAGGGAGCACTAAGTAAGCTTGGGCAACCCCCGAAGAAGTCTGCAGAGGATGATGCACATTCGATAAGGTTTTCAGGGAGTCCACAGGAGCCTCTTCTCGGCAATAAGAGATGATTGTAGTCCTAGTCGGAAAAGATGGCCACGAAGTTGCGGCCAGTGCCATGTGTGTCCTTTGTTAATTATCTTTACATTTAATCTATAAGCTAGGTGTTGTAGATTTTAGTGCTTGCATGTAATTCTTGGTTTAAATTTTGGTTTTCTATGTCCATTCAAGAGCTAAAAACTAGATCTGTCCTGCAATAAACCCAATTGGGTTATCTAGAAAAAAAAAAAGCCTACAAAAATTGAGAGAGAATTATCTGGAGTTCCAGACTTGGAGAACTGGTGATCAAGACTAAAATACAATTGAAAAGATAATTTCAATTAAATACAAACACATCAAGATTCCAAACATCATATTTTTTTGTGTGTGTTGTGTTGTGTTATCGTGCTTGTTTAAGATTTTGTCATGTTTACTTTGAGAATCTTAAAATCTTTTTTTTGTTTTTTGCAATGGCAGAAAGTTGGTGAAAAAAATATGAGATGACTATCCTAATATATTTTGGATAAATTTTTTTTATTTTATCTTTTCTTGCAAAAAATTATGAAATCACTCAAATTTATTTGGTATTTATTGAAATATACTAAGTAATTCGAAACTTACGACTGAATATAATAATAATATTTGGCAGAATATTACCAAATGTCTTTTTCATTTTTATTGGATAAATAATTATCGAAAACTCTGTCTTCGGGCGGAATACTATAAGCCAAAAAATATTGGAAAGCACTAGGAAAGTTCGCAAGTCCACGTCAGCTAACCATGGGGTCCGTCCAACGAAAAATACTTTTTCCGTGTAGGCAGATTACCCGCGCCCGCGGCCCAAAACCTCCACCATAAAATCTCAACGGTCAAATCGTAGATGGACGAGATTACCCTCGGATAATAGCCAGATTAACGCCTATACTCGTTTCCTTAGCTGCACGGGTCTCCTGGTCAAACTCGCCCAAACCCAGCCCAGCCAAATCTCCTAGTTATTTTCCCGAGAATCGAACACTACAAATACCGTACAAAACTGAAAACCCTTCCTCCTTCTCCACCTTTCCAGTTTCCCACTGAAACTATCTCGCTCTCTCTCTCTACAAGGTCGGTATTTATCTCGTAATTTCCCTCTGTTTGGCTACCCATAAAGGACAAGAAACGTGATCACCAAAAAAAGTATTGAAAATTTTCTTTCGTATTTTAATCTAAGGTTCCAAACGGTTAGAAAAACTTGATTCTGAATCCCGTTCTTTTACGTTTTTTTAATTCTTATTTTTCTTGGTATCCAAACAGAGATATTGTGGTTTCTTTGTTTGGTCTGTCTTTTCTACAATTTTTCTTGATATTGAATTTCATCTCTTGTGCGTGTTTACATCGGGTCTGAATTCCAAAGCAAATTTTAAGTTTTGTTTGTAGTTTAAACCGACAGAGCATTAGGGTTTACCAAAATTGAAAAAGCCATCGCGGATCTTGCAATCGTTTTCGTTTTCTTGTGTTAAATTATTACACTTTGTTATTCGATTATTTGTACTATTCTAATATTTAGGGCTTGGGACTCTGAAATTGATGAATGATTTTTTCTTATTTATTTTTTTTTAATTATGCAGATTAGTAGCTCTTGGATATGGGTTTCAACGCAGTTTTTGGTTGCTTGAAGGAGGTTTTCCCACAGGTATTAGTCTTTACCTCAAAGAAACTTTGGAATTGAATTATAATGTTACCCTGTTCTTGTATAATTATTTTTTCCTTTTTACTTTTTTTTTTCGTATGTATTTTCTTGTCAGACTTGTATGTTGAACTTAATAATTTGAAGAATTAGTACATGTAATTTAATGTAAAAAATGCAGGTTTGGTGACACCTATTCTGACAAGCAAGAAATGATTTGTTTTCTTTTTTCTATTTTTTGTGTTTCTAATCCTTTGCACTATTATTGTGTGATTCCAGAACATGTTAATGATTCTGAGACTTCTAGTTGGATTTTATTGAATTTTACACAGATTTGTCTTGCCTAAGATCATAATTGAAAGTTTATATAGTTTTCATTAATTTTCCCTTGATGTAGAACATTAAGTTTATAAAATATATAGGTCCTAAGATGTTTGGGTTGTCTATTTGATTTAAGTAGGTTGGCTTTGATTGTAATTGACCCAATATATTACTTCTTTGAACACCACGCAGGTTGATTTTCGCATTCTGAAGGCCGTTGCTATTGAACATTCCAATGATGTTGATGCAGCTGTGATGGATGTTCTTAATGAGGTTCTCCCAAGCTTGACTAGACTTCCATTGTCACCCGTCAGTCCTGCTAAGGGTCAGAGTCCTAGGGTTCTACCAACTCCAGGTATTCTATAGCTTCTGTTGAGGATCTTCTCCCTTTACAATCATACGACCCCCAAATCATTCTGTTGATTGGTGGTATATATATATATATATTTTTTTTTTCCCTACATTATAGATTATTACTTGCAGCAATAGAATGTTGCCATTTGCTTTTCTTTATACTTTAGATGGTAATTTTTGTGTATGCTTTATGTGATGCCTTGACTTGAATGGTGTATTTTATAGTAGTACAAATTGCTATATTATCTATAATATATTTATATGTTGCATGCTGAACTTGCAGTTGGACACAAGGAGAAGAGTGAAAAAAGGAAGCAGAACCTAATTAAGGAATCAGGGGTTGGAACTTTTTCAGAACCAGGATCCACATCTGGTGAAGATGCCAACAATACTTATCATACTGGTGGTACTTCTCAGGATGATCCTACACTGTTGGATGAAGCGCATTCATTGCAGGATTTCCATGTCATATCAAATGCTTTGATACATCAAGCAACTGAACATCAGGAGCTAGAATGTATGAATTTTAATGTCAAAGTTGGGCTTCAGCAGTCTCCATCTGGCATGGAAACCAGTTCAATACATGAAACAGATGGGGTTAGTGGCAGCTTGAATGATCTGCTTTCTGAACGGAAAGATTTTGGTTCTCTTGTGACTGATGATCCTGATTTGGTTATGCATGCAACATGTGATAAAGTAGAATCATGTCTATTTGACTTTCTGGAGAAAAAAAGTTCCGTTCAGCTGGATTCTCCTCTTCCAGAACATTCACCCGTACTTTCAGAATTTTGTTCAAGTCCTCTTCTGGCTGATGAGAAATTGCAAGCAACTGGTTTTTCAGATCTTACTTCCAAGAATGATTGTTCTCCCAGGTCAATGGGTGATATTGACGAGTCCACCATGAACAGCTTATGCAATATTGATGTTCTTAAAGAGATCATTGAAGATGCTAAAAATAACAAGGTATAATGGATTTATAACTGCACCGTTCACAAATAAATGACTCTACTATAAAAATTATAACTGCACAGTTTGTTTTATTGCTATCAGCTTCTAATTAAAACTGGCGCCATTTAATGTGAGTAGTTATATCATCTTGATCCTATTGGGAGCCTTGAAAAGTCTTTTAATTCTTTCAATGCAATTTTACGATGTGATATGGATTTGATTTGTGTGCTTCATTTCATTTTTGTACCAATAAGTTGTGCTATCTTGGGATGTGTCAGTAATAATTTTTGGTGGAAACTTTGGAGCTTAATCTTAATTTTTTTAGAGTGTTTATATATTGCTGAAGCACACCAGATTGATTGAGTTAGTTATCAGCAAGGATAAGTTTTTTTTTGTTTCCTCTCCCTGGCTACATAGTTCCTAATCATTTAACAATGGTGCAGAAAACCTTGTTTTCAGCCATGGAGTCGGTTATCACCATGATGAGAGAAGTGGAACTGCAGGAGAAAGCTGTGGACCATGTGAAAGAGGAAGCCGCTAGGGGAGGGTTAGATATTATGGTCAAGGTGGAGGAACTGAAACAGATGTTGGCCCATGCAAAGGATGCAAATGACATGGTTGTATATTGCTTAATGCGATTAGTGTTCAAAAGTAATGGATTATGAATTAAGCTCCTCTTTGATAAATGTTCATCATAACTGAGCATATATCTCTTTTTTCTGCAGCATGCTGGAGAAGTGTATGGGGAGAAGGCAATTTTATCAACTGAAGTGAAGGAGCTTCAATCTCGATTGCTTAGCTTGTCAGATGAAAGGGACAAGTCACTTGCAATTCTTAATGAGGTTTTGACTCTACTTCATCTGCTTATTACAATGCATTAGTTTTTTGTTGTTATGCTTCATTTCACTAATTTATTTATGTTATCTTGTTCATCTCGTATTCTTCATTGCGTCTACTGTAGGGTTATTTGATACAGATTTATCATCCAAAATAATGGTTCTCTAATAATAATAATAAAAGAAACAATAGGGTTGTGTTTTCAATTCTTATAAGATTTTCCCATCATCTTCTGGATTGCTGTAGATAAATGTACTTGTGGTCTTATGACTATAAGTTTATTTATCAGGTCCACTTGTTCTTTAGTATGATTTAAAAACTAAATTAAACCAAAATGTATTTATAGTAGCTCTAACAAGTCCTCTATTTACTTAGTACTGTTAGGCATATTTGACCGCTGCGCATTGTGAGCAGTAATGGTGTTTTTATGTAATCACCAAAGCAGTATGGAAAGAAAATGTTGTACTGCGTCAGTATCCAACCCAACCAACTTAAACAGAAACGTACTTTTGTCTATTATTTTAACAAGCCCTCTGCGGATAACCAATGTACGTTGTAACTCTTTAAGCAGAATAATGGCTTTCTTGTAAAATCATCCAAAGCAGTGTTGCCAAAAATGATCATTGTTTGAGTCCCTTACAACTAGGGCTGAAATAGCTCTAATTAGAAGTTTAGAACCAAATCATCACTGAAGGTGAATATTTTGTACCATAAAAAAATTCAAAAACTAATCTGTTACTAATAGATAAATAAATCTATTTTCTTAGTTCATTATCTGTTTTGTAACTGCAGATGCGTGCTACTCTTGAATCACGACTAGATACAGTAGTAGAGGCCAGGAAAATGGCAGAGCTGGAAAAGCTTGAAAAGGAAGAATCTGCACGAACAGCTCTTGCGGAACAAGAAGCAATTATGGAGAAAGTGGTTCAGGAGTCAAAGATACTGCAACAGGAGGCGGAGGAGAATTCCAAGGTAGCAACTATTTTCAGTGACCATGGACCTATTCAAGTCTAATAACTGATAATATAACTCATTCTTGTAATTTTGCTCGACTGCAGTTACGGGAGTTTCTGATGGACCGTGGCCGCATTGTTGATATGTTACAGTAAGTTATTGTCTTCATTTTTTTACTTGAAATTTGGTTACATTAAAGACCATTGAGGGCCCCAGTACTATTTAAAGTGGTGGATGCCCAGCAATTTGTCGGTATATCCCATATTGGCTCACCCCATATGCTGCACTTGATGTTGGTGAAATTTGCATATTAGAATTGATATTTGTGGCAGTGGAAGTTTTATTTTTTATATTCTTTGAGAACTAAAGTTTTGTAGTTTTATGTTCCATTTTAACTCTAGTTTTCAGAGTTCTATTTAATTTTTTCTGTTACACCTATTGCCTTTGGTCGTATTTATCCTTCCAACAATATTCTAAATAAACTGTCCCAAGTCAATCATTTTTTCATGCATTAAGAATATAATCCCATCCCTTAATTTTCTGTTAAGTTAAATTTTAATTCCCAAAAAATTGGTATGGGGAAGACCCATTCTCGCTTGAGGTTTCCAGTTTTTGCTGTATAACAACTTTATTTCTTCATCTGAATATTTCTGATGCCTTTCAAGGCTTTTTAAATTTTCGTTTAACAGTTTTCTGTATATATTCTTTTTGTATTATGTATTTTTTATTTTTTATTTCGAGGAAGATAATAAAGTTCTTTCATATATGTGCAGAGGAGAAATTTCTGTTATTTGTCAGGATGTCAGGCTGCTGAAAGAGAAGTTTGATGAGCGGGTTCCATTAAGCCTGTCTGTTTCCTCTAGCCAGACCAGTTGCATATTGGCTTCTTCGTGCTCATCCATCAAAAGCATGGCATCTGATTTGGTTCTAGAACGAGTTGAGTCATTCAAAACTCTGGAGAAGTCAACTCCTATCCCTTCAGTCAATGATTCATCACCAAAAAGCAGCATGATGGCATCCGATTTCGTTCTAGACCGAGTCGAGTCATCAAAGACCCTGGAGAAGGAAAGTCCTGTTCCTTCAGTCGATGGTCTATCACCAAAAAGCAGACTTGAAGATGAAAGAGCAGCTGCTGATAAGAAAGCACTTCTGGACGACGGGTGGGATATCTTCGACAAAGATACAGAGTTGGATGTCTGAGCTTCAAACATGTATTGTGAATACGAGGATCAACTTCTAAAGTTTTCTCAGCTGATTCCTTTTTGTTTCAATTATTAAGTAGAGGATTTATTTATATATTGGAGCGTTAGAGTCTACTACTTTATATGAGTATTGGTTGAGTACTAGTCCGATTTACAAGAGCTTCGTCTCTTTAGAGTCTACCACTCTCAGAGCTTTGAGCACTTCCAATTTTGTACAGTACTGATTCTAAACAATAATTGAAGCATGCAGAGTTTTGCAGGGTATTGCTAATTGGCACTAAGACGTTGTTTTTGGTTTTTAAGTTATTCGGATGTGGTTCCTGGCCCAAAAATAAAAAATGTTATTCTGATGTGGTTTGGCATTAAGATGTTGCTGTGGAAGTGTAGCTGGTTCCCTCCCGTTGCTTAATTTTCTTTGTTCCAAAAATGATTTTTCAAATATGTACCCACCTCGATTGCTATCTGAACCCCAATAATATGCTTGTACCCACCTGATTTGCTATCAGTACCCATACAACATTCTTGTTCAAAACTTTCAACTATGCCCCTAAATCTGTTCCCCAGCCACCCTCCCACCTGATGCAGCCCCTAAACCCCCACCACCTGCCGTCCCCTCTTTCTGGCGCCAGCCTAGGTTCCTCCCACCACATACTGCCCCCATCTATCTCTCCTTTCTTTAGTTTTCTTTCTCAACAACGCTTTGGCATGACAATGGAATGTCCTCGCATTGATGTATATATTAGTTTTAGAGCATTTTTGTATATATTCAAAACTTTGTGGTAGTTGTGATGCTTGTGAATCCAGCCAATTAAGTCGGTGATGGTGAGTTTGTTCGCGAATACCATAGCGAGAACATGTCCAGATCTTTATATATCGACTAATGCCTAATGGATCCATTAAATATTAATTATATTCTTCAATCTCGTGCAATGATAAGGATTGGTAAGCTTTTGACCCAAGTAGCATTAACAAGATTCATCTCTTCTTTATGAATATGTGTATACTCGCCGGGGGGGGGGGGGGAGAGGAGGGAGAGAGAGAGAGAGAGAGAGAGAATTGAAGAGAGGGAATTAAAGGAGACAATATATGTACTAGAGAAGTAGGAAAACCAAGATAGAGTTACATTAATAACTTTCATACAAATATGTATTTACACAGTCAAACACACATTAATTCAGAGCTTCGATCATCATCAACTTTGTGTACCACCTAGTCTGATATTATCTACCCAATAACTACTGCGTTCCCTTTGCATAATTGTGCAGAGATTGATCGAACACTGCAATACCTGTATATGGTTTAATTAGTCAGCCTAAAACTGAATCCCAAACTTCATGACATGACCCCCAGGCCAAGAAACTGAATGCTTCTTAGTCATGCCAGCACAGAAGCATCACACTACATCTCCATATGATGTAAAGCCGTGCTCGCTGCTCTCGAATGTGCTTTGAACACCGAAGCTTCAAACTAGTACTACTCCTCCTTGATGGGATTGCCTTGCCTGCCATGTATGTCTATTAATATATGTCTCTATGCAGAGAAAACCAAGAAAAGAAACAACTATGAATTAGGCAATTGAATAATTTGGATGATTTGGGTAACAAGTTGAAAACGTCTGGTGTGGTGGGTTTGAAGGGGTCTCAAGGACCAACCATGGCTTTAAATAGAGGAGAGAGTAGAGGGTAGAGAGCAGAGGAAGAAGATAGAAATCACCAAACAATAATATGTGGTGGTAGACAAATGTTGGCCTCTGGTTGGCCCAATGGGTCACACACATGACAAAGCAGAGCTATTTGCTTGTCCCTTGCCAAACCCTCTCGATAAGGACCTCTCGTCAACTCTTCCGCATGGAGGGGGCCCTCCCTGTCTGACATTGATGATTCCTGCATGCATGCATATACGCTCACACTTTTCAAATTTTCAATTTCCCCAAACAAAGAATCATACAATTATATACTACAAGTACCAAATTAGAAATGCCAAAAATGGGAGTACCGGAATTTGGTACTCGTCAGTCGTCCACACTTTTGCACCACAAAAGATATTATGAATCCATCACACTTTTACTCACTTCTTAAAATACACAAATTTTCGGTACACTTTGCAAATAATAGCCTTTTATCACAAATTTACACTTATCTAATCCTCAACCTATATTAATTGAATTACAGGGACAAATATTGATAAATTAATTACTTTTTAGCCGTTACCATTCATCATACCTTTTAAAAATGAAATTAACAATTAATATAAAAGTCAAGATTGATGCAAAGGTCATAAGGGTGGCACACGTGTCATGTATTACTTGTGTTAGTAGTAGGTATAAAGGATAATCTATATTTTAGTTATCAATACGCCACAATAACAAATTCTTTATCAATAGTTGTTACTTGTTACATCATTGTTGAGAAACGTTATGAGAAGCCCGAACACAACAACATGGGCAATAGTCAGCCAAACCACAATGAATGATTCAGATTAATAATTTGGCAACATTTATAATCCATCAAATTATTTGGCAAGATAATGTCCAAGGTTATAGTTTGGGATAATTAACCTCTTGTATCCAACTCCAGATCATTGAAGAATTTATAGCATATGGTATTGTAATCTCGAGTCTAGAATGACCCTTAATAGAGAGAAACTTACCTAAAACTATGATGTCAAATCTGACCTGGTGTCACAATCCAATTAGCCAAAGACACCTGTAACATGTGGGTGACACATTTAGGCTTCTATTTCTTCTCCCTTCCCTCACCGCACCTCCTCACTCTTCGAACTACCACTGTTTGACGGCGATGGCCGGCGACAACACCGGCCATCTCTTCCTCTCTCTCTCTCTCTCTCTCTCTCTCTCTCTCTCTCTCTCTCTCTCTCTCCTCCCTTCCCCAGCCTTCGATCACCCAAAAAACCCATCGGTGATGATGCATTGAACCCAAACAAGCCGACACCCCTTCGTCGGCGATTTGCACTTTTCGACGAAGTCAAAACCAGCCATCACCACCAGATGAATCCCCATGTCGAGCTGAGTCTCTCAGTGTCTTTGGGTCGACCGTCCGACTGCCGATCTCCGACAAATCCGAAGGCGGATGACGGCGAAACCATAGGGGTTTTGCTTTTCTCTTCCTGCTCTTTCCATTGGTGTAAATGAATGTGGTCAATTGTGCTCGAATCAAAAAGCCCAAATTCGAAAACCCTAACCCCGATGACACCACCCTTGGATTCCAGCCACTCCGACTATGAGTGACACCAAGTCAGATTGCTGACCTGACATCACGGTTTCAGGTAAGTTTCTCTCCCCTTAATAATAATAGCATTCACATTGTGACAGTCACTACTAATAGAGCCCACGTGTAGCTATCAAGAGAGTCAAGACAACTACATAGGGGGCCACATATGGCTCCAATATCACGTGCACCATGTCGAGCTTGGTTCAACTGGAGATTGTCCTAGTCAAACCGACATGCTGGCCATCTATCATTACCAACACTGACAAACCAGTTCATACTTCAAAACCCATTAACATCTTCAATGACCCCAAGCCAAGCCCTACTCTCTTAGTCTCATGGCCTTTAAGGCGACATTAGAGATGATCCCTCGCCTTCAACAACAACCTTACAAAGGCTACATGGGCCAGTGGGCCACCACTCCCTTTGAAACTACTGGGTTTGGAGCACTACACCTTGTTCTGCTGAGGAGAGAACCTATTCCCCTGTCCCACTAATGCAGTGAGAGAGCTTTATCTCAATTGAGGAACAGATCAATGGATAAGCAGACACATGACAACATTATACACATCATCAGACTAGACTACACGACGAGACAATAGGATGAATGTGTTAAGCTAAGCCCTGCACGTGGTATGTGATATTTGGCCTTTTGAACCATTGTACCAAAGCCAATGAGAATGTTTGTGCTTCTGCGATCTTACATAAAAAATCAGGGCTGTCGGAGGAAAGAAAGAGAGGACGAAAAACATGTGATGTAAGAACACTCGAGAATCAGACTCGCACTGAGAGGCCAATATCAGTGTTTTGATATTTTCCAACCAAATAGATATTATGATTCACACTTCCATAATTACATTTTAGAGACTTGAACGAACAACTCATTTCATTTGCATAACATAGATGTCATTTATAGGGAAGACCAAGCACAGACGTAGAAAATATAATAGGTAATAATAGAGATAAGATACAAATACCGGGACAGAGAGAAGACATATAGATACATGAAAGAAAGATAATTAACAAAGAACAAAGGCACTATATCTCCTATGCTCTTTTACTAATGTCTGAACTGCCTGTTTCTCACACCTCCCCCAGTGCTTTCTTGATGTCGGCCTGTGTCAAAGATGGGGAAGATTAATTATTATAAGTAAAAACAGGAGCAATGCTTCTCTGTGTGTCAAAGATGGGGAAGATTAATTATTATAAGTGACAACACGAGCAATGCTTCTCTGTGTGTATGTGTCTGAGAGAGAGAGAGAGAGAGAGAGAACCTCAATGTTCAAGGGAGAGGTGAGTGGGCTGTATCGTTCGACTACTTGACCATCCTTATCAACTAAGAACTTGGTGAAGTTCCACTTTATCCTATTCCCCAGAAACCCACCTTTACTTGCTTTGAGGAATTTGTAGACAGGTTCTGCATCTGGTCCATTGACACGTATCTAGATATAGAAGAGTACAGATTTCATGTTAACCAGTCAAATTTCAACTGCAAAATGGGATACTAGTACTAAAATCTTAATATTGGAAAGCTAAAATATTTTTAAAGCCAACTCCCACTACTTGGAACTTTGGAAGCAGGACAAGCCAAATTTACTACCGTTGGGGTTTTTTTTCTAGTTGTTACTAGTCTCAAATCCAATAAATTAGTTTGCTTGACCCTCCCTCCTTCTGAATTCCTCCCTCTTGTAACCCATTTCTCATAAAAGTAATCAGTGATGAAAATGCTACAGCTAGTAAGAACCCAGTAATATTCTTCCCTTTTTGTAATTCATTGCAATTGACCTACCAGATGAAGATAACAAAACGATGGCATCACTAAGAATATATGTCAGCACAACCAAGATAAAAAAAAAGAGACAGGCCCCTAGTGCACTCAGCTTCAAGCACATCATCTTATCACTCAAGAAATGAACCAAGGAAGTAGAAATGCAGGGACTCCAAGTTCAACAGAAACTGAAAATAAAAATTGTTCCACAATTTGAGAGCTTGAAGGGTCACAAGGTTTGCTTTTTTCTTTATTTTTTATTATCAGTATTATGTTTTAGTGGACAATCAACCCCATAACTTTCATCAACACAGCCGCACAGGGTTTAGGACACATTTTACATTTCAGTATGAGGTGTTGATGTAGTTTGAGAATTAAATCCTAATTCCCACCTTCACGGCGTACAAGCAATAATTCGATGAAAGATAAATAACAAACACAGCCAAGAAAACAGAAAATAATAAACCAACAAGCACACACAATCACACCGAGATTTGTTACGAGGTTCGGCAAAATTCCTGCCTACGTCCCCGGGAGAGATCTCCGTTCTTCACTATGAGAATAATAAGTATTAAGATTACAATTGGACTAAATCACATAACCCAATCCCCAAATCTCTTGTACACCCTTTCACAAAGTGTTTCCCAAAACCCTAGATCTCTCACCCAAGATTAATTACCTAATCTTGATCTCACCAATTCTAGATTGTGTGCCTCCCAAGAATCCTAAGGACTTGCTCACTCTAATCTGATTCTCTCACATTTTTCTAAGCCCCTAAGGTCCTATTTATAACCATAGGCCTTATATTACAATCCTAGATAAAGTAGGAAGAAAGTTAACTTTGAGTAGGAAATAAGTTTCCTTTATACACAAGGAAAACCTCAAAACTTGCCCAAAATGAAGTCCAAAACGCACCAGGAATTAATAACCTTCCAACACCTATTTGGACTCCTAACTTCATCCTAGAATACCATGGAAATCCCCCATGAACCAGGAAATCTTCAAATGCGAGCCAAATTAACAACAATCTCCACCTTGGCGAGCATATCATGCAAATTACCTTGCACCAAATACCATTGGCCTTGACCTTGTACCAACTACACATAACTCGAATCAAGAAACTATGGTCCACCCTTGATTCGCACGGCCAATACCTATGTGCAGCTGCATCGTGTAACCAATTACCGGTTAGCACCGAAGAGGGGCCTCGATTCACCCCCTCCTCCAGTAGGATCTCCTTTCTCACCATCGTTTGAACCTTGGAAACATGTCACAACCGTCTCTGCTGTACCCGCAAACGAGACCTTCCTCAAGCGCTTGATTTCTTGTGCATTTCGTTTCCAACCAACCATCGAGGTTTGAGTTCCTATCAAACGATATAAACCACCACACTTCTCTCCCTTCATTAGGACCATGCTTCCATGAGTAATTTTCATGACTCCACCTGCTATCAAAACCAGGTAGCCCTTGGAATCCAACCTACTCAAGGATATCAAATTCCTTTGTAGCTTTGGGACATAAGCGACTCCACCCAAAGTATGTTCCACCCCATTGAACATCTTGATCTTCACCGTTCCAACCCCCATGACGTCAACTTTGGACCCGTCAGGCAAAGAGAAAGATCCTCCCTTTGATTCTTGAAACTTTTCAAAATATTCTTTCCTAGAGCATATATGGTGAGTAGAACCCGAATCCAATATCCAATCACCATGAGAAGAAGTGTTACCTATAGAGACTGTGAGAAGTTCTCCAGATTCATTATAGTCTGCTACCGCTGTAGAGCCATGACCATCCTTCTTATTCCAAGTCGGACAGTCCTTCTTTATGTGTCCCCACTCTTTGCACTTGTAGCACTGCCAGCCCTTACCACTACCCTTTGATCTAGCCTTGCTATTATCACTAGAACCCTTGGTAGTTTGCCTTCCTCTTTGACCATGAGCAACAAACAAGGAATCTTTATCCTCAACTTTCTTTCTCCTTTCACTAGACAAGAGAGTTGACTCGACCTCCTCCATCTTCAGTGTATCCTTACCATACAAGAAGATATCCACTATGTTGTCATATGTATCAGGAAGTGAGGTTAGAAGTAAGAGGGCTCGATCTTCTTCCTCAATCTTTACCCCAACTCTTTCGAGTTGATTTAGCAGTCCTTTGAACACGTTCATATGATCCATGAGATTTGCACCCGCTTCCATCTTCAGCTTATATATGTCCCGCTTCAGATTCAACTTTGTGGCCATAGACTTCTGAGCTAAATAAAGCTTTTCTAGTTTCTTCCACAATTCCGGGGCAGAATCTTCATCTATATTGTTGATAATATTATCAGCAATATAAAGCCGAATTGTGCTCACACACCTGCACTCCAAGTCTTCCCAGTCATCATCTGTCATCTTTGCCGGTTTTCCTACTTCCTTTCCCTTCAAGGCGCGTGCCAAGCCTTGCGAAACTAGGACATCCTTCACTCTCTTTTGCCATAGAGTAAAGTTACCTCTTCCATCAAATTGCTCCACCTTAAAGGATGAAACACCACTACTTCCCGCTGCCATGACAAACTACCCTCGATCGATAAACACGGAACCACGATCGATGAACACGAAACCTGGCTCTGATACCACTTGTTGATGTAGTTTGAGAATTAAATCCTAATTCCCACCTTCACGGCGTACAAGCAATAATTCGATGAAAGATAAATAACAAACACAGCCAAGAAAACAGAAAATAATAAACCAACAAGCACACACAATCACACCGAGATTTGTTACGAGGTTCGGCAAAATTCCTGCCTACGTCCCCGGGAGAGATCTCCGTTCTTCACTATGAGAATAATAAGTATTAAGATTACAATTGGACTAAATCACATAACCCAATCCCCAAATCTCTTGTACACCCTTTCACAAAGTGTTTCCCAAAACCCTAGATCTCTCACCCAAGATTAATTACCTAATCTTGATCTCACCAATTCTAGATTGTGTGCCTCCCAAGAATCCTAAGGACTTGCTCACTCTAATCTGATTCTCTCACATTTTTCTAAGCCCCTAAGGTCCTATTTATAACCATAGGCCTTATATTACAATCCTAGATAAAGTAGGAAGAAAGTTAACTTTGAGTAGGAAATAAGTTTCCTTTATACACAAGGAAAACCTCAAAACTTGCCCAAAATGAAGTCCAAAACGCACCAGGAATTAATAACCTTCCAACACCTATTTGGACTCCTAACTTCATCCTAGAATACCATGGAAATCCCCCATGAACCAGGAAATCTTCAAATGCGAGCCAAATTAACAACATGAGGGCATTAGGCTATAGCCCAACTGCAAACCAGTCTTATGCGAAAAGGCCAAAGCCTCTTAGAATTTCTTGTTTCAAAAATCAAAATAAAGGAGGAATGGCATCCAACAACCAACATGAGCAAGAGAATTTTATATCAATTTACATCTATATAAATGATCAAACATGCCTTCCTCAAAGAGCTCTTTGGGAGAACATGTGCCTCTTCCAAATGGACACTGGCATGAGAATTGGTTCACTGGGAGGAAAGATCTAGCTTATTTTGAGCAACTACTATAACTACCAAACCTAATCTCTGTTTTCCAACTGCTGGGGTTAAGTACGCAATAGGTAGCACTGAGCAGTATTTAGCTGTCTAGTAACCCTTTCCCTCTTTCTTAATTCTACATGGTCAAATTTAACAAGGACCTTTTTGAGTTTCAGAAAATTTATTGTCAAAATCCATAAGCCATGAATAATACTATATGATTAGTCATAGTCTTCAAAGCTCAGGACATTACAAGCACCATGCAGGATTAAGATATTCTAATTGATTATCTGATAATTATGTAAAGAATTCAAAAATACCTTCTTGAATATTGGATATTCAGCCTTGTATCTTGTACACGCAAATTCTTGCGCCTCCTGGCTTGTCCCAGGCTCTTGCTTCAGAAACTGATTGCACGGAAATGCCAAGACTTCAAAACCTGATAACATCACATAAACTGATAAGTAAGAGGACATTATGGTGTGGGACATATGTCACATATCACATCTAGTCATCAACAATTTCAGCACATGGGTTTCATATAAAACCTTAGAAATTAGCAACACAAGCAAAATATGACATGTGATTTTCAAAAAATAAACAAAACCCAGCAGAGTTTTTCATGGGTATGTAAATTCCTCATGAAAAATCAAAGCTTCATAAAAAACTCAATTCTAAAAAGACAATATGTTCAAACAAATAGAACAGCAGTGGCAAAACTCAAAAGTTTAGAGGGAAAAGAGGATACCTTTGTCCTTGTACTTGCTGTAAAGTTCAGTCAACTGGGTGTAATTTGAATCAGTAAACCCACTGTTCACAACCCAGAAGAAGAATAGAAGCATGAATTAATCGATTAAATTTCAGAAGCAAATTTTTGTTATTTATTATTGAAAACAAGAAAGGAAGTAAGTAAAGGATGAAAATTAATAGGGAAAAAGGGGAAGCACGAACCATTTGGAAGCAACGTTAACCACTAGGAGGACCTTCCCTTTGTAAGCGCTGAGGTCCACGTCATTACCTTTGCAATCCTGCAACACCAAAACGAAACCTTTTAAAGATTCCTCAACGAAACGATTCAGCTGCGGAAGAAGAAAAGCAATGAAATTGGAATGAGCAAGCACCTTTACGGTGAAAACATGAATGGATTTTTCGGAGACCGAGTGTGAAGCGCCCATTTCTCTGCCTCTCTCTCTCTCTCTCTCTCTTCCTGTAATCTATACGCAGTAAGAACTAAGAAGCAGCAAAGCTGAGGCTGATGAAGCAAAGACTTTCCTTGTTTCTCATCAATCAAATTCAATTGAGTAATCAATTAGGGAGAAGAACACAAACAAGACCACCTCATTTCCTCATTTCGGCTTCAATTTTCATTTGGTTTGAGTCATGACTCGTAAGTGGTCCCCACAAGACCTCCTGTCGTGGGGTCGGAGGATACAGCCTTCTGCTCATTTGCTCCAATCTGCTGTCTTTATATAATTCCACTTTTCTAAACAACTTTTCGTTTTCTTCGGGTAAATCTTTTTTCATTAAGAAGAAGAATTCAAACTTGGAATTTGTTTGTTCTAAACTTCTAAAAAAGTAGAGAAAAATATAATTAATTAATAATTAATAATTAATTCGACCAACCTAATTAAAGCTCTAATTAAATAAGAGTCATATTTATTTATGTGGAAAGAGCTTAGTTCTACTATCTCCTTTCTTAAAATAAAAATAAAAATAAAAAGGGACGTGCAAAAAGTCGGTGAGTATCCATTTACACTGAGAATCATTTATATGCCACATGAGTACATGACCGACCACATCACTTGAGTCGTTCAAGTTTCCAACAACCTCATTAACACTGAAACATAGTCGCTGGCAATGGATGGCCCCCATGTTTCTATGAAGTTATAAACGCACAACAGCATTCAATTCTGAATTAAATTTATGAAAATTCTTTGGGAAAATTATACTTCTCAAAATTGATATTATAAGATTATTCTCTGCATAGATCAATTTATCAATATCTTATATTTTTATCCCACTAGAAGGGTGAATCAAGCACTTAAATATGGAATCATTTTGATTCTAAAACATATTTAGTTGCTTCAATTCTTATAAGAGTTATTATAGAAAATTTGTGAACTTAAATTTAACACCCTTTAAGAATTAGTCAGATACAAATAATTAACATCAAAACAATTCTAATAGCGGTATCATTAATGGCATAATTGCTCCAAATTAATGAATGGTTTGGTGCCATCCAAATTTCAAGGAATGGACAAGAAAGGAAAAAATATATGCACATAAAGATTGCATGAAACGAGAAGTATGTGTTTGAACAAATGCCCCAGCATAAGTCAACAAAATTCCTATGAAGGGCTTCCATGATATAAATTATCCTAAAATTCTGAAGTAAAAATTGGCAAAACAAAAAAAAATGATACATGCCAACCTAGAGTTAGTCACGGCTCAATCATCTCTACAACGATCGTCTCCCTGCTCTGCTTTTGCAGGAGGAAGGATAGAATACATATGTACAAATCCGAAGCATTATTGCACTGGTCTCTGCGCCTTAGCCTCTTGTAGAGGTCTGTGCCTCACAGCATGAACCACAATGACTCGGCAAAATAACCAATTCTCTTGAATAAGCAGCAGAAGCAAGATCAAAAATGGATTATACCTAAGAATTATGGACCATTATAATAGAATTAGCATCAGTAATAACTACTAAAACAATACTCTACTAGAGGAAATTGTCGCGGTAACACACCAGTCCTGACAGTTTGCTATATTTGCTCATCTTGGCCGCCAAAAGCCTGGACCTGAAGCACCAAAGAGAACAGTCCCTGAGACTATATAATATATAACTTTCAACACTCTGTAAACACTAGCATGAAACTCATACCTACAACAAATAACCACAGAAAACCCACATACCTCTGCTTGAGACGGGTATCGGACCTTCAAAAGGTGGTATAAAAGGCATAGAGTTCCTGTGGCTCATTGAACGGGGAGGAAATCTCCACCCTTGGCCAGGTAATCTAGTTGGTTCACAAGGGGGGCCAGCAAATGGAGCAGTTCCATAAGATGCCTTGCCTTTGTCAGGATATCGAGGACCTAGGGAAGAAAGAAAAGCAAATAATTCTAAGATCAAGATGTCACCATAAAATACAAAAGAAAAAGGTAGAACACCACAAATCCCTGTCATCAAAAATTTATTTGCACTCAAGAAAATTACCAGAAAAATTATGTGCAGGAAACCTCCAGCTCTCACGGGGCTCATAAGGGGGTTTCATTCTTTCATGATTATTGTAATAATTTTCTCTGTCCCCATTCTGCACGAAGTCAAATCTGTTGCGGTAAGGAGGCGGGGCCTCCTGTCGAGGCTTTACCTGCTGGTCTCCTTGAACATAAGAAAACTGATCCGATGGTGGAGCATGGGGTGGTCGCAAAGGGTAACCTTTATTGTGGAAGGTGGCACCATCAGTTTGTGGAACATTTCTCCCTGAATATGTAGGAAAATTACTATAAGAGCATGAAGTAGAATCAGGCATCTGTCTCTGAAGATCTCTACATTCGGGGGCACGATAGTGCACTGCCTCAGAAATTGTTTGGTTGATTCTCGTTGCATTCAGCTGCTGAGGCGCAGGTTGAACTCTGTTGTCATGCGCATTCTGCAAATGCACATCCAAGTTAGAAGAAAAAAGATATAACGACAAAGTCATTTTTCCATTGTAATACTGACAGATTATCAAAGGAAACAAGAAAAGTAATGCAAAGACCCACATGTGCATCAGCGTAGGGCTTTGAATCAACACCACTGATATAGGGATCGGCCATAGCACATGGAGGGTGGATGACATGAGGTGGAGGCAGAGGTGGTGGTGGTGGTGGGGGCGGAGGAGACGATGGTAGTGGAGGAGATGCTGGTGGCACATCTAGAGGAAGTGGAGGGGCAAAGGGTAGTGGACAATGCTGTTCAAACTGATTATGTGAAGCCTGCACAGCATTGCCTCCAGCAACATCACAAGATGAACTCATGTCAACATCACAAGAAGGAGCCACATCCTCCATTTCAAGCTCTCCATCGACATCTTCCAAGATATGCCTATGCCTTTCAGTGGCAGGCGTGGTTTCATGTTCTTCATGGGTATGAGGATTATGCTCAGGAGTTACAGCCTCAAAACTTTCTCCATCAGAATCACTTCCATCATCTTCATCCTTGAGCATGCGGGGCATACAAAATCCCGGAAGTTGAAAACTTGAATTGCTGCGGAAATACAGAAAGAACTCATTAAATGATAAAATATGAGAATATAAGACAATCCAGAAGTAAGAGCCAAACAATTCAAACCTTCCATATTCGTCAACAAGCATACCCTCCATTTCTCTAAGAGGATCATCCAAAGACCTTTCTGTTCTCGAGGAGCGCCTACAATAGGCACCAGCAGAAGAAGACCCACTGAGGGAATCCAGTTCTCGCATATGGCGATGAATTATGGAGTCTGGAATAATCCTTCTTTCCAACCAAAGTCTCAAAACCTATGCAGAAGAAGATGAACAGGTAAGGCATTTAGCACAAGCCAGACAACATTGTACTGCCAGAAAAATACCCAACACTAAGCAATAATCAAGGGTAAGAGGACACTATTACAATATGCAATTAAAGCAAAATAAAAAGACCAAAAAAAGAAAAAGAATAACTTCGCTTGCCTTTAGACACTGCCTACGATTTTCATGTGCAGAACTTCCAGGAGGAGCAGCAGCTGACAATAACCGTGGCAGCACTGCTTGGATGGCTGAAGGGTACATACCACCACCATCACCTAATATTCAAAATCAATATCAACATTAAGCAAATCTCACATATAGATCATTAATACTTCACTTATTTTTATATGTCAGACGATTAGCTCCAATACACAGAACAATAAATACAAACATTACCCTTTAAACCTCGAGAGCACTGAGTAATAGAATCCACCAGGAAGAATAAGTCCACCCTTCTGTGTAAACTTGACTCAGTTTCCAAATAACGAGCAAGAATTTCCAACACCTGAGTTTTAAAAGAAGAAAAATTACACGAGTAAGACATCAAGGCGCACGTTTGTACTCCATCCCAATTTCAACGTTATTATAAGTTCTAAGAAAAAGTGTAAATGAAATACTTCCATCATCTCCATTTATGCATCAAGAAAGAATTCATATATATATAATATTTTACATAAACTTGACATAGAAATTCAAACTATAAAAAAGGAAGAAAAAATCCCAGAGGAACAATCAGGTATCACTGATATTATTAACTAAATTATAAATATGATGTTCCCTACCTTAGTAGCTACACCAAGCTTTCCACAGTCGATAGCTATACGAGTTGCTCGACCAATGCTCTCCTTGGTCCTTGTCAATGTTCCAAGCATTGTCTCGAAGGATGACAGAGCAGCAAGTGCTTCTGCATACCTGCTCACTACTTTTGGTCTTGGACTAGCCACTGATTCGGACTTCCCATCCTCGTCAACTGGAGTAGATGAAATTCTCTTGTGCTGTAAATCAACATCAGGACTACAACTGCCATTGTTCTGAAGAATATTACTACTATCTGAATTAGACACGTGACAGCCTGAGGCATTGGGAGGTGATGTTTGTGCAAGAGAATCTCCTCCGTCTGTTACGGATGGACTTGACCGGATACCGGAAACATGTTTTTCACCCAAGTACTCATTTGGATTAGAAACTGAACCTAGATCCTTCTCTGTTTGTTTATGTTCGACCACTTTCACAACATCAAGCCTAAGACAACAAAATACAAAGCAACAGAGATTTAAAACAAAACTTACCTAAAAATTCCTCTATTAAACTCCTCCATTATAATGGCAAGGGAAAAAGAGTAAACAAATTAAGAAAATCTATGCATTAAATTTATTTGTGGGAAGGATCAAGAGGAGGGAAATTCTTGTGAAATATGAACACGATAAAGCATCAAATTCTACCACAGAACTACACCAGTCTATAGAAACTTACATGTCATTGACTTCTCTGTTATCTTCAAGCTGACGATCCAGAGACTCAATATTCTCACTACGGCCCTCTGAACTATTGTGAAGTGGACTAGCATCATTTTGAAGTGAAACTGCAACAGATCCATGGTTGGCACCTGATGCAGGATCTACACTCTTCAGAGTATGGTCTGAATTATTGCATTCAATATCAGGAATTTCTGCCACACAATTGCTCGGTTCAATATTTTTGGCACTGCCTTCATCCCTCAGAGGCAACTCAGCCATTAAAACTTGATTGCATCTGGTACCAGCCTCTCTTCTATCCATATTAGGCGATAAATGCCCCGGACTTTCAGTCTGGACTGCAGCTCCAATAGTGTGACAATTAGAAGAACCGCCACTAAGATTTTTACCACTAGCATGATCTCTAGAATCTGGGAAATCATTAATGGAACATTCAAGCTTTTGGGTGTTAGGACTCTCACTTCTCTGATCATATACATCCACCTCCACGACTGGTTTAGCATTTTCCTCCGAGATCACAGGGTTTAAACTGGTGGAGAACCCAGAAGCATCAAACCCTGAAGCATTATTGCCAAAAGATTCCTCGCTCTGCAGTCCCAAACCATTCCCTGTATTACTCTCCACATTCATAGGAAGACATCTGCTCGTGGAAAAAATATTACAATCAATAGTAGATGCCTTCATAGTTGACGATTCATAATTACATCTTTCATCATCTTCAGCAGCATTAGCTGACATAGCTTCTAGAGCACGATGAAGGCGCTTAGATGGAGGCAAAACAGCTTCACCATCAACTGAACAACCAAATGATTGTTCTTTTTTGGTGTTCCAAAGGTGAGGCCTATTTCCTAAAATTCGAGTGCAACCTCGTGAAGGTGTTATATTATCTAGAGCCCCATTTACCACAAATGAGTCCCTACCAGCAGGACAATTTTCATCAAAATTTGGGGATTTGCTGATCGGCCCTGATGGATTGAGCATAACTTCCTTCAGACTTTCTTCAGTGTGCGAGAAGCTATCAACTTCCTCCTTTGAAGAAGATGGTTTGCCCATTCGAACTCTGGCTCGTTTCACCAATGGCAGGTGCTCATCTCCATCTTCCTTGGAAGACTTTCCACTCATCTTTCCACAATCAGTTTGCACAGTTTGACTACTGCTTTGCAAACCAACCTCCAAACCTGTCTCCTTGTCCAACATAGCAATGGACTCAGCTGCATCACTAGTAACTCTCTTTCTGTTTGGCTTCCTTTTCTTCTTAATAACAACAGCCTTTATTTGGAGATCAAGTTCTTTAATCAACTCCACATCCCCATCCAAGCAGTCAACAACAGTCTCTGAGTGTTCACCTTTACAACCCGAATCAATAGCACTGCCTTCATTCAAACTAAACACGTCAGAATCAACTGTGACAACTTCGGAACCATTGTCTTCAATACAACCATTTGAAACAAAAGCAGTTGAATTCACATCATCACACTCAGATGCATCAGGTGATTTACGTATTCTTTTATTCCTTCTTAAGGATCTATCACGCACTACATTACACAATATGTCCCCAGCATTCTTGGCATCATCATCAGATGGCATTATGGAATTCCGTAATCTGCGTGATTCCATCCTGGATGAGCTTCTCGACCTACGAGCTGGTGCTTCCTCTTTCTGTGAGACACAGCTCTGGGATCGCAAGTCTCTAGATCTTTTTCTTGAAGAGTAGGTTGTTGGCAGAGGTGTTTCAGTAACCTTTTCTGTAGCAGCAGGTTCCTCAGTTAAGGCCTCCTTATCAAGCATGTCATCTATTTGAGCAGGCGCTGAAGCATCTTCAACAGAAATACTTGGCTCATTTCTATCAATCACAGAATGTGAAGATTTTGAACGTGAATCAAGAACAGCTTCAGGAGCTTCTGACTGATCCTTTGAACCAAGGTTGGATGAAGAATCCACTGAAATTCCACCATTTGCACTAGAGTTGATATCATCAACTTGGTCATCTTTCTTCAGCTTCTCATAACTATCAATAATCTCCTGGACTGCACGAACAAAATCAGCACCCTTCCCATGACGCTTGACCAGAAGAGACTGTTTCTTCTCCTCAGTAAATGCCTCGACATCAGCAGGGTTGCAGAAGGCTCTACATAACAAAAATATTCAGTAGAATAAGGAAACTAGCTGGCTGAAATCAATCAAACTCCTACTACATTTCAGATTAGTTAGGTCACTATAAACACAAATAAAATGGATATGCAATGCAAATAACTAAATAAGTGAATTCACCATGCCCACAATAGATAAAACCAGAGAATTATTCAAATAAATAAAAAACATTAAATATTCCCTTAAAAAGTTAACAAAATTGAAAAATTGAATGACAAGCATGATGATTAGCATGACATCATAAAAATACACACTACTATATATAACAAATTCATGCACACAGAAAGAACTATAAGCATGTCAAAAAGAATTTTCATGGTATAAAATAAATAGAGGGTCTCTTGTGCTTTCCCAAGTGGAAAGGGAAGTTATATGTAAGTCTACATTGAAGTGAAACTAAAATCGATAATCTCATGTTAGCCTGTTAATGACATCCCACCAAAGATTAATGAACTTGAAATGCAAGCAGAATCACACATCAAAGATCACATCAAAGGCATATATTATACACGAGTATGTTAATGTAGATTTGCAACTCCGTTGATCATTATTGGAAATTCATACAGACTTCACAAATCAACACAATAAAATGTCTTTTTTTTTTTTTTTTTTTTTCTTTTAGCTACCATTAATCCTAATCAATTTATCTTAGAATCATAATGCTACCACTGTATTGTCAATTCTTTATTGAAGGATCTTCAGGAATTCTTTCTTAATAGGATTGTTAATGCTTGAATGAATATAGCACATATCTGCTTGATTTCCAAGAAACTTCAGTCATTGAAAGTTAATCACTAATTCTGTATAATGTCATAGATAAGGTTCTATCCACAAGATTAAGAAATTGTTTGCTGGGACTATATCCAATTTCCTAATTTCCTTTGTAGACTTGCTTAATAAAGAGTGAAAAATAAAGGAAGTGTGCTCTTTAAAATCGACTTTGAAAAATGTATGACCATGTTTATTGAACTTTAATAGTGAGTAAAGATTGCTAGCCTGGAGGATGAAGGTTAAATTTAAACTGTACTCTCTTCAGACCAATGTTTGCAAGTTCACCAATTAGTCATTTCATATGACACTACGATATAAAGACAATCAAACTAGCAAGATTCAGGATCAAAATCCCGCATAAACTCTTCAACTTATTGGTGACTAACCAGTTTCAACTCTTCCAAGTGACTTTGGATTCAGGCCTGACAATAAATCTCATAAGTACATGTATAGAAACTGCCAAGTTCATCCCCATTCTACTAACATCTATATCTATTAAATCATTCATAATTTAGGGATTATATCTACAATGAAACCTATTGGATAAACCAGATAAAAGTAAAACAAGGGACAGAACTTAAAAGAGTAAGAAAAAATGGATCAATCAAGCACTGCACCTATAAGGCTTCAATTTGGTTAAATCAAAACCCTCTCCTTTTTCACCCACATTGTTGGTACATTTAAAGGAGGGAAGAGTTTAGAATTTACCTTCACAATTCACTTATGGACATTGTAAGAGTGTATAATGTCCCTATCCAAATGACCTTGCTTTATCCTCACTTAAGTGAATCATCAGTAACATATAAATGATTTTCTTTTATTAGTCGCCACTCAACTTTGCTAGGACCATCCCCTTTTTCCAGGGGCATCTCACAGGGAGAAAATCTCCACAACTAAAATTTGGCGTAATACAATCTACATGTATAATTAAATGAAAGAAGAATAACAGTACATGATTTTAAAGAGACCAAGTACATATAAACAGATCTAGAAACACAAATTAAGATGCCAATTACCAAATTTTCACAATTGGCTTCACTTGTTCAATACTCAGTATAATCAGCATAACAATCATACCTTACTCAAACAACAATGACATCATATTATCATAAAGCAGAAATTTAACTTCCCTCAATAAGTCTGATCTGAAAGGAAGGTCATAACTAATCAATTATTTGACTTACACAACCATAGAAACCACCACCATTGATGTTACTAGAAGTTAATCAAGAATGTATAAGTACTTACATCTGCTGGGTTCCAAAAAAGTAGACGAGTACTTTCTTCCAATCAGTAGAGTAGCCCCACTTCTCCGGCTCACTCACCTGCAATCAGAAGCCAACTTGATATGCAGTCTACTGAATATAAAAAAGACACCATCTTTGGGATTCTCCAATTGGGAATCCTTGAAAGTGAGTCTAAAAATGAAAGCATGTTAAAAACAACCCAAAATCACTGCAAAGGCTGCACTTTCGGTGACTGTGCAAGAGAATCACTGATACATAAATTTGACAGAAAGCTTCAAAACCCCAGTTAATAAATAAAATTAACTTTTTTCGCAATATAATTATAGAAAAATGAACACTGATCATCAAACCCCCAGTTCCACATGCATCGAACAAGAAATATCTGAATGCAAATTACAAAAAATAGATGAAGAAAACGTAAACACCCATGAATCTCCTCTATTACCTAACACTTCCAACTACCAAGATTGGAAGGAAAAAAAAAAAAAATAAGGGTCCTCATTAGTAAGATTGCCCAAAGAAGTTAAAGAAGAAAGATATTCAAATTCAGATCCAGAAAAACACACTTACAAGCAACATCCCACACTGTATCAAACACACTAAGCATGCACAAAAGCACTAAAACCCTAACTAAAGCATATTCCTCAACAGTAGTCGTCTTGGCTCATCATGCCATAAATAAATAAATAAATAAAGAAATAATTTTTGGCCCAGAAGACTTACCGTAGCAGGCCAAGCAGGAAAGCCTTTGACTTTAGCAAGCACAAGATCGCCGACCTTCCATTGGCGGCGAGCGGCGGCGGCCTGAGCGGCTTTGCTAGCTCCTTTCCTTCGGCTGGGCGCCATCGAAGAACCACCGGAGGCGCTCCAATTCAATTAAGGACTGCTATTTGAACTGAAACAAATGCACGAACTTACCGATGTGCCGCAATCGCCCAAGAAATTGAACAATTTGGCACCCTGTGGAAAATCTCTGGTTGAGATTCGCAGGCATTGAAGCACAAAGATCGCATAGAAAGGGAGAGAGAGTGTGTGACTGGGTCTCTGTGAGAAACCCTAATTTCAGAGAGACAGAGAGTTGGATGAGTATGATAGAAGAGTTTTTATGTGGAAGAAGCGCAAACAGAGATATGAGTTGGTTAGGTGAAAGGGAGTCTAATGTGCGCTACGGGGTGTACTGACTACTGAAGGTATGAAAGGCGTAGTATGCTAACTTGCGCTTGGTGCGTGGTGTATACGGGGTCTTAGATATCGGCATATAGCAACTACTGTGCTGTGCGAACAACACGTGACCCACCAACTGATCATTCATATCCAAGGCCATGCTTCAAAAACTTCAAGTGGGATTTGAGGTGCTTATGTACGTCTGTTCCATGTATGGATGTCATCATGTTAATAGCTCTTTGATTTATTATTTTTACTCATTATAAAAAAATAAACATTATGGTTTTTGAGTAATATGCTTATTTACTTTAGTGCCTAATTTTAAACACCCTACTCACCAAAAAACTTTGTTTAAACCCCCAGGTCCCCCACCCATCTAGAAACTCTTTCAAAACTCCCTAAAACTTATAATCATAAATTACCCTTCTGACGCATGCTGACGCGCGCTGACGCATGCTGACATATGCTGACGTCACTGTAACTGTATTTTGGTGAAACTGTTTTTTTTTTTTTTTTTTGAATTGAAGTTTTTGCTAAAACTCAATATTTCACTAAAACTAAAATCAAACACTGAAATTGAATTTCAAAAATTCAGTTACACTGAAACTGAATTTTAAAAATTCAGTTACACTGAAACTGAATTTCAAAAATTCAGTTACACTGAAACTGAATTTCAAAAATTCAGTTACACTGAAACTGAATTTCAAAAATTCAGTTACACTAAATTGAAGAATTCAGTTATGAATTCACTTACCGAAACTGAATTAAATGATGAAACAATTACACCTCGACTAAAATGCAATTACACCTTAATTAAAAAACAATTACACATTTACTAAAACAATTACACTTCACTAAAACAGTTACACCTTTACTGAATTCCGTTTCACTAAAAAGAACACATCAACCTTATAAAAAAAAAAAAAACAACAATACAACAAGCCATTGAGATGAAAGGAGTAGCCAACAATACAACGTCGTCCGATCACCTCATGCGCAATGAGTACACGACAGTCGCCACTGTCTCGATCTGTTTCTACCTGCAAATTTGATTTATCATATTTCAGAACCATAATTTCATTCAAAATTCATTTAAAACTCATGTTTCACGAACTGAAACTGTTTCAAGAACTGAAACTGTTTCACAAACTGAAACTGTTTAATCAATAAATGAAGTAAATTTGTATATACTTATAAATCAATTAAAAAACCCACATTTCTATCCGATTAACATAATTAAGCTAGAACTGAATTTGGGGTGAAACTGAATTTTCAGGAAATGAAACTAAATTTTCTAGAACTGAAACTGAATTTATACAGTTACACTAATTAAGCTAGAAACTGAAACTGAATTTGTTGAATTCAGTTACACTTTTTAATTGCCGAGGTACCTGTTTAAGACTAGACAGTTCAACAAATCAAACAGGGTTCATAAAATTGATCGTTCAACGGTCGAGTTGGGTGGTGACCACCACACACAGTGACTGCCCAGCCCCAATCAACACACAGAAAATCACAGAACTCACCCAAAAATATTCTCGAACCTCGAATTGAGCTTTTAGGATTCGGGGGAGGCTGAACAGCAAAAAAAAACACCCAACCCGCCGCCACAAGTGGCGGATCTAGCGGTTGCAGCGGCAATCCAACATGAAAATCAAGATTTGAGTTAAAACAACCCAACCAATAGCAAGAGCAGGTCGAGGGGACAAAGATTGATACCTGGATCGACGGAAATGGTTACCGGAACACAGAGATCGCAGACAAGGATGTCGCCGGCTTCTCTTCTTCGAAACGGCGAGCCTAGGGGTCGTCCAAATCTTCTGATGGCACCAGTGGACTCGGGATGACGAGAGGAAGCCATCCATGGCAGTCTGGCACCTCGTCGTCGCCGGAATTGGCGGATCGCCGATGAGGGAGCTCGGGTCTGCCTTGACCCAATCCTGCATTGATGTTAGGTTTCATGGAGAGTGGAGGGCAGGGAAAGGAAGAGGGAGGAGAGGCGAGCGTGATGGGACCGGTATTGCCGACAACCGTCGCTGGACAGCGACGAACGCGCCGGCGACAGCAGCGGGGAGAGAGAGAGAGAACACAGAGGGGAGAGAGAGAGAGCACACAGATGGGAGAGAGAGAAAGAGTACATAGATGTAAATAATAAATAAATAAAATGGGTAAAACTGGAAAATTAAAAGATGGGGAGTCAAACTTGGCTGGGTATTAGTTGACCAGAGGGTTTAGGAAAATATTAAGTGTAAAATTGGGGGTTATGGGAGAGGTAGATTTTTGGTGGGGGTTATGAGAGATTTTTTCTCTAGCTAGGGGGTTTATAATTATTAACATTATTTACTTTGAGTTTATTTATGTTAAATAAAAGTCTAAAAAGATAAATAAATATAAGATTAACGTGAAAAAATTGATAGAATATCTAATTTGACTTGACATTACGAGATTGATTTCATCATTCTCTTCTTTGCTTTTGTACATAACCATGAACCATGTTGCATATGCGAGACTTCTATACTTTTTCAATTGAAAAAACAATTCTTGCTCAAGTTATAACCCTCACCATGTGCGAGACTTCTATGCTTTTTCTTTTCAAAAAACAATTCTTACTCAAGTTATAACCCTCACCATATATATATATATATAATGCACCAAGCATGAGATACATTAATACACCACATTATAATATAACAATAAAAACATAAAATAACATGTAAGTTTCACCAAAATATAAAATTAGAAACTTATCTATAGAAATATAAATTTACAAATACAATAAAGCAGCAAGGAGTGGAAAAGTGCTATACCCATGTATGCTTTGTTAGAACTTAGGAGCGAGACCTTTTCGGGCTCCAAATTGGTAGGAAAATTATGATCCCTAATTCTTAAATCTAGGAAATGAGAATTTTTTTTTTTTTTTTATCTAGGAAATAGATTAATAGCTAACTTAGTAATTATGATTCCTATTTTTTTTTTTTTTGGCCAAATAATTATGATTCCTAGTTGGACCATAGTGCACAGGAAGTTAAGTTTCAAGAACACTTATGTAGTTGGACCATATTTTAGGAAGGCATGGACTATAAGTCTATAACTATTACCAAACTTGAGCTTCTTTTGGAATCAAGGTTTGGTCCAAAAAACTTTCAGTATTGGGCTCAAGCTTTGGGTATAGCATATTAAGTTTGGGCCGCAAACATTAGATTGGGCTTCTTTACTGGCAGTAAGAGGGCCTGGACCATCTTGCCAAATGAATGATTATCATACGACGTCGTTTGGGAAAACTTAGACGGCGGAATAACTCAGTCAAACCTTGAATTCCAAATCCAAGTAGGAACGCGTGCCTACCGAGTCAAACTTGGAAAGCCAAATCCTCTCTCTCTATATATATATATATATATATATTCCCGGAAACCATTTTTGGACCATACTCGATCAGTCACTCACATACAAAAAAAAAAAAAAGCAAAATGGCGGGTTTGCCTATGCCATGCTCCGTCGGACCACATCTTCAAAGTCTTGTTTGCAAGGGCAGTTCGGTCATAACAAGGAGAAATATCTCCTGCAGCGTTGTAACTTCACCTGCAGCAACCATCACAGCCGTGACAGCCCCAACGTACCAACCCAAAAGCCTCTTCCAAATAATGATCAAAAACCCACTACAGAACGACGTCGTTTTCCAAGAATTGGCTGAGAGTAGTCACAGTATGTTTCTCGCTGACCAAATTTTGGTCAAACATCGTAAAAGTAAGAAAGAATGTGATCAAGCATTAGAGGAAGAAGTTGCTTCCATAATTCAGAGGTTAGGGGCGTTTGGGGAAAGGGTTAGAGAATCGGAGAAGAAAAAGTTGATGGATAAAATTAAGGGTTCAGATCAGTTGTCGTATGAGGAAAGCATGTTAGTGGAAGATATGAGTAGAGAGATTGTTAGCAAGTTCTTGGAGAAACCCATTCAATTTTTGACAAGTGGGGATGGAGACTTGGACGATAAGTTAAAGGAGCTCAGGTTTTTGGTGGATATTATTGAAGAATCTTGTTTGGTGGAGAAGAAAGTTAAAAAAAAGTCGTGCCTAGCCGCCTCTTTGTGAAAATTATTGTTTGTTTTTGCATTTTATTGACAATTCAATTCATTCTTTGGGAACCATGTCAATTCATATTTTTTGTATTATTCTGAATAGTGTTGTAATTCAGAAATTCAATGAGAATATAATTAATATAGCTTCTGAATTGTTGCTTCTTTCCAATAGTTGATATTAGTTTTCCAATAGTTGAAGTACAATATTAAATAGGCTTAGTGTTGGGATATTAACACCCAAGATGATAATGCCATGCTATCCCTTTTTCTATTACCTTATCAGCATATATGTAACTATGTGATTGAGGATATTCGTTATACCTTTGCCCAACATGAAATAAAATGATATAAGTCATACCTTTTTGTTTTTTGCTAAGAGATATGGGTTATACCTTCACCTTGTATAACTCTTTGAGAAATGATAGCTACCTAATTATACAACTTCTCCTTCTATTTTCTTTGTCCTTTCTTCTAATTCGCAATGTAATTTTATAATCGGAACCGTTTAATTTATAAATCATCTTGTAAAATATCATCTATGTAAAAAATCAACTAAATAAAAAATTATTTAGTTATCAAATTGTTATTAAATAAATAGATGATTTTGCATAAATGATCTTTACAGGATAATATAGAAAATGAACGATTTTGTTACAAATTAGGAAGAATAAGAAATAATGTAAAAGGAGAAGATGAAAAAGAGAACATAGCTAACATTCCCCTCATAGCTTCCACATATATCAACATATTGTGTATATTTCACTATTTATAAATTAAAGTGCAGCTTCAATCTCAATCCGTCCAAATCAAACTCTTAATTGAAATTGTATGTGCGAGTTAGAAAAAATATGAATAGAGGATCAGTAGACAAATTAAAGGAAAACGATGACATCCGAATTTAACTCATTTTAATGTGGGTTAGAATAAATATGAATTGAGGATGAGCTACAAATTACCGGATCATGATGATCACATTCAAATTAGGCTCAGTGTAAAACCCTCTCAAAATTAGCTCAATTCAGATGAGTTCTCAACAACATGTACTAAGCATACTCTATTAATTAATATTCGACACATTTACTTCTCCAATCAAATTCCAACAGTACCTTTCTATACCAAAAATAGAACATTGAAAGTGAAAGTCAGTGTGAACGCAGCTTTTAAGGAAACTGTTTTTTTTTTTTTGCCAACTAAGGAAAGTATTTTAAAATCTGAGACAAACTGAATTCATCATTAGCCTTTAGGCCCACAACATATCATGCTCCTGATAAATAAACGTTAGTTTTGCATACCGCATACCAACCACTTTCTTCCATCAGTTCTCTTTGAGTCTTTGGTCCATAACGCGACCACTTGCCAACAAAATAATAGAAACAATTAAACAAACACAGAACCACTTAGATATTTTACGTTATCCAAATTGAATTACACGTGGAAGCCTTTCATGGCACCACGTGTGGCGATCCCAGCACTATATCCACATCCAATACTCTAACCTCAGATATTTTTGTGCCACGAAAAAAGATATTTCTGACTCTGAAAGACAATTCACCACGTGTCACCTTATACCCGGTTTAGATCCCACCACTGATGTAATTCCTCGATTCGATATCCCACCATCTAAGCAATAACATAGCAACACGTGTCCACAAGCAAGTAGCCATGAGACACGTTTACTCTGCCTGTCCAGGAGCTAAGGAGGTTAGCTTTCCAATGCTAGCACGACACGTGTCAGATTATACCCCCAACGCCGTTATATATAAGCTCGCCAATGGTTTCCATCTAGACTACGGACAATTTAGTATTGTCGACCAATGAGTGCGAACCAGAGAATCAGACCCAATCCGCCGAATCAGTGGTCCGGCTCAGATAACGTTGGGATTCTCAACGAGCGCGTACTCTTCCTCGTCTTCGAGTACATGAAATGGGACATACACACGCTCTGCTCAGCCGCGTCGGTGAACCACAAGCTCCGAGCCGTCGTGAAGCGGCTGCTATGGCGAGAGCTCTGCGTGAATCGCGCCCCGCGCATGATAGCTACACTGACGGACGATGCGCCGAAGGGTACTCGGATCGGCGGCGGATGGAACACGCTAGCGAAGCTCATGTTCTTCTGCTGCGGTTGCAGGTCGACTCGGAATTTCACAGTGAGTCAACCCACCCCGGGTCACTTCGTGGAAACCTCGCGATTCTCGAAAACTTCGGGCCGGAGCTTTCTAACGAGTCAATGCCGAGACGACGTGTTGTATGTGAGCGATCCGTGCGAGCATTCGATGGGGGAGAACGCAGATGGTTTGGGGATTTTTAGAGGGGTATTTAAGGGATTTCGGAGATCGAGGACGATGGCGTGTTTGATCGGACGGCAGGTGAAGCTTGAAGATGAGGTGACGTGTCCTTACTGTGGTGCCCCCGTGTGGAGCATGACGGCGGCTCGGCTCATGCCCAAGTGCGCGGCTCGGAGGCTTGGCTCGCATGATGGTGGGTTGGAGTATTTTGTGTGTGTGAATGGGCACTTGCATGGCACGTGTTGGCTCGTGCCCTTGTCGTCTGATGATAGCGAGGAGGAGGAGATGGACGGCGGTGATGATTTTGATGGTGAGGGTGGGGTCTGTAGAGGTAACTGCAATCAGACGGTGACGAATGGGAGGATGGGATCAATGGGAGAGCAAGTTTTAGCCTTAGGCTGACGTGTAACTGTTGAATTTACATTTTTGTGGAATTTATTTGTATGTGAGTTTGGAGTGCTGGATTATAGGGAGTGTGATGGGAATGTAGGATTTTATATTGCTTTTTCTACTTCTTCAGTCCTATTGAACACATAATTTCATGTTATTCTTCTTTCATTTTCGACCGTTGAATTTTCTATGGTTAACTTTTTTTTTTGGTCAAGCCTCTTTGGTAAATCTGAGGTCCTGAATTCAATTACTGACAAATATATTACGGAGTAATTTATCTTTTGAGGGTTTTTTTTCATATTTAGTACTTGAATTTTGATCATTGTCTTAATGTGATACTTAAACTTTTATTTGTCCCAATTGAGTACTTAAATTTTTATTTTGTTTCTAATAGGTACTAAAATGAATTTCTGTTAAAATTATCAACAAAAGTTAGGGACAATATAGTCACTTCAAAATATTTATATTTTAATTTTTTTTGTTTGTTGTGTGTTATTTTTTAATAATTTTAAACATATAAAGAAAATAATTAAAATATATTATGACTATATTACCCTTAATTTTTATTGACAATTTTAACAAAAATTCATTTTGGTACCTATTAGACACAAAATAAAAGTTTAGGTACTCAATTTGGACAAATAAAAGTTTAGCTACCATATTAAAATAAGGGTCAAAATTTAAATACTAAATATGAAATAAACCCCAGGAAAACTCCGAAATACAGGCCTAGATCGTTTGTACAGACAAACTTTTGAGGTGCTAAGATCCAAAGTCGAGAGGGAAACAGCCCAGATCGTACGCTAAGGTCCCTAAGCAATCACTTAGTGGAAAAGGAAGTGATCGAGCGATGACAACCTCATTAAAAATTACAATTAACAAAGTTAATAATCATTTGGTCTAATGACCATTTGATCTCAATTTTACTTTCTTAGCCACCGATGTTCTAATTTACCCATAAGTCCATAACCATCTAGACCCTAACCTTATCCCACTTCTTTATTATTCTCAAGGAGGCAATGCTATTCATATTTTTCAATTTCAATTTATCTTTTACATCGATATTCTCTTTTATTATTTTTATTTTACAATGTATTTTTATGATTGGAATCTGTTTATTTTTAAAATCATTTTATGAAGAACATTTCTACAAAAATTTAATCAAATCGGAAATCGTTTGGTTATGTAATTGTAATCATATAAACAGACGCTTTTAATAACAATTTTGTTCACCGTTTATTTATTTGATAACGATTACATGATCAAACAATTTTTGATTTAAATAATTTTTTACAGAAATTATTTTTTAAAAATAATTTAAAAAATAAACGATTCTGATCATTAAAATAACGGAATGAGAATAATAAAAGAGAAATTGGTGGAGAAGGTAGACATGACCCTTCTTAACAAATATGACTTTACCATTTTTTAGACATTGTCTTAATTTTCTTGAGGAATACTTCAATTATGTCTTAATTTTCTCTTAATTCTCTCATATATATATATATATATATATATACAGGCTCCTTCTGTTGAGGTATACCTCAACTTATTTATGTTGAGGTATACTTCAACTTATTTATATTGAGATATGACCTTGTTGGGGCTCACATGAGTCATTTTGTGTCGATCCGAACCGTTCGCAAGGATCATCTTCTTTGATAGATCATCCTTGCAAAAAATTAGCCAAATCGGAAATTATTTGCCTATCTAACTTTGATCAAATAAATGGATGAACCAAATATTTTCGATGAAACCGTTTATTTGTTTTATCAAAGTTAGATAGGTAAATGATTTCCGATTTGGCTAATTTTTTACAATGATGATCTATCAAAGAAGATGATCCTTGCGAACGGTTCAGATCGACACAAAACGACTCATGTGGGCCCCAACAAAGTCATACCTCAATATAAATAAGTTGAGGTATACCTCAACATAAATAAGTTGAGGTATACCTCAAGAGAATGAGCCTATATATATATATATATATATATTTTTTTTTTAAAGTAATACAAGGGCAATTTGGTCAAAGAACAGATTCAAATATCGTGGTAACGTTGCAAGCGTGAGTGCAGCGAGGCCAAACATGTCTCCGAGCTTGTTGCCGCCACCAACCGCTTTCTATTCTGCTTCACATTCCCAAACATTTAACAAAACACGATCCCAATTTCTTTCTCTTTCCAAATTTTCGTTCTCCGCATAATCTCATCGTCAATTTCATTCTCTCTTCCACTGAATTCGATTTCAGCCACGACGCCCAAGGCACATTGGTTTGTCATGCAATTCCTCTGTTTGCTCTGTCTTCTTCCACTGAAATTTTCAATTTTTTTTTTCCCATTACACACATTCATCTTTAGAATCACAAAAATGGTTGCATTTGATTTTGTTCGGCGCGAAATTGATAACCCACATTGCCCATTTGAATGTAACTTATGATCAGGAGGTATATGAGCAGCTTGAATATCAGAAATGGCGAATTTCAATGACATCATGGTATCAGCAGCTATCAATATCTTGACTGCATTGGGCTTTCTTGTGGCATTTGCTCTGCTGCGACTTCAACCCTTTAACGACAGAGTCTACTTCCCCAAATGGTATCTAAAGGGGATCAGAGGAAGCCCAACAAGTTCTGGGGCTTATGTCAATAAATTTGTCAACTTGGATGTCAAACCGTACCTCAAGTTCCTCAATTGGATGCCTGCAGCATTGAAGATGCCCGAACCCGAGCTTATTGATCATGCAGGCCTCGATTCAGCTGCATATATTCGGATTTATGTACTTGGGTAACTAACTTCATTAATAAATTGATCTACTTGTTGTTAATTTGTAGAGAGACAATGCCACGGCGAAATAAAGTTTTGCATGATAAAATATAAAGTCTTCGGCATCTCCGCTCATTGCCAATTTCTATGATCGCATACAGATTGTGTTAAACATATTGATAATTTGTTATTACATGTTTTTGGAAACACTTGGTAAATATATGATTTACTTAATGATGCTCATATATATATGATCATGCAGCTTGAAGATATTCATGCCCATAACTTTGCTGGCGCTTGTTGTTTTGGTGCCTGTCAATATTTCGAGCCAGACGCTGGAAAAGGTCCATGAAGTAGCATTCAGCGATATAGATAAACTCTCAATATCCAATGTTCCTACTGGATCGCCTAAGTGAGTTGTTATTATTATTATTATTATTATTTTTCAATTGATACCTTTTGTTTTTCTTTCCCATGTTTTCTTCTGGGCTATTACTGATATCATGGTTTTTTTTTTTTTGTGCTGAGAAATTGAATTTATATATATATATATATGTATTTTCTCTTCAAGTTTATGTAGTGATTTGTTCTTATGTTCTGTTAACATGATGTGTTCATACTTTCCAGTGAAAATTTTATTTGTCTTCTAGGTTCTGGGCACATCTTGTAATGTCATATGTCTTCACCTTTTGGACGTGCTTTGTTTTATACCATGAATACAAGTCAATGGCTACTAAAAGGCTTGCATTTTTAGCAGCTGAAAAACGTCGTCCAGATCAATTTACGGTGAGGGCATCTACATGGTGGTCTGCTTTTATTATGCCCTGAGTATTTGACTATCTAACACATGTCTGGCAGTATAATCTCTTCCAGTTCTTGTGTGAAAGCTAATGCATATCATTGATGCACTTGAGTGGGTCAGTTTTGTTAGAAAGACCATAAAATCTTAAGTTTTTAGAGAATGATAGCAAACAAGCTACATCAAACTAACACACTTCTTCATGTGCAACCACATCATGCACATGGAGAGAGAGAAACATATAGATGCAGACCCACCCTACACCTTGTAAATCAACAAAGAAGTTGGGATTGGTGATTGGGGGTTCAAACTGAAGACCTCTTGCAACCAAAGGTCTGATACCATGTTAGACAACCATTGGACACCAAATGCATAAGTTGTTAAGGAATGCAGTATAATCTCTTCCAGTTCTTGTGTGAAAGCAATATGTTTCATGAATGCATGTGCATTTGTTACTCCACCAGTAGAAAATGCTTACTCATAGCTATATTAGATTTTAGCTTGCTTTTGATGTACTGATCCTATGTCCCTAACAGGTTCTTGTGAGGAATGTACCCCCAGATCGCGATGAATCCGTCAGTGAGCATATTGAACATTTCTTTTGCGTGAACCATCCTGATCACTATCTTACACATCAAGTATGCGGACATATTAACTTTATTTTTTAATTTTTATTAGTTTTACTGGTGAAGGAATCAGAGGATATAATGGTGAAATTTTTTAAAGAACATATGGTAACATTATAAACTGACATTCAGGAGTCACTTTTGAAAACAAAGATGTCATGTTTGTATTGTAGCTGCAATAAGTTTTCATTGTTACAATAACTTCATTATTGCTTTTATTTTTTAAAATATTTGTAGGTTGTATACAATGCAAATAAGCTTGCAAGTTTGGTCTCAACAAAGAAGAGTACGAACAATTGGCTTGTTTACTACCAAAATAAGTATGAGAGAAATCCAAAGACAAGGCCTATGACAAAGGTTTCTCTCTTTACTTGATATCTGATCTCTGTACAATCACGTTTCTGTTTGCTAATACATATCTTTCTTATTGAGAGTACCACTTGATAATGATTTGTCTCTGTTGAGTTCACCATCTCATATCCCATTAGACAGGTTTCTTGGGTCTGTGGGGAGAGAAAGTGGATGCAATTGGCTACTACACCGAACAGATTGAGAAGTTGAGCGAAGAAGTGAGTATTGATCAATGTTATCATTTTGTTCTTTCTATGCTTGTTTTTCCAAAGATCTTTTGTATGATAATGCTATGTTTTCATATGCTAGCTAATTAAGCTATATCCAATGCCAATACTAGCACCTGTAGCCAGACTTTCCTGTTCTTCCTAAAAATGAATGGGAAATAATCTGTAAGAGTGTTTGAGATGTTTTGTGTGTCCTTTCGAGATGCATAATGATGAAGCTTTCATGCAGGAAAAAAAAGAAAGAGAAAGGGTTGCAAATGATCCTAGTGCCATAATGCCTGCAGCATTTGTTTCATTCAAAACTCGATGGGGGGCAGCTGTATGTGCTCAAACTCAGCAGTCAAGTAATTCTACCATCTGGTTGACGGAGTGGGCTCCTGAGCCACGTGACATCTTTTGGAGCAATCTTGCAATTCCATATGTTGAACTTAATGTGCGAAAACTGCTCATGGGCATTGCTTTTTTTTTCCTTACTTTCTTCTTTATGATTCCAATAGCATTCGTCCAATCTCTAGCTAACATTGAGTCGATTGAGAAGGCCCTTCCTTTCTTGAAGCCAATAATAGAGAAGTGTGTGCCTATTTCATATTATTGATTTCTTCTGTGTTATTATATGGACTAATAATAAAGTTTTTAATTCCTCCCCCACTTTTGTTTCCAGAGATACTGTTAAGTCTGTCATCCAAGGATTTCTTCCAGGCATTGCATTAAAGATATTCCTTGCTATACTTCCAACGATTCTAATGCTTATGTCCAAGGTAGAGGGTTTTACGTCACTCTCATCTCTGGATAGGAGATCTGCTGCGAAGTATCACTTGTTCATACTTATCAATGTGTTTCTTGGAAGTATTATTACAGGAACAGCACTTCAGCAGCTTGAGCAATTTATGAATGAGCCCGCAACAGAGTAATTATGTGTAACTCTTTCCAGCTAACATATTAGGAAGAAAGGCACAGTAGTAGTACTAATATGTTGACATATACATCATATAACTTCCAAATTGTGCAGCTGAGCTCAACTATGTTGAAATTTTCTCGTGCCTGAACTCATGCACATGACCTAAAAATTATTGATTTTCTTTCATCAAGCCATTTATATTATTTCCTTTTTCTCCCTTTGTCTATCCAAATTGCAGAGTTGTTTGTCTCTGTAGAATTTGTCTTTTGGTATGCTATAATCTCTTGTATTAGTAACAAACAATAGTTTTTAATAAGCAGTAATCATACATCTTGTCTGCCCTTTGGATCCCTAGGTTTCTTTCTGGTGTTTCTTTTCTTATGCAACAAGCTCGATAATTTTTCACAACTTAGCAGCAATTTTGAAATTTTCATTTTTGGATCTAGACTTGGAATTTTCAAATTTTTTTTATTGATGATGAAATAATCTGACAGGAACCATACTGCTGCTTCTGCAGATTCACACAAACTATTGGGAGGTCCATCCCAATGAAAGGCACATTCTTCATCACTTATGTCATGGTTGATGGTTGGAGTGGAGTTGCGGCAGAAATCCTCAGATTGGTTCCATTCGCTTTATACCACCTTAAGAACACATTTTTGGTGAAGACAGAACAAGATAGGGAGGAGGCAATGGATCCGGGTTCCTTGAACTTTGCTACAAATGAACCTAGGACACAGTTGTATATTTTGCTGGGGCTTGTGTATTCTGTTGTCACACCTATACTTCTTCCTTTTATTCTTATCTTCTTCGCTTTTTCCTACATGGTTTTCCGTCATCAGGTGCGTTAGCTAATACTATCAGTGTTCTTTAATGTTTTTACATATGTACGTATGTAAAGTAGAACCAGGGATGCGGAAAAATCAAATAAGTTATTAAGCAAACAAATGTTGATTAGGAGTCAATGCATGTTAGCTCTAACTGGAATTTAATTATGGTCATAATTCCTTATGAATACCCTTGCTTTTTTGCCCTTACAAACTGTAGTGTTCTTTTCTATAGAAATGTCTGTGTATGCAGGCATACATGTTTAACGTTCTCTGTCTCCAAATGACTGTACCTGATACAAACTTGATCTTCAATTCCACCCACCCTGAATAATAAACAAGAAAATAAAGAAATTGGTTCCTTGCAAAAGCAACACTATTTGATCAAGTTCATATTTCTTTTAGCATATTGATTAGCTGTTGCTTTCAATACTATGTCATAGTTCTATTATATGAATTTCCATGAAGGCCTTTTTCTGGAGACAAATCCAGTACAGTTCATTCGTTTTACATATTATAATTAAGCTCGGTTTTACAGTTGCAAAAAGGCTTCTCACAACATATATATCCAAACTATCTTGTAGTCCCACCGTCTCAGTCATACTAGAAATTATAGCCTAACATCATCCAGTTATCTCATTGTTTGATGGTACTAATGGTTTTTTTCCCCTCGTTTCCAGATTATTAATGTCTATGACCAGAAATATGAGAGTGGGGCAGCCTTCTGGCCACATGTGCATCTGCGTGTAATTATTGGCCTAATCATAGCCCAAATTCTTCTAATGGGACTATTTAGCACATTAGGCGTTTCACGATCAACAATAATTCTTGTTGGACAACCTATTTTGACAATCTGGTTCCATAGAGTCTGCAAGGGGCGTTTTGAATCAGCATTCGTGAAATTTCCATTACAGGTTAGGTTAAAGTTTCCAGTACAAGGAGCTTTACTTATACATTTACTTATGGTGCAGTACTGTATAGACAACTTCATTCAAGCTACTCAAAGTTTTTGGATATATTCTTAAACAAGCCTTTCCCATACTAGTCAGGGCTGGATGATCCCTTTTTCTTTTGGTGCCATTTGACTTACATAGAATCAGTGGACCATTCTTAAATATGATCTTAACAATCATCGAATTTGAGATCATAAAAAAAGATGACAAAATGAATTGCCTCAGTCTATGACACCTAATGGAGTGCACATTATATGCTTACTTTTCATTAATTATTGTACATATTCTCAATTGTTGTTCAACAGGATGCAATGGTGAAGGATACAGTTGAACGGGCTACTGAGCCAACTCTGAATTTGATGGCCTATCTTAAGGAAGCTTACGTACATCCCGTCTTCAATTCAGGGGAGTTTCATAAACCAGAAGACAGCATTGATGAAGAAGATAGTCCTCTTGTTCCTACAAAGAGGACGTCTCAAGCGGCTAGTAAGCAGGAATCTGAGGCCAGCTCTGAAGCTCATTCTATGTGAGATCTTAGGAAAGCTGTTGTTCTTCTAGTCTTTCCTTTCAAATGTTAGTTCTCTATTTCCAACTTGTTCTTGTAAACGCACTGGGATCATTCATAGTAGGGAAGATACAAATTAGAAAATCATTGCTCAGGAACTTACTGTTAAAAATGAGAAAGTGAATTTACAGACTATACCCTCAAGGAGAAATGGCAGCAACTATGCTATGAAACTCTCCTAACCTCTTAATCAAAGTTATATAGGCTTGCTTTGTTTCCATGCTGAAATTTCTACCAGACAATTTGGCAATTGGGGCATGCCCTTCAATCTAGTATCTCTTTTATGACAGTTTTGTTCCAATCATGAACTTTTGCCTTTTTTACTTTTATTAATTTGTGTATGAATGTTTGGTCCTTCAGGGAGGCTCCAAATCAGCATTGAGAAGAGGTAGCAAGTATTTTGATTCCCTGAAAAATGAACATTGCAGACGCCTACACAAGTCCAAAAGGAAATGTCAGTAAACATCAATATATGCAGTGCCTGATGCAGCCTATTTCTATGTTGTAACATGAGTTTCTTTTTCATTTACAATCAGCTCAGCCTCAGTTGTCCTAGTGATGCAAAACCAGTGTAGAAGTGGTCTGTGGTTGTTAATAAGACAAATTATTGTTTAATCAAAGAAGAAAAAATGGTACAATGTTACAATTAAAAATTCTTTTTTGTTCAGAAGATAACTTATAAAATGCCATAAAGGGGCCACAAAGGAGATTCTTCTTTAATCTTTTTTATTTTATTATATTAAAGAATATCAAATTTCTGACTTATTATAATTCTAATTTATTTATCATATATTCATATGATATCATTGTTTATCACAAAGCTAATCCCATTAGATTAATCTTTAGTAGTTTGTAAACGGCTCGAGTTGGAATCATATTTAATGATTAAGAATTTTTAATTGAGAAAATAAGAGTTTATTTATGTAAAATAATATTTTCTTAATTTAAAATGAAATTAAATGGTTGAGATTGAATTTCGAGGATAAGGAGGAAAACGAGGAGAAAGAAATAAAGAAAATGATCCGAGTCCTTTTTTTTCTCAGACCAAAAAAAAAAGTTGAAATCTTTACCTGTACTTCTTCAAACAAAAAAACTTTAAAATTGTAGCTAAAATCGAACGGCCAAGATCGAGCATTCTATGGAGTTTCTATAAGAACAATTCAAGCTCTTTGCCAAGCCATCAATTCAAGCTCTTCTATCTCGATCAGCTTTGCTGCGTTGTGCGGTCCTCAAAAGTCAAATGCGATAACATTCCATAAGACGACAGCCCAAACCACTCTACTCTTTTGTCGTCCTCTCCACCTATATGGGTCTCACTCTCTCTGTTTTTCCATGATCATTTCTGGTGCATCAGTCTGATTTTGACCGAGCAAACCCAATGATGTAAGTTCAATACCTCTCATTTTGTTGTGTTTGAGTCATTCACATATTTTGGCGTTTTGATATTATTGTTTTAATTGGGTATTATTCAATTTTAGTGTTTGTGAGTTTTGTTTCATTGCTTAGCTGATGGTGTACTTGATATTGGGTAGATTTTGATAATTTACATTTGCATAATGAACACCATCTAGATTTTCTCAATTGAAAACTGGGTTTGTCATCTTTTCTTGATTCACATAGTTGTTGATTATTGATGACCATGTCAATGTTGTCATGGATTCTATTCTTTCATTGGTTGGATAGGCTTATCTTTCAAATGTTGTCTTTGCAATTGTATGTTACAGCATGAAACTGAAGCTTTTTTATCCAATGCCAGTGATTTAAGTTTGGTCATGCTTCTGCATCATGGTTATGTTCATTTTAATTACACCTGAGATAATGATTTGCTAGGATCCAATATTAGGGAGATTTAGCAAATTCGTCTACAATTAATGAAAAATTAATATACTTCTTTGGAACAGAACACTCGTTTGCATTTGAGTAGGGAGATCTTCTGGCTTGCAAGGGTTTGACTCTGCTATCTGGTTTGGGATTCTCCACCTTTGCAACTGTAGATGGCAACTCTTCCACTGTCAACTGTAATACAGGGTTCTTGTTTGAGCTGTGGAACCACTGAATCGTCTAAGCTGACAGCTACTCATTTTAGAGACAGCAATAGATTTGTTCGCGGTTTTGTAAATTTGGGTGCAGAAAGAAAACTAGTTTTTCAAGAAGTTGTGCAAAATATCACAAAATATTCCCCTCGGGATAGTAACTTGAAAGTGTATGCTAAGTCACGAGTTTCTATTGAGCCAATGGAGAAAACATTCTCCATTGGTACTGAAACTGAAGAAACAGACAAGTTATCAACTTATCTATTTAGGACAGAGAATGAAGATCTAGTAAATGTCATTGTCAGAAAGAAAAATGTCAAATACAATGTGTATATTGAAGTTTCATCATTACAACTGTCTAGCAGTGATAACAGACTAGTACTTAGTTGGGGCATGTATCGATCTGATTCATCCAGTTTATTGCCTTTGGACTCTAAAAGTTCAACCCAAGATGACAAAACTACCACCCTCGAAAGCCCATTCATACAGACTTCTTCTGGCAGGTTTACTCTTGAATTGGAGTTTGTGGCTAAACAAATCCCCTTCTATCTCTCATTTATTTTGAAATCTCTGGCAGATGCTAATATGAGTGGCTTGGAAATAAGAAGTCATAGGAAGACAAATTTCTGTGTCCCAGTTGGTTTTGGTCGAGGTTATCCTGCTCCATTGGGTCTCTCCTTTTCTAGTGATGGTACCATGAACTTTGCCATTTTTTCAAGAAATGCAGAAAGTGTGGTTTTATGCTTGTATGATGACACCACAGCTGAGAAACCTGATTTGGAGCTTGATCTAGATCCATATGTCAATCGATCAGGTGACATTTGGCATGCATCATTTGAAAGTCCATGGACTTTTGTGAGCTATGGTTATAGGTTTAGGGGGACCCATCTGCTGAGAAGCAAGAATAAATTTGATGGAGGGAATGTTCTTCTGGATCCATATGCCAGGATCATTGCGAAATTTGTTCCTAATAATCATGAAGCAGGGTTGAAGTATCTTGGAAGACTATGCAAGGAACCTACTTTTGACTGGGGTGGTGATGTTCGTCCTGACTTACCAATGGAAAAACTAGTGGTTTATCGGTTGAATGTGAAACGGTTTACCGAGCACAAGTCTAGTCAGCTACCAACTGATATAGCAGGCACCTTTTCTGGTTTGACAGAGAAGTTGGAACATTTTAAAGATCTGGGTATGAATGCAGTTTTATTCGAGCCCATTTTCCCATTTGATGAGCAAAAAGGTCCATATTTCCCTTGCCATTTCTTTTCCCCAATGAATTGTTTTGGACCTTCTGGAGATCCTGTATCAGCTATCAACTCTATGAAAGAGATGGTGAAAAAATTTCATGCCAAGGGTATAGAGGTCCTGCTGGAAGTTGTTTTCACCCATACTGCTGAGGTTGAAGCACTGCAAGGAATCAATATCTCATCTTATTATCATGTAAATGGGGTTGAGAATTTGAAAGCAAGAAATGCTTTGAATTGTAACTATCCTATTGTGCAACAAATGGTAATGGATAGTCTTCGGTACTGGGTGACTGAGTTTCACATTGATGGTTTTTGTTTCATAAATGCATCATCTCTGTTGCGGGGGTTTGATGGTGAATACTTATCTCGCCCGCCTTTGGTCGAAGCAATTGCTTTTGATCCACTACTGTCGAAGACCAAGATCATTGCAGACTACTGGGACCCTCATGACATGGTACCAAAGAAAACCCGTTCCGCTCATGACATGATACCAAAGGAAACTCGTTTTCCTCATGACATGGTACCAAAGGAAACTCATTTTCCTCATTGGAAGAGATGGGCAGAAGTGAATACAAAATTCTGTAATGATGTAAGAAACTTTTTGAGGGGTGAGGGTCTTCTTAGTGATCTTGCTACGCGGCTTTGTGGGAATGGGGACATCTTTTCAGATGGACGAGGTCCAGCATTCTCTTTCAATTTTATATCCAGGAATTCTGGACTTCCTCTAGTGGACCTTGTTAGTTTCAGTGGTACTGAGTTAGCTTCACAACTGAGTTGGAATTGTGGGGAAGAAGGGCCTACAAATAAAACTGCTGTACTAGAAAGACGACTTAAACAAATCCGTAATTTTCTCTTCATCTTGTATGTTTCACTGGGTGTTCCTGTTCTTAACATGGGAGATGAGTGTGGACAATCTTCAGGTGGTTCGCCTGCATACAGGGATAGAAAAGCTTTTGATTGGAATGCACAGGGAACAGGTTTTGCTACTCAAACCACAAAATTTATCGCATTTTTAAGCTCATTTAGGGTGAGGCGCAGCGACCTTCTTCAGAAGAGGAGCTTCCTGAAAGAAGAAAATATTGACTGGTATGGAAGTGACCAATCTTCTCCTAGATGGGAAGACCCATTATGCAAATTTCTTTCCATGAGATTGAAGGCCGACAATGATGAAGTGAACCAACCAGGAGATGAAAAGGCTGATTTAAGGGGTGACTTGTTTGTTGCCTTAAGTGCAGCTGATCATGCAGAGACCGTTATTCTACCTCCGCCCCCAGAGGGTATGGCATGGTACCGTTTGGTTGACACGGCTCTTCCATTTCCAGGGTTTTTCTCAATTGATGGTGAGCCTGTCGTGGAGCAAATGGTAGGTTCTTTTGCTTATGAAATGAAGTCTCACAGTTGTGCTCTATTTGAAGCAAGAAGCTTGTAGTGGCCCCTAGGCCCCCTACTGGCCTTTGTTTCTGCCTTGTAACTTTATTAGTTGATTCATGTAGATTTTTTTATTTTACTTTTGGGGTTAATTTGTTGTAGAATACTTTTATATAATAAGAGATAGAAGTGCAGCATAGTAGCAGATAGGGTACAGCTGTAAATCACTAAATCCCATGTAAATTCATCAGGCTTCCCTGTAATGCTTTCAATAAAATAATAGCCATTGCCTCATCATATTCTCAAGTGTGTGTATTTAATTAGAGAAAAGCTATAAATTGCTTTCTTTGTTGCCCAATGTTTATATCGGATGATTCGTATCCAAATAGTTCCTATATAATTACTATAAATTCTACATTGAACAGTGGGTACAACATTAAAGTTTTATCCTCCAAACTAGACAACAATTAAACAGTTAACTGCAGAACTAATTTGAGATGAACTAAATTCCACTAATGGAATCCTCTAACTGACTAAAAGAGCCTAATGCTTCCCATTACAGGTTTTAACTGCAACCCCCCACACACAAAAAAACCCTCTTCTAGCAAGAAAAAAGAAAAAGCTACAAGAATGAGAAAACATAATTTTGCTACCATTTCAAATTAATGGCCAGATCTAGAATAGCTTCTACCAGGCGTATGGCTCGCTGCTTCTCCTGTTGCTTTAACCTACTTGCAATGGATTCAGGATCAAGCCCTTGTGCATTTTGTACTTCATTTTGCTCATCCCGAACCTCTTGTAGCAATGCATCAACCTCTCTAACAAAGTCTACCCTCAGTAGAGGGTCATCAGCTTCAAGTGGTAGCCGGAGTGGTCCCTGATGCTGATGGAGTAAAAGGATCAAATAATGAAGTCAGAAATGACAAAATAAAATTAAAATTACATACATTTATTGACAATCATCTATTTCAGAGTTCAATAAATCAGTCCGATAATAGTCAAATTTATTCTGGGATGAAAAAGTCCCATCCAGCAATGTTCACTTGATTCTTAAGTGTAGTTCTTTAATTAGTTTGATAACTTCCTGCACAGTGATATTTATTGAAAATTGATACTAACTCCAAGATCATCTCATTCTGCTCTTTCCCAAGAAAGAATGATAAGATGTATTTGACCCTCCAAGAAAATATAGTAGATAGGACTCCAATCGTCTGATGCCTTGTGAATTTGCTTAAATAACCAACAATACAACCCCCCCGTTTTAAAAAAGAAGAAAAAAAACCCCCACAAGCTAGGAATTCTGTAAAGTCAATAGAGATTAAAACCTAAAAGCCAGACATTCAAAACCTGTAGAAAAGAAGAAATCTGAAACAACTCAATCATAACCAAATCTGCATATTTGCAGCATACCTTGTCAATGTCAAATCCGGCTGGAACTAGAATGCTAAATGGATCTTCTCGTGGAAAAGTATCAACCATGCACCTTTTGCATTCCTTCAGCCACCCTTCATCATCAAACCCATCATGCATATTCAAAAGATCGTCCAGCAGTCTCATGGCAGGAGTAGCCTCCCGTTTCAAAATCTCAGTCTATTATGTTGAGTAAAACTTTTTGTGATTGCCTTTCCAAGAAAGGTGAAGAAGAAATAAAATTCTACAAATAGAGCTTAGGGGGTATATCTACACTAATGCAGCAAGCTGTTCTAAAGTCTGGAACTTAGAATTGGAAGAGAAATTCACACCTCAACCCTTCTGTATAGCAAATCAAGACTTCTAATAACATCCTTTTCATCCTGTAAAAATGTCATAAACAGCCAAAATCAATAGCCTGTGTGTGTATGAGAGAGAGAGAGAGAGAGAGAGAGAGAGTTATAGGATGCTAATGATAACATTCTGATATTATCTTCCACTGCAAAACTTTGAATCTGAGCTCATGATGCTTAAAACATCAGAATCACATATACTACTGAAGATAAAAGTTGCAATGACAGGCATCAATAGGAAAAAGTTAGAGACACTCCACCACCAACTTACATCACGTCGAGCAAGATCAAGGCGATTCCATATGACCATCAAAACGAGTTCAGTCAGTTCCCCTTTCTCAGCAGCTTCCTCAATTTTCTGCACATATCATAAACATCAATGAACAATCTCACAATAAGTACAAAAGTCCAATAAAGCACACATAAGGAATTGAAGGTGGTTCAGTAAAACTGAATGTATTCATAAAGATTAGGCCAACTGTAACACAATGGGTTTCAGATATTACCTCTTCCACTTCTTCAGCTGCTCTAATAAAGCTGGAAATCAATCTGCGAGCTTTCCGGACCTCTTCTTCTGGATAATCCTTCAGTCTCATGCCAATTTCGCGATACTCTTCTACCTTTCTTTCCTCCTCCTCGTCTTCCTCTTGACGTCTTCGATGCAGCTCCTTAGTTTTCTCCTTTTGCCGAGCTTGCCATTCCTAATTCAGAAAAAAGGTTAGTTTACAGTTCAGCTTCCAAAACTAACAGTAATACTGAATTTGGCATGATAAAAAATAAATAGCATTGTTATACCAAAGTGCTTGATATCTAATAATCATATATTTGGTCATCCATCATATTAATTTTCAAGCTAGCACAAAGAATTAAAAATTAATGACTAAGGGGGTTGTGTTCTAAAAAATATGAAATTTGCATACCCATTTGGCCCAATTAAGGATAAGGGGCACTTACATCGTCGTAATACTCTTTGGGAAGACCTTCTAATAGTGGCTCTTCCTTGTTTGTGCTCTTCCTTAAAACTGCCATTAAAAACCCAGAAAGCATGAAAATTTAGAAGAAACAATAAATTAAAACCAAGTGATGTGAGTACTGAAAGGTTATGTACCTGTGCCAGGTGCATGTTTGGGCTTGAAAGGAGAGGACCAAAGCCTTGCATGGGTTGAAGACGATGGCGCAGGTGAAAGTGCAGGCGGTGCGCACGTTAGCGGGAACACCCTTGCTCCCATTTTCTCTTATTTTCTATCACAGCGCGAGACTGATAAAGCCGGGTTTAGCAATTTTTCTTTAGGCCGTGTTTGCTAATTTTTATACGGGCCGTATTTGGCAACTTTGTTTATAGGCCGTGTTGGCAAATTTTCTTTTTTGGGAATTAGATTTTGGCAATTTGACGTTACAAGAGATATTAAAGTAAAAAATACTGACTTTTTCGGTCTGCATAAACCAAAAAAAAAAAAATCACGACCAGCTATAAGAATTTAATCCGCAAAATAATCAGCGACATGGCCCAAAAAAAAAAAAATTTCTTAGTGATTTACATGAAAATATATTTTATTGATTATTCCCCTTTTTTATCACATCATCCTTGTCTCCTTGAGTCCTGACTGTTCCAAGTCGTGGAAATGTTTGGCATTATATAGAAGCATCAAAACCATTTTTCTCTTCAAAAGAAAAATCCTGCTTACAATTTACATGAATGAGCTATGTTTCTCCAAAAACCTATATAGTACATACCAATCTCTATCTGTCAAGATGAATATCTTACAAAAAATACAAGTCATTCAAATCTCACATTCAACGACTAGTTCAGCTGCTGCTCCCATGGCCTCAACCCCACCAAGTCCCAGTAGGGCCAGAGCCAATTCTTCCTCATTCCACTGCCTAAGTCCCTTGCTCAGCCTCTTTAAGACACCGACATCAACTTCCAGCACCCATTTCTGTGTGCAAGCCACCATCAAGCTAACAAAGCCTGATACATATGCCCGCCACATAGCCCAATCACAACCAAGTGAGATTTTCCCGTCTAGTGCGCTTGCAAGAAATTCTAAGTGTGCCCCGAGAACCTTTGGTCGCCGCTTTGATGCTGGTGATACCGAGTCCACACCCCAAGCAAATGTCCCACAAAGCACTGCAAAGTATGCAAGGGCGTAACCCCCCAGCATGGCAACCATACCTCCAGATTCTCTGCCTTCCGGATCCAAACCATGGGCCGATATAAACCGAGAAGGTAAAGTTTCCTTAATCAAAGACTGAACCAAACTTGATCCACCGGATATCCAAACTAAAGTGGCCCCAAGCGAAGCTGCAAGCCTGACGCGTGCCATTGCCGCAGCAAGAGAAACCTGTCCATATCTCATCCCATACTTGGTCTTCTTCAATTTCTCCACTCTCTCTATGGGTAACCCACAACTTGCAATATCTCTAACAGAAAGCATTAGAAGAGAGACAATCTCTTCTGTCATGAACATTACATCTCTGACAGACCGATGCACACGCAAGTAAAGAATTCCAGGGGCAACAGGAGAGATCCCCCCAGAGAAATGGGAACCAAAGCCATGGCCAAGGAGGGCACCCACACCGCCATTGCTGTAAACATGAGAGGAACTTAACCCGAGGGTGGATGTAAAGCAGCTCTTAAGAAGCTGGACTACAGCATCACTATTGTGGTGGAAGACAGTTTGAGAAGCAGAAAACACAAGGTAGTCACTCCAGCGCTTTACCTTCTGGGCCCACAATGAGGCTAGGATAGGATTGCACGGCCAAGGGCAACCAGCAGCTAGGGAATTCAGGGCTGGCCCAATAAGGGTGAGGGCACGTTCAGAGGTTTTATCAAGTTTATACGTAATTGTGAGACTAATGAGAGCAGCAAAGGGTAAAGGAAGCGTAGCTGGAGAGCTCCCACCTGCAAGCAATTGATTGGAGGCATAAAAGTGTTAACAGGATAATTACCAGAACTTTGCATCATAAATTATAGCATAGTGTTCCATTCACTTGTCTAAAATTTGTAGGTGAATTAAAATCTCAACAGAACATATTCACTTCCCATCATGAGAGTAGAAGTGACTCAACAAGTTGGATCAGACTTCCGAGGCAGTATGTGGAAGTCTTTTCATTTTTCAACAATAACGGGCATCTGGAAAAACAAATAGTTCATCCACAAAGCTATAGAATACAAAGACATACCTACTGCAAGGCTAGGCACATCAACACCAGTGTCAGCTAGGATTTTCTTTATCTGCTGCTCAACAATGGATAAATTTGCAGCAGGGCTTGGCCAATCAGTTCCATTCATAAAAACTGGCTTCCATATTCCCCGCGTTACTTCAGCTGAAAAATAGCTTACTATGGTTGCCAAAGTTGCTGGAAGATAATCAGCAAGATCTTTCAGTCCTGAAAAAGCATGCAATGAAATTTAACAAACCAATATTACATTGTCCACAAGTGCAAATGAGGAATAAGAATAACAGCAATTGATTGGGTTATTTCCAAAATATTCAGCTACCTGAACAGGCACATGTATAATGATTTCTCCTTCCATAGTTGACTTGGAATTCTTTTAACATATGATAGTGCAACTCATCGCACAAGTCATAAAGTGCATGAAAAGCATACCAGCATATGTGAAAAAACATGGATACAAAGGCTGGAAATCAAATACACAATTTGTCTCATTGACTAAATGTTCAAAATTGTGTTGAGAAGTTTCTATTGGCTCTAAACTGAATGGAACACTATGCTTTTTACAAGAAACGATGGAGCAATTGCCTACAGACCAGTATTTAGTAAACAAAACATATTTAAAACAATCCTACAACAAAGCAAGAGGAGCTTTACTTGCACAATTACATCAGGTTGAAAAAGATAACAAATAGGCACATAATAATTTAGATCCAATGTGTTGCCCATAATAAAGTTACTCAATACACTTTGAGCATAAAGCTGCTTGGTTTGCACATGGAAATCTCTTGATCTACCTTTTACCATATGCCTCAATATGTGGATGCATTCCCAGCATACACATCTGTTTTTATATTAATGCGTAATAAGAATTCAACAAACCTGTAGCCAATTCACGGGGAGAAAGTCTTCCATGGGCACAGGCAGTAAGAGCAGCATCAAGCACAAATGGAGTTGCTTCAAGGATGTCCCATGCTGGCACCTTGAGTCTAAAAGAGGACTCATCGGTTCCCGATGCAGATGAATTACTGCTACCTGAAGTTGCAGGAGTCAAAGACTGACTACTTCTATTTATCTTTCTGAACATCATGTTCAGAAGTGTATCAACAATCTGATGAACGGGAGTCCCAGGTACAAGCCCAGAGAGGGTGGAACAAATACATTTTTGATGCTGCTGATGCCAGAGTTTCAATTTTGGAAAAGAATCTATAGTAATGGGTTCTGAAGGAAAGGTTATAAATTTTGAAACTCTTCTGCTTTTCATTCGATCCATGGGTGATGTACCAAATGATGCTAATCGGGAGTTCCGAAGCAACAAGAGGTATTCTGGACCAACTTGGCTTCCCACAGTTGGCAAGTCCCCCATCATGTGTTCAAGAGGAGGATGATCAAATCTCCATAACCTCAATAGAAGTGTAAAAGCATTTGAAAACACTGCATGACATGAGAGTTCTTCTGCTGTTGTAGGATTCCAGGAGAAATTGGGAACACTTGACCCAAAAACTTCGCAAATGGGCATCAGAGCAGCTGCAAGTAGTGGAACCTAGAAGTGAATGACAAATAAAATCAGTTCTATGAAAACATGAAGCAAGGCCTTAGGAGATTTTTCATTTCAGTACACAGAAGGCCTTTTTTCTATCTTCACTATTTCAATAAAGGCTCTGCACTGCTTTTTTTCTTTAATTCTCTAAATTGTGTGTGCACAGATGCAGGCATAAAGCATGCATGCTTCAAAATTTGTTAATGGAATCGACCCCTTTAAGAACATGACAAGGCCCAGAATTATATCTTTTTGTGAATGTCAGTTTATTGAAAGTGCTGATCAACCAACTAGAGGTGAAGAGGTCCCAGGTTCAACTCCCCCTCCCCAGTTAAAAAAATAAGTGCTGATCAATTTTAAAAGTTAATACAAATGTAGTCTTGCTTTAGTTTATTTAAAATTAAGACCATATAATGGGCTAATACATTTTCTAGGACACATATGACAATAATATATATAATAAGTATTATAGATGCCCTTCTAGTTACTACTAGTTATAGATTTGGAAAATATAGTAATTCAGAAAATTCTTTAGGTCTTTTTCTTGTCTAAAATATATGGAGGATAATTTAGTATAGATATGGACTAGAATTATATTATGGATGGTGTCCGACTCTGAATGTAGCACACCAAAGATTTGATCTTAATGCAACATTTACATACAGATATCAATTAATAAACGTTTACTGAAACCTACCAATCCAAGTAAGGAGAAAATCTGAACAGTATCAATAGATGATACTCCAACCAGAAGAACATTAAAGAATGAAGCATAGTTGGTCAAATGGCTATCACTCCCGGAGTAATCTGCAGGAACTGGAGGTGATAGCAACTTTATAATAAAAAGACAGGTGTGCTCCTGCAAAGGACAAAGAACACAATAAGAATAACATGCAAGAGAGAGGGGGGGGAGGGGGGGGAAGAGAGAGAGACAGAAAGGGAGAGCCTACCTGTATATTCCAACCACGAACTAGAGAAGCCCCACAAAGAATGGTAGCAGCAGATATCTTCTCTTCATCTGAACCATTGACTGCAATCTCATATACTTTCTCGATCTCTGCTAAGCTTCCATCAAATCCATGAGCTTAAATTCAGTTGCCATACCACTGGGTAAATTTACAAAAAAGAGCATCTGATGTACCTGGCTTCAGGAAAAAGAAGGGTGTAACTGAAGACCAGGCCATCGTGTCAAGAAAATTAGGGATGCTATAGTCATTATTTGTGTACGTATATTTATGAGCTAAAGAGTTATACAGACTCAAAAATCATTCATCCCAAATAAATGAATTCAGCTTAGGACTTGTGTTCATACAGTGTGACTATCACTTTCCGTCAAGTCGTCAACTGCAACCCTACTCCTATATATTGTCAGCCGAATGCTTATAAAATGGAAGGTTTCCTGAATTTGTAGTATGGTTTTCATTCTTCTATATCTTTCACTAGAATTTCCTGACTACTAGTAGAAAATCTAGCTGGACCACTTACTAGCGTTACAAGATTCAGTCACCCATTGTTTAATACATCTGATTATAAGCTTTTGTGAGCACACACACACGTGCATGCATGCCCAATCACCACAACCCCCTTCCCTTATCCAGAATTGAGAGAGGGAGGGAGGGAGGGAGGGAGGGAGAGAGAGAGAGAGAGAGAGAGAGAGAGAGAGAAATAAAAAATACACACACATGTTGCAGTGATACAAGTAGCAGCATACCTAGAAGCTTGAGTCGCAACCAAAGCACTAACCACTGATGGAGTTAAAGGGGCGCCCTTCATTATTGAAGACCAACCAGACACATTACGTAGTACTTGGTTGTTGCGTGCACTCACATAGCCTGGCCAGAAATATGCTGATGTGTCTAGTAGGTTCCGAGCAATACAAGCCTCAACAATCAGATGTCGCAGGTTTCCCGCTGCAAGTACAAAATTTTAGGAAAGGCTTAAGGATAAATTGAAAAAGATAACTATCAAGGCTGAATAAAAGTATATGGAAAGCTTGAGCGCTAGATAACCATAATGGGAAACCAAAAAAAATATATTATATATGTTAAAATAGAACAAAACCGTCTTAAGGAAATGAAAGGAGCAATCAATTGATCTATAAAGAAGCATTGAAGAAAAATAACAGAAAATTGTTAGACGAACGAGAAGGTCTTAACACACAAACACTCAAATTCAAAGCTATCTTCTACATTCTACCTACCTTCCCAATCTAAAAAGCCTACATAAATCAAATTGCAAAGCGGAAAGAAAATTTAATTACTTACTACAATTTATCGGCATGTCATTCACACTAACAGATTCATAGTATCCATTACTGACTGTAAGGCCTGATCTGAACATTATCGCCTTGGCTGCAGCTTGATTGGCCACTGAACAAACAGACTGAGGTGCAGTCAATAAGGTGTCATAATCACCCAATAGCTGTAAGCAGGCAATTAATTCCCTGCGACGCTTTCCCGGACCCTGTTTCTCCTTCCTTTGGTTAGTAGGGTCCCGTTCAGTTTCCTCCATCAGTTCAACTTCCTCTTCTTCAATAATATTAGTAACCGCAAGTGTCGTAATAGACAATAACATGCATAAGCAGGTATCAAGACGAGGGACAGGTCCTTCCCTGGGATCCCTTTCCTATAAGACAAAATAAGAAGAGGAAAAAGGTAAAAACATACCAAATGAACCTTCCTTATTATGTTTCAACTTTTTACTTTTGACTCGTTACATATAGTAGCTACTTGCATCCCTATTCCAAATTTCTAGTATTTCCATAAAGCATGTAGATATCGATTTTAGATCAGTATTTCGAAAAGTTGGTCCCTCCTCCAAAAGCATAGTCAAAACCATATGAAATTCCTTGAGACATGGTGAGTTTATCTGGTGTTTTAAAATAGCTCATAGTAGAGACAAAATAAATACCATTTTTCAGACTCTAAGAGACAAACTTGCAAGCCACATGGGTAGGACTACACAGATGAGCCAATCCCTTGGATGTCCTTGCTTGCCTTGTTTTAGTAAATAAGGGTTTGTTCTCAACTTAGGGTCTAAGCTTTACCTGACATGCTTGAGTGGCTCAAATAACCTGATGAGCCTGCTCAAACTTGAAATCAGTATATACATGCCTATACTTTATGTATAAACCTGAATTAGTCTGAAAAACATCTTGGATCATCATTTTTTCAGAGTTTTCTCCCATCACACGAGAAGACATCAACCATTTAACAGACATTTCTAAAATTAGTTGACATCAATTCTTACCCTTTGAATAAGCCGAAGGGCTGCAATCCATAAGCCTAAAAATGCATTGTGCCATGTGGTGCCATTAATTGCCTGCAGAGCCTTCACTAAACCTGCATCATTAACTCAGATCATTATCACTGCCTAGGAGAACAACCTTAGGTACGCATGACGGAAACATTACAATAGAAGAATTGTCCCACACCAGTAAGGGTTTCCACAGCACTAAGTTCTGCTGCTTCTGATCCGTCCATAGCATCTTCAAGAAACATATCAATAGGAAGCCAAAAGGCAGTCGAACTAGCTCCATGAGATTGACAAGCAGAAGACATAAGAGACCCAGAAGACAAGACTGCATGAAAATCTTCCCGTGAACTTGTTTTGCATTCCCGAGTCAAAAGTCGGCGTGAATCAGATGTCAGCTGCAGAAGGGCCTCCGGAGTTATATGTTTCAATTGCCTCAAAACTGATGACTTTGCTGCAAGCACTTGCAGTTGCTGAATGAAACTCCCCCAATGTGATGGCCTAAAAAGAAGAAAGGACAATACATTTACTATCTCCATTCAATAAAGCTTTTGAAACTCTAACGTGAGATTTTAAATTAGTCAAACCACACCACACCAACGTTTAGTCAAACTGCTGTGTTTTTCCAATTCATCACAAACATGACACAACTAACATTAAGATGCACAGGAAGCACAAAGTAAATGGAAAACAAAAACTTAGATCCTTACATATTTCGACGTGCCAAGTGTAAAATCCTTGAAGTTAATTTGTTTTGCAGAAACTCTATAATTATCTCAATAGCCATTGCAGTATTTGCTTTCAGCAGGCCTTCATTTTGCTCACTTCTCTTCTCATTATAGCAATCATGACCACCATCAATTTCCATGTCTTGCGGCCTGGTAGGCCATCTAGGCTTCTTATCTGGGGTAAGTTCCACCAAACCTTCATCATCTAATGATGCATCAAGTAACTGCCATATGATTGAAAAGACAAATTCAACAAGAAGAACTCCAGGTTCACACACTTGAAGGCCATATAGCTCGGAAAGATGCAGAACATCATCAATGGATTTTATGATCCTGTAATAGCATCAAAATATATATAATTTTTTTTTTGCAGAACTATAAAGCAGAAAATTATCTGCTGACGCAAAAAAAAAAGGATGAAATTACTAAATAGACATTTTAAGATGGTATTTAACTAAAATTTGAAGGAAGAATAACTAAGCATAATATTTCATTGTCATGAACTCTTAAGCTAACAAGACTAGATTGCAATAATGGCATATTGTAAAAATTGAAGCTTACTTGTGACAATTTAGTCCATTCAATTGAGAAGCAAATAAGAAAGTATGTCTCTTAAGAAGTTCCATGTAAAGCCTATATGCTGCAGGGTGAAGCTGTCGATTTGGAACAACCCTGTAATTTACACAAAGAAAACAATAAATGCCAAATTTAACCAGAAAAGTAGGCACTTTGTATTTACACAATGAAATGACAATAAAGGCCAGGAGTACTTGGTAGAGAGAAGAGCGAGGACGAGCATGGGAGGGACGATCTTGACGGTCAAGGCCTTCTCGAGGAACTTCCACGTGATGGGCACGTGATTGTCCCAGCAGATATGGGAGACGAGGAGGTGGGCGAGCTCGACGGACGGCAAGGACACGGCGGCCGAGTTGAGGCTGGAGCTGAGCTGGACCGCCCAGAGCAGCGGGTCACTGTTCTTGTCCTGAGCGGACTTTGTGAGTTGGAGCACCGAGTCCCATAGATGATAACTCGGCGGTGGTTGCTGTACGGACACGTCCATGTGGTGTGAGTGTCTAGATTTCGACTGATGAGGAACTAGGGTTCATTACAAGGAGAGAGAATCTGAGAATTTTCTTTTTCTTCTCTTCTTCTGTTTTTCTTATGCTTTCTTGGATTTTTGGTCCGTTTGGAGTTGGACTGAGGAAAGCATAAAGTCAAGTTCCAAATGTAATATGTAGAAATGAGAAGGCTTCTGATTCTCCATATTTTTTCGACGTTGACTTTGACTGGTAAATATCTATCTTTCCAAAAATTGAAATGGGGAAGGTTTATGTTGTATGATGTATACTAATCTGGGGGTTAGGTGTTGTTTTGCTTGCAAAGGAAATTAATAACTTAATTAATTATGGGCCACAAATCTTAACAACACAAGAGATTAAGAAATTGTTTTATTGACGCTTGACGGTATGGGCGGAACTAGCTTAGGGCTACCTTAATTAGTTAGCCAAATCTCTTGATCCTTACCCCAATTTTTTAGTTCCTGGGTTGAGCTAATTAATTTTTATAAGAGAAATTATTCTGTATAACCGTTATATTGACACGTGGTATAATCAGTTTATTTGTTATAATATAAGTGAATGTTATTAATAGAGAGCTGCTATTTGCACACCCCTAATTTTCTCTTTGCACACCTCTAACAATCTAATTTGTGAAATTACTTAATTGACACAAAGAGAAAAGACCAAAAAGGACAACCTTTATTATTTGAAAAAAAAAAATCTCCTTACACACCCATCCCAACACTCTTACACACCCCACCCAACACTCTTAAACCTCAGCCAAAATAATCCTAAAACTCTCATTGCACACCCCCTCCTCTCATAACCTCATCTCTTCATTTTTCCTCCATTAAACCCTAAGTTTTTTCTCTTGGTCACATATACGCAATAAGATTGTAGAAATACATATTAGTTTTCATGAATGGAGCCTTCACTCGTCCCTTATTCGCCTTCCGACGAGGTATGATCGTAATTTTTTGGGTTTTTTTTCGTGTTTTTCATTTCCTGTTCGCGGTTCATTCGGCGAACCAGTACCGAACGTTTCTGTATTGTTCGACAGATGACTACCGAACACAACTAACATATTCGGTGGTTAACTGCCGAATGAAAATTACAAAAAAAATTTTAAAAATCCATTCGGTGACTGTTTGCCGAATGAACTTATGAATTTCGACAGACACATGCCGAACATTTTACATATATTCGGAAGACATCTGTCGAATGAAGTATTTTGTTTACAAAAATCGATATTGTTCGGTAGTCAACTGTCGAACGAAGGTTATTGGTTCGGCAGATTACTACCGAACAATATGATTTCGTTCGGTAAGCTTCTACCGAACATATTCATTTAGTTCGGTAATCTTCTACCGAACGTACTGTTTTGACATTATTTTCATGTTTTATGTGTAGGATGATGAACAATATGAGCAATATGGTGGTGCTTCTACTCGAAACAGCAAGGTTGAGGACTACATTGGGGCCGAGGTCGAGGTCGAGGTCGAGGTCGAGGTCGAGGTCGAGGTCGAGGTCGAGGCCAAGGTTTTGACCGAATACTCACGTGACTATAGTAATAATTCACAACAAACGAGGTATGAATTTGTTATTTGGGAAATATATGTTGCAAATGTAGTTGAAATGTGAATAATGTAAATTACATATGTGTAGATATTTCATTCGAGGGATGCATTGGTTAGCTGGGCACGTGCACAAGGAATGACGAACAACATAGTCATTGTCATTATGAGGTCTAATACAGTAGGGGTTGGGAAGAAGAAAGCTAGAGTGTTTCTTGGTTGCGAACGAAGTGGTCACCATAGGCCATCCAAGTATGATGCTGATAGTTGTATAGTAAAACGTCCTAAAGATGGTAGGGACTCTACTACAAAGAGATGTGGATGCCCCTTCTCATTAAAGGGTGTGCAAACTGGTAATGAGGATGAATGGATGCTAAGTGTGGTATGTGGAGTGCATAACCATAGAGTTTTAGTTACTGGTGAAGGACATTCATTTGTGGGGAGATTATCTGAAAAGAGAGTTCTTTATTGGTGGATATGTCTAAGAGTTTAGTGAAACCGAAGCAGATTCTGACCATCTTGAAGGAAAGGGATTATTCGAATACAACAACAATCAAAACAATATACAATGTCAGACACCGCAATAGGGTGAAAGAGAAGGCTGGAAAAACTGAAATGCAGTGTTTGCTAAGTAAGTTATCTGAACACAAATACTTTGAGTGGCATAGATGTTCTGGTGGTGATGATATTGTGACTGATTTGTTTTGGAGCCACCCTGGTTGTGTTGATCTCTTACGTGCATTTCCACATGTATTGATCATGGATTGCACGTATAAGACTAATAGGTACCGTCTGCCACTCTTTGAGATTGTTGGGGTCACATCCACAAACATGACTTTCTCAGTTGCATTTGCTTACATTAGTTATGAGAAGGAAGACAATTACATTTGGGCTTTGACTAGATTGAGGTCGTTACTCAGCGATGATTGTCTTCCTGGTGTGATTGTCACAGACCGAGATCTAGCACTCATGAATGCAATCTCTGCAGTTTTTCCTACTGCTAGACATTTATTGTGTAGGTGGCACATTAGCAAAAATGTGATGGCAAATTGCAAGAAAAAGTTTGGAACCAAGGATGATTGGGATAAGTTTTATAGTTCATGGTATTCCTTGGTAAATTCAACGTCAGAAGATGTGTATTTAAGAGACTTACAGCAGATTGAATCTAAGTTCGGTTGGGTTCCTGGAGTTATTGACTATTTGAAGGACACTTGGTTGATACCTTTCAAGGAGAAGTTTGTGGCTGTATGGACAGACACATGTATGCATTTTGGTAATACAACTTCTAATAGGTAAACACTTTCACATATTTGGCATTACTTGTTAATTATTATATTGTGTTGTATATAAACTAACTTGACTCTATTAATAGAGCGGAAAGTGCACACGCGAAGCTAAAAAGGGAACTTGGCTCTAGCCAGCTTCCCTTTGATACCTCTTGGGCACATATACACTCATTGTTAGTATTGCAGCATACACACATCAAGACATCATTTGAGAAGAGTCGAACGTTTGTCCAAGTCAAAATGAGACAGCCGGAATTGAAAGATTTGATTGGTTATGTATCTATGGCGGCATTGACTATAATTGCTTGTGAGATTGGCCGGTAATTTGGATACTAACTCAACTATAATTACTACCATGAACACTTCATTAATGTGATGCTTACTGACTAATATAATTCTTTTCTTTTTGTAGGGCCGATTCAAATCCGACTGGAACATTACCGTGTGATTGCACTATTCGCCATACACACTGTTTGCCATGTGCACACGAGATTTTGTCGTATAGGCGACGTAAGATGCGTATTCCACTTGATTCAGTGCATCCCCGTTGGAGAAAGTTGGATATGCTTCACGAACCACAAGTGATAGTGCCAAATCCACCGGTTCAGTCAACACTTGATAGACTAGCAATATGGATGGAAGGACAGAATGAGGACACTAAGAGGATGATGAGTTTGAAAATAGAAGAGCTTATGAATCCAGAGATAACGGTGCTAAAAGAACCGCGTGCGAAGGTAAAGACTAAAGGGCGCCCTAGTAAAGCTGAAAATTCTACCCGCCGTTTGCCATCTGCCTTCGAGTATGCACTTTCGGGTCAAGGTAGCCACTCACCATCACCTACAATATGTACAGTTGGCACCAATTCACCAAAGAAGATGACAAAGGCAAGAGTATCAAAATTGAAGGTATATAATTCATTTGGATGATCTTACTTTATTTTACTAATACTCATTGCATAATCGGATTCATTTATATTTTTCTACAGGCATATAAGACATCACTCACGCCATCTGTTCCGACCCACCGGTATACACAGCAATTCAAAGCTAGCATTAGGCCATTCATTACCGGTGCCACTGATGTGAAATCTGACGGTCATTGTGGGTATAGAGTCGTAGCTTTGGCATTGGGGTTGGGTGAAGATGCGTGGCGGAAAGTGCGTATAGATTTATTCCACTCGTTACGGTCACTGTCCATCCTATATGAGTCCATATTTGGTCGATCTCGAGTTGCTGAGCTAAAGCATTCGATTGAGTATTTTGAAGAACCTCTTATTGCACCAAAGGATTATTGGATGGACATGCCGGAGATGGGATATGTTATCGCGACATGCTATGGTGTAGTGGTGACCCATGTATCTAGGTCGTTATGCTTAACATGCCTACCATTTAGCGTACACCCAGATATACTAGAGGGATCCGAGATTCGTGAGATTGGTATCGGTTTTGTCAATGACGATCATTTCGTACAGGTACACATTGAACTACATGGTTTGTTTTATTGGATATTTAAATTATCTTTATAGGTACACTTAGTGGATATTTATTCCATATTTATTGAACTCATGTGTAATGCTATTTTATAGGTACACTTAGTACCGGATCACCCCATGCCACCTATTCCTACTGTGTGGACCTTGCATGCCACCGAAAGCGCAAAAATGTGGTATACTAGATACCAACATCGCCTTGAGCAATTCAAAAAATTTGTGTGCCATAGTGATCCATCCACACAAGAACCAGTGTCTCTTGATAGTGATTGATTATGTTTTGGACTTGATGCATTTACATTGAGTTATGATGAGATTATTGTATAATTTAAATATATATAAGTATGTGGATTTAAATATATATAAGTATGTGGATATTTGTTTTGCATGAACCTAAGTATTTCACATAAAAAATGAGGTGGATTCAATTATATAAATTAACCATAGTATTTGACATAAATAAAACCTTATCTAGTTATAGAAACTACAAAAATATCAAGTTATAATCATTGGCGGGGACGCCGTCTCGAACCGCGTTGGTATGTCATAGTGTCCTGCAAGTGCGTCCCCTGTAAAATATATTGCAAACTCTGAACCGACTGATAGAGGTAAGTAGGACGTGTGATAGCAACTTCTTCGCCCATGTCAATAATCGGCTGGGTAATCCGTAGCATCCGAGCCTCGCGCTCCTAAAAACCAAAATATGCGAACATTAACAGATGCAATCGAAAAATGAGTAAATTTATTGTGTAAATTTACGTACCTGATAGTATGCAATATCCGATGTGGCGTGTGGGTCAAATGCACTTCTGCGAGTAGGGTTGTGGACGATTGGATGTGATATAGAGGTGAACCAATCGAGGTACCCTCTCACAGTATCCGATGGCCGCCTCACCGGTATACTGCGCGCCTCCTCAGACAACACGTGATTCCCCCACGCCTCCCACATACCAGCTAAATAGTTGTACATGGGTCTGTATGAGTGCGCATTCGAACCTCTAACCCCCTGAAAAACCGCACGTGGTGCAGGGGGGATCGTCTGTACCCTCCCAAACTGCCTAAGTACTCTCTCGGGACAATAAGGCTCAACAACATCAAAACACCTTATCATCCCTGTGAAGAATGCTATAGCTGGCAATGGGTGTGCTTGTCTTTGGGATTTGTATGGTTCCCAAACAACCTGAAAAAAAACAATAACATTATATAGTTGAAAACATTAACGTAATAATATAATCCTAAATTTATAAAAATAATTGTAAATTACAAATATACCTCGTCAGCCGACAAAACATCAAGTCGTTGCCGTATTCTTTGCACTGCTTCAAGATCACTGCCACCATCCCGCCTTGAAGTCCAACGGAGCGCACGAGGTGAATTCTCGGAATAATTCATATCGTACGATGGACCGAAAATGGTGTGCATGTGCTCGTACACCCAAGCCTCTATCAGTGTCATATATCCGCCGATTTGTTTGACACCAGCTCGAGAGGCAAATCCAAACTGCCTAAACAACCATGCTAGGCATCCAGCGCCCCATGCGTAATGGCTAACGGTGTCTAGATTAGTTAGCAGTCTGAGATATTGCACTTGTACCCTTGTGCCAGTCTTATCTACAAACAGGGTACAACCCAATAAATACAACAGATACGCCCGGGCTGCACATTGGATTTCATGCTCAGAGTCGGCATCAGTGACATCACTAAAGTACGTACGTAACCACTATAATCGTACGTACTCACCACCAAAGTCCATCAACTGCTCTGATGCATGATCCCCACTAACTCCTAAATATGCAGTTAGTAGATCTTCAGAAGTAATGTTATCCTCGACAAGTGTAGCCACTGGTGCACCACCAACCGGAATGCCTAAAATGTTGGCTACATCATCTAGTGTGATGGTCATCTCACCAAAAGGCAGGTGGAATGTATTGGTCTCCGGATGCCACCTCTCAACAAAAGCGGACACCAACACTTTGTCAACCGTCCGATAAGAACACTGCACCAGTGATGTCAACCCAGAATTAAGGACATATCCCTTCAACCGGTCATTATCTGTTCTGGCCCACAACTTCCACTCACGAAGCTTGGTGGTTTTGGACATGCACCTCAAAGGCTCCCGTTCCTAATTCAAACATAACCAAAGAAATTCACTCATTATTACTGCAAGTTACACAAGAATAAAATACCAACTGTTAAATATCATACCTCGTTGTTCCAAATTTCAGCAGCTACGTGAGTTCCATAACTCCTCAGCAGGGACGTGTCAATGGGACCTCCGGGGAAAGGCTCAGCAAGCTCGTTGGGATTATCCTCATTGTAATCCTCAACCGGAACCTCAGCTTGTTCAGGAACTGCCTCACGACTAGCTCGTGCTTGTACTAGCCTTCTTCGCCCAGATGCTGTGGGTCGTGTTCTTTGCATATCATCGGCAACATCGGGGACTTCCCCTCTAGATGAATATGCACCACGTCTAATTCTTCTTCTGTCCATCCTATAATTTCAAACAAGAAATTGAAAATTGTTTTAGCAAATATATGATTTTTTAAAAGCTTAAAAAAAAAAAAAAAATTTCAACACAGGTGGTTCGGCAGTCAACTGCCGAGCAAAGTGGCAACTGTTCGGCAGTTGACTGTCGAACACAGTTCCACCATTCGGCAGATGGCTGTCGAACCAAAATAGGGAAATTCGAAATTTTGCAGTCGTTCGGTAGCGTGCTGCCGAACCAATTCATTTTGTTCGGCAGGTAACCACCGAACTAATATTCATTGTTCGGCAGTCACCTGTCGAACCAAAATATGGAAATCCGACATTTTGCATTCGTTCGGTAGGGTACTGCCGAACCAATTCATTTAGTTCGGTAGCTGACTGCCGAATAAAATGAATTCGTTCGGCAGACCAGTGCCGAACGAGCTGCGAAATCAGAAAACTAAAAACCCCGAAAATGCTCACTCCAAAACCCCAAATCCTCCCTACAAATCTAGTAAATCAGACGAAAACGGTATTTGGGATGGATTGAGTAATTCAAATTAGATAAAAAAGTATTAGATTTACATTTACAACTAATTTATTTGAGAAACTCACTTCTAGTGGCTGTGGTGGGGATAGGAGTGGCAGAAATTTGATGACGACAGTGCTGACGGCGGCGGTGCTGACGACGGCGATGACGGTGGTGATGAAGCCGGAGATGGGTGTCGGCAATGGTGGGTGTCGGCAATGGTGGGTGCTGGTGGTTAGTTGTGTGAGGTGAGATGGGGTGAGGAAGGGGGGTGTGTAGTGTAGATGTGTTTGTGGGGGTGTGTGTTTGTGGGGGTGTGTATTATTTGGGTTGAGAGGGTGTGTAAAGAGAAATTTAGACATATTAGTGAGATTGGGGTATTTTGGTCATAATAGGGGTGTGTAAAAAAGAAATTTTATGTTTGACAAATTAATAAGGGGTGTGTAGGAGAAAATTGTGTGCAAAGAGAAAATTAGGGGTGTGCAAATAGCAGCTCTCTATTAATATTATACCCTATTAATATAAATACAGCGTTCAGTAATATCCTTACACGTTGGATTGGTTATACCACGTAGCGGTATATCGGTTATACCTTATAATATTTCCTCTTATAGGTGAGTAGGATATATATATATATATGTACTTTTGGGCTGCAACGTAAATAAAAAATAATCATATGGTTTTGGTGATTTTTCTTTTAAAGATTAGCAATTTAAACAAGTTATTGGGTAAAAATGAATGTAGGTGATGTTAAATAATAAATATGTGTCATTAAATTAATATAAGGATTCTTATAAAATAGTCCCTCATAATTAATCCCTTATCGTAGTCATTTGGTTATAAGATTTTACTTAAATCTTCATTGTTAGGATGATTATAATATAATTGTACCTAAAAGCAAAACTTATTCAGTTAGCTTAGCTAGCCCCCCTTTCCAACCGTTCTGATTCCGCCCTTGAAATTGGTAACATCAAGTATGATGTGTTGTGCGTTTATCCAAATTATAACTATTACAACATGAATACTAAGTTTTATCTTTATTATTGTACACATATTTGAGTGAGTACGTCCATGTCATGTCACGTGTTTCATATCCAAATTAAGGAAAAAGGCAAATACAATTTTCTTTTGTCATATGCAAATAATATCTATATGGGTGTGTTATTTGCACTCCTTTACAAAAGTGTGGAAAAATGGATCATGCACTAAAAATAAATTAAAAAATAAATTTTTTTATCTTCTGTTTTTTTATTAATTATTTGTTGTTAACTATACGAATAAAAATAAAAAAATTGACATAACTTTCTCCCCAACCTTCTAAACTCTAAGTCACCCTCTTAGCTTTTAACTTTAAGCATCTTATCACATGCTTCCGTTGGTTTGCCGCACCTCATAGCAGAAGCTCAGTAGTCTATAGACAATTAAATTCTACTCCAAACTGAAGAAATCATATTATTATGTAAGTTAGATATTACTTTTTGAACCATTTTCCAATGGAATCTATCAACAGTATCAAGGAAATGCTACAATTTTTTTGCAACTTTGTTCGCTTTCAATTTAGATTTGAAACGATAATGGGAAGGGAGACATGAACAAAATAATAGCCAAGAGAAGAGAATTATGTACTTTGGTGATGCCCTAACAAGATCCTCTACATATATGCAATACTCTCTCAAAATCTCCAACAGCTTCCAAGTTATATTTGAAAGAAAAGTCATCTCCATAAGATGTTTCTATCAACCCCAAGGTACCAAGGAAAATTGTATTAACTACAGCCGAGAGAGCCTAGTAATAATTACATCTGAGAGCCTAATGCCAAGGTTGCATTGCTTGCTGTGAATCCAGGCACCAACACTTGTAGTTTGATATTGACATTTCAAAAAGCTCATTGGGCGCCATCTTCTCGAGTTTGTTGGTTTCCCATAAATCGAAACTTCCACAGATGCCTTCTCCATACTCCGTAGCAAGTGATGCCCCAATGCCTTCGTTCCGATGATCTAGCGCACGGAATCTTTTGTACAGTCTCATCACAGACACACAATCTTCATATGGATCATGATTACCTGACTGGATATCATACCTGTAAAACCAAAGCCTCATGACACTATATATTCACTGGAGCATTTACAATTAGAGTTGGCCTCTTCAAGCAAATAATGTAAACTGCAGGATGAAGATGCCTACAACTTGGGAATAGATAGTTTAGAGACTATTAAATACTTTAAAAACTTCTGCAGAGTTCCTTAAAACATAAACTGCACTTGAAGATGATTGCAAGAACTAAAAAGATAGCTGAAATAACTTGTAGTTATTCTGTTTTTAATCTGTCAAGAGAGAGAGAGATGGAGAGAGATTTTATTTCTTCACCCGTCTGCACTTTCCAGCTTGATCATATGTCGGCAACCTTTTTCTACTTTATGCAGGGCAAGAAGGCTTGCAAGTTTCTAAATCAAAACAATCTCCAAAAACAACACAATATTGACATACGTATAAGTAATATGAATAAGAGCTTCTAGGCCAAGAACTTGAACTAGATGTTTATGCCCCAATAATATCAAATAAATCTTTTGGACCAAGAAACTTCTGGAAAATACCTAAAATCGTTATAGAATTAAATAAAATGAAAAGAAATCAGCATATGCATAAAAACAAAAATAAAAATCAGAGAAGAAAAATGACTTGCCCCAGATATGTTCGGGTGAGGTACTTGAGCGAGAGGCTAACAAGATTTGTTTTCATCAGTGGATAGTACTTTGCAGTATCCCTGCATATAGAATAAGTACCCGTCAAGCATCTAGAGGCTACAGAGAACAGACTACTTAATTGGGCAAACTTTGCTCTGAGCTAAGCTTTTATGAATCTCTGTCAAATAAATGCCATTACTAAAATTAGTCCCTTTATGCAGAATTTCCACCATGCAGAAATGCCAATGCTAATCTTGGTGGACCTTAATGAAAAGAAGTACAGCCACAAATGCAGTTGCCCAAGAAACCGTGACACCATCTATTAACAGATAAATAAGGCAGTCCAAGTACTATGGACAATATAATATAGAAGGGATTGAAGGGAAGAATAAGAGTACGTATGAGAACCAAAATAGACTGAATGCTCTTTCATCTAAACTGTCCATAAAAGTGCCCTTCATACAGTGCAGCAGTTATATATAATATATAGGATATGTGCTCCGTGCCATATGATGAAATAGTTGCTTGAAGCAGAACATGACAGTGATAATTCATTCAAATCTATAAAAAAAACACTTATACCTCAGCAGGTGATCAGGATACTTCATGTTCAGGCAATCCAAATCATGCTCTAAATCATGTCCCACAAGAAGCTTGGTCCTTGCGCCATCCCACCTTACTCTTTCAATGGACTCATTATACAAAATTTGCAAAATTTTCTCTTGCACTTCATCGAGTGGCATGGCATTTCTTAGATGGTCTTCTGTTAAACCAGTATATTCATATCTGGAAACATTGTTGAGACATGTAAATGATCAGCAGGCCTATTCCCGAAATTCTTGAAAGAAACCAAATATGAGAAAAATCACACAAGTACCTGTAGTTAGTGACAGGACCTTGAGGCTGCACATAAGTGTGGAAGATGATATTCTCGTCTTCATCAATCAGGCACACCCTTGCACACAGGTCCAGTGATCCATCACTTCCACCACTAACCATTTCACAATCCAAAGCAATTGCTTCAGGACCATTTGCAACATGGTTTTCATTTCTAGAGTTTATATCAGAATTAGATTCAACAAACGGCATCATCATTGTTCCCTGCAACAGGTCAACTCAAAATATAAGTCATGCATGCGTACATATATACAGTTTATGCTAAGAGTATAAACTGATGGACCAAAGGGCAATAAGATTCAGAGTACTGAATATGACAAGCTTCTAAAATTCTATTCGGGATGCTAGGTGTTTAAGCCAATCAACTTACTCTAGGAACAGGTGCAGATAGGAAACACATTTCTTTATGCTCACTGAGAGAAGTAGGGCTATCAAAAAGTTTCAAACATAGACCACAACCTCGTTCAGAGAAAATGCTTGTGCAATTTGCTTTTGCCAATGGGCCTAAATCATAGGAAACAGATAAATGAAATCAAACAATAAGCAGTTTTATAGATGATTATGCAATAACATGATCAATTTAAATGAAGATGCAATTACATCTCACCAATGAGATGTTCCCTCACTGATTCAAATGATCTGCAGTGCTTTCCACAAACTCCACATCTAGGCTCATGAACCGAGTGGAAGGAAACCTTCATGTGGTGAACCAGGTGTTCCTTTTTCTTAAATTGCTTGTAACATGCAGAACATTTGTGCCTGTAGTATGTAAGAACATGGGTCAAGAGTCTTTCAAAAGTCTCAAACGAAGATCACATATTACATTTGGTACCAACAGAAAGAGCCTCCCTTAGAACCAAACAGTGCATGCTAACCCAGATGAGATCATTAAGATTCAAAACTCGGAACTACCCATTGCATTCCCAGCACAATCTCAACTGCCTAAGCCAGCCTTTGGGAAATATGTGAAACTTTACTATACTTAGATGCAATTAGAAGTACAAGCTCGAGTGAATGAGCAAGCAAGTCAAAATTTTCAAGTAAAAACAATAAAAGATGCACCTCCGAAAAACATAGCAAAAAGTGCATGAAAAACCCACCCCCAAAATCATATATTTTCAAAATAAAATTTTCCCTTTCTATTTGGCATTTTCTCAGCAACCACGCAAATCCTTGTGAAAATGTGCAAATAAAATCCCTAAGCCTCAAAATTTGCAGATATGAGAGCGAGAGCGAGAGAGAGAGAGAGAGAGAGAGAGAGAGAGAGAGAGAGAGAGAGAGAGAGAGAGAGAGAGAGAGAGAGGACCTTGTGGTTCTGGTTTGTGGAATGTCTGGTTCGGAGCCCATGGAGTCCATATCAAAGCTCGACGAACCCGGCGATGAAGCTGAGAAAATGGCGCGTAATTGCAGTGTGCGGAAAATGTTGGTAAATCTCAATTGGGATATTCTTCTGTCCTCTCACAGAGAATCGGAGACGGAGTGGGGTTTTATGTGATTCTTCTAGATCATTCCGAGAAATGATAAGCTACGACGACGTGCGTCGATAAAATCATACCTCACCAATCCTACGAGTGTCACGTTAAGTCCGTTTTTTTTTTTTTTCTTCTCTTTCGTTTGCTGAATTTTGACATTATAGAGGGAAATTCTTTTATCAAATTACAAGTTACATTGCTGGATTATGAATCATTATTGTTGGTTGACTAGATTCATATATGAATGTGCAATTTTAATTTATAATATGATAGTATAACATATATTTTGATCTTGAGATTTTGGATGCTTCTAGATAATACATTTGTTTTTGGGAAGGAAAAAAAGATTATTGCAAAGTTTTGCTCTTATATCAAAATTTGAGGCCATGGAGATATAATTTGCATATTTGAAAGATTTGTTTGATATCCAGCCAGATTCTTTCAAATAAACAGCTACGCATTCAAAATATCATCAATATTTATACAATATCCTCTAACTTTCCTTAGGCTCAAAAATCATAAATAGACATATATAATCCTAGCTTACATTAGGTTCAATATTTAGACATAATCCCCTGCATAATTCTTCTTTCTTTTTTTTTTTTTTCCGAAGTCACATGGTATATATATGGTCACTCTGAATTTACACATTGTGGATATGGATTTGTTTTTATTTTTGTTTAAATAGATTAATCCAGAAGTATGTAAATATCATTGGTGCTCATTGAATCATTGATTGTCAAAAGCGAAAGATCAAATCAAATCACCTTTTATGAACAGCACATTGCTTATGGCATTCAGCCACACATGCACACCAGAAAAATAAACACCAAAAATGAACATTGAATTCAAAACAAAGAAATTACAAGGTAAAAGAAAACTAATTAATATATAAATTGAGACCATATATAGATATATCCATAAGAAAGTAATGCCTAACTATATTGAAATTAACCTAGCAACGATTAAAACGATAATTGTCCTCATAAGTGGTGTAGTGGATCATGGGGTTAACTTTTGGTGGCGGCCTTGACCCAAAATATGGGTAGGAAGATGGTGGTGGCGGCATTGGGTGGTAGTAATCATATGGCGGTGGTGACGGTCTATGATACGTCAATGGTGGATATTGTGGCCTTATTGGGGGATATCCGGGCCTTGGCGGCCCATGAAAATACCTATTGCCTGCATAATTCATAGGTGGCCGAAATTGTTGTGGTGGAGGTATGCCCATTGGCTTCTTCTTGTCTTTCGTACTTGGATGTTGCCAAGTGAGAATGCCATGCCCATTTTGCTTCTTGGGTATATTGTCATTCATATCATCATCAGAATCGCTTTCGTCACCATCACTAGGGCTACAACAATCTTTGCCAATGTGGACGTTGTAATCATAAGAAGCATCAATTTTTTGGGAGGGTTCCTTCTCAAAGGACCAAAGTTCTGCCTTTTTGTAAATATTTTGAATAAACTTTGTGAACACCGTAGGATCTATGTTGCCTGAAACTCTCACCATCCCTTGCTTTCGATCAATTGTAACATCATTCACTCCTAGCCCAAGATTTTTTTTTTTAGGAAAAAGTGAAAAAAAAAAGTTAAGAACTATATTATAAGAGGATAAAAGATTAAAAGTTAATGAATCATGCATGGTGAAGTATGCTATAGAACGAAAAATGAACATACCATTGATTTTCTGCAACATTTTCTTCAGTTTTTTAGAACACAGCTCACAATTTTTGAGATGATTTATTTTTATATTACAAATCTGCAGGGGAATTATTAAAGAAAAAACTAAATAAAAATTATTAAATCAGGAACAAAGAATTTAAAAACAGTATAATATCATAATTTTATTAATTTATATACGTCCAACAATTAAATATAAGAGATGGTGAATATATAGAAAAAAATGCATACTGGATCGGGTGCACGATGCTGCTCCATTAAAATGGGTTCAGATCCTTGCAAAGTAGAAGAAGACGTATCAGAGAATTGGGTTTGTTGAAATTGAAGAGATGCGTTTTGGATTAGTTACAAAGGAGGTGCATGGCTTTATAGAGAATGTAGAGCTTTATGGTAAGTAAGAGAAAAGATTGTTCTTGAACCAAAGCATTAATTATGAATATGAAAATTAATTTCTTACTCAATTAAGGGTGTGTGAAAAAGTAAGAGAAATCCGTGGAAAATAAAACATAATTGAAAAAAAAAAAACCCAAACAAAGAAAAAAGAAAAAACTGGTTATTGGGACTGATCCAAATGATTAGGAATTTTGAAAAATGAGTTACGGATTAGAATGAATTAGCTCCAACTCTAGCTCATTTTGGAGCTCTAGATTTAGCTCTTCTTTGATCGAGCTTGAGCTCGAGCTCTCTCTCACCTCGCTTCCGACAACAACCCGTCTCGGACACTCTTCCCGGCGTAGAGTACGAGGTCACAAGCGATAAGATTTCTTGGGGTACCCTCTCTCTCTCTCTCTCTCTCTCTCTCTCTCTCTCTCTCACGCACACACAGTCACACACAGAAACTTGTTCTCGTCGTTTCTTGCATTTTCTCGGAAACCAAACAAAACACACAAAGTACTACTACCACGAGAATCACTGTAGTTGTTTAGATCTTCTTGTTTTCCGGCCTGCATTTTCCTATAAACCAAACATAGCACACAAACACTACTATAAGAATATTCATTGTAGCTGTCAAGTAACATTGTAGTTGTTTAGATCTTCTTCTTTTCCTGCATTTTCTTGGAAACCAAACAGAGCACTCAAACACTACCGTAAGGATCATTGTAGTTGTCAAGTAATCCTCGTTTCCCTGCATTTTCTTGGAAACCAAACATGGCACACAAACACTATCGTGACCATGAGAATCATTGTTATTGTTAATTAATATTGCAAAGACTATGCGGGCCGGGTAATCTCTATTAATGCTATCCTATATGAGATTACTACTAAATGAGATTACTAATTGAAAAGATTCTTAAAGACTTTTAATTAAGATAAAATTGAAGACAATGAAAAATAAAATAAAATCTTCAAGAAAAAAAATAGCGAATGATGTGGAGAGTGAGAGAAATCTAAGTGAAATTTCATGAAATCTCAAAAGATTTCGTTCATGTAAGTAAAGTCATTTCAATATTTGGTAGTTGATTAATTTCCAAAGGATCTAAAATATATTAATTCCCTTTTATGTGGGAATATATTAATTTCCTTACATACATTAAGGAATCATAAAGTGGAGAGGATCCAAATGATACCCTAGAGTTCACTTAGCCGAGTGAATTCGAGATTTGGAATTTTGCTTAATTTTCTTCATAAGTACGTCCTTTTATATTCTTGATGCATTTCAAATTGTACATAATAACATCTCAAGTCATGTTTTGACACTTCTAAAGTCATACTCTAGAGTTTCTCAAGTCCTGTTTTAGGGCATCTCAAGTTGTTCATTAGAGTATCTCAAATTGTTCCATCTAATGAGAATGAACGTACTTAATCTGTTAAATAAATGTATGCTCTTAATTAAAACAGAAAGTATTGCATTTGTTATTCAATTTGCCATTGGTATAGTAGTTGTATTTCATACAACCATATTGAATGGCGGAAAATCTGTCTTCATAATCCTTTAAAGAAAAAACATTTGATTGAATTTATTTTCTTCTAATTGGACTTGTAATATGGTTTTTGCACCCCGTCTCGAATATGTCAGGACTGGCCCTTTCTTGTCTCCTCACTTAAGAGAAAGGGAGAGAGAGATTTGGGGAAATCCACAGAAATAGCAAAACCCAATTGCTATGAATAAAAATCATCCCTTGATTTCCGCTATTTTTAGATTCTTTGACACTTGGAAAAAAAAAACCACTCCCATTTCAATCTCCTCAGCTCCTTCAACTACTCCTCCCCGTCCGTACAAGTATGCTCTAAGAATATACCCTTTTCAATCCCTCTTTATATTTATATATATTAGGGAATAAAAACAAATACATTAATTATTACGATGGTGTTTCAAATCTCTTTTAATTAGAATTTTTTCTTTTTTTGCTTGATTTGAAGATCATTGTCATTGCAGATTCAGAGAATTGGTGACGTGAGAGAAAGAGGAGGAGGGGGCGATTTTGTATGACAATTTTGTTTTTCTAATTTTTGGTGAAATGATAAATGGCGGGTGAGGCTGGCGGTGGAGATGACTGATGAGGTGTCATCGCCCAAGAGCAGGGTGAAGTTCTTGTGCAGCTTTGGCGGCAAAATCCTGCCCAGGCCCGCCGATGGGCAGCTTAAGTACGTCGGCGGTGAGACGCGTGTCATTGCCTTGTCCCGCGACGTAACTTTCTGTGGTACGTATGCATGCATGCGTATTTCATAAATATTTTATTTAAAATTTTGTAATTTAATGACTCAATTAATGTTACGTATTAATATAACAGAGCTGATGAAGAAACTGGGTGCACTATTTGATGGGGACATGGTGTTGAAGTACCAGTTAGTTCCGGAAGATCTGGATGCCCTTGTCTCCGTACGAAGTGACGAAGATCTGAAGCACATGCTGGACGAAAACGATCGACAAGAAACCGAAGTGAGCGCCAGGCTACGAACCTTCTTGTTCCCATCGAAGCCAATCATGATCGATAACCAATCAGCGCTGGCGCTGGAGCACCACCTGCTGGAGCAGCGCTATATCGACGCCATCAATGGCGTAATCCGTTCATCATCAATGTCGTCGGCTTGTTCGTCTCCGAAATCAGGGTCCCCGGTTTGTTCCCCTCCGAAAATTCCCGTGCATAAAGTGCACAGCTCGCCCAGCATTTGCAGTAGCCTCAACCTTCAACCACCGAACACAAGCCCCGGCGGCGGTGGGGGAGGACATGGTCACCGTTACCACCACCATTACAATCACGGCTCTCATTATCATCACGGGTACCAAGCATCTTCTAGAAGCCCACACCACCGAGCTGGTGGGCCAGGGCCGCCATTGTGTCCATCCAATCATTACAACAGCAACTACTCGAATAGTTCTAGACACCAGAGACCAAGTGGAGGAGGCGGTGGAGGGTATTGTAGCAAGTGCGGTTTCTATGATGATATCAGGGTCGACAAGGCTGAGAGTATTACACTTTCAAGAAGTCCCAGAAGATTGTGCTGGGACTAAAATTAACCGGCCAACACCTCGATCTGCTCCTCAACACAACAATATATATATATATATATTTTAAGAAAAGAAAAAGAAATATGCTTTTGGATACATTAGTGAATAGACTTTCACAAAACAAATTTGGTGAATGTACTAGTACAGTGTTTGATTGTTGAGTAAATTTGTAAATACTTTTTCAAATTTGATGACTCTTGCATTATTCTTCTTATACAGTATAAGTAATTTGAAAAAACAAAAAACAACTTGAGCATTATTTCTCTTATACATGAATTGACTGGGTTGGTTTTTTCTGTTCTGTACTAGTCTTTAGCTTCTTTTTCTTCTGTAATATTGGTTGGTTTGTAAAGAAGCTAGTAAGCAAATTAGCAGTAACTTTATACAAGGAAAGCTAGGAGAAGAGCTTGCTTAATTTGACAAGAAGACAATCTGATTAAAATGAAATGAAATGACCAACAGGCTACATGCTACAGCCACAACCACATGAACATTTGAAGAAGTAAATTTTCAATGTAAGACAAATCAGATTCGGGATAGGAATATTCTTAATATTAGTAAAAGCAAGCAAGTCATACATAGTCTAAGTCAAGTAGATTATATTCCATTTAAATGAATTGCTGCTGCTGCTTAAACAATGTGAATGGGCACCAATTACCCCAGCATCTCGCTATTGATTGTGGGTCGCCTATTTAATTTCAAGTAACTAGTCCTCTACCATCTAAAAGCAGTGTTCCTCAATTCTCGGTAAAAACAAAAATGATACATCGACCCGGACCCGAACACCATGTCCCGAACACCATGTCCTATCCCATTCCGGCAAAACCAATTCTTCTTATGCACATTTCCTGAAAAAGAAAAACAAGAAATCCACTACCTATCCTAACAATTTGCTCACTTGCTGTCGGTGAAGTCTGCATCAATAACATCTCCATCAGGTCCCTTGCCCGATGATGATTCTGAAGGTCCACCGGCTTCAGCACCAGGTGATGGCCCTGCACCTGCACCAGCACCAGCACCAGCACCAGAAGCACCAGGCTGGTTGTAAAGAGACTGGCCAAGCTGCATCACTTCCTGGTTAAGAGCAGCCATGGCATCTTTTATAGCCTGGGTTGAACCCCCTGAAATTGCTTCCTTGAGCTCTCCAAGTTTCGCCTCAACCTTCTCTTTAACTGGGGCTGGAACCTTGTCTTCCAGCTCCTTCAGCTGCTTCTCAGTCTGGTAGACAACAGAATCAGCTTGGTTCTTTGTGTCAATGGCATCTCTCTTCTCCTTGTCCTCCTTTGCAAACCTCTCAGCTTCGCTAACCATTCTTTCCACCTGTATGTTTCCAGACATTTCCCTCAATATAATTCAAGAATTAATCAGAAGGGCTAAGACATGCCTAGGCAGCAGCTCCAAATCTAATATCACAAAGCTAACAATTTTTTTTAATTAGCTAGTTAACTACATTTTAATAAACATACCTCATCACTGGGCAAGGTGCTAGCACCAGTAATGGTGATGTCTTGCTTCTTCCCTGTTCCCTTATCAACAGCAGCCACCGAGAGAATACCATTGGCATCAATGTCAAATTTGACTTCAATTTGAGGAACCCCACGTGGGGCAGGCGGTATACCATCTAAACGGAAGCTACCAAGAGATTTGTTATCTCTAACAAATTCTCTCTCTCCTTGGAGGACATTAATCTCCACACTTGTCTGCCCATCTGCAGCCGTAGAGAACACCTCTGATTTTGAGGTAGGTAGAGTGGTGTTTCTTGGAATGATCTTTGTCATGACACCACCAAGTGTCTCCAGGCCCAGTGAGAGTGGTGTCACATCCAGGAGTACAATATCACTGACATCTCCAGCTAATACACCAGCCTAGAATCAGAAGTATCACATATCAGATATCACAATAGTAACCATTCACATAAATAAAAGAAAAAACTGAAAAGGCATTTATACCAGTTCAGAAAGATGATAATTATACAACAATGGGCATAGAATGTACCTGAACTGCAGCCCCTAGGGCAACAACTTCATCAGGATTGACTGAAACATTTGGTTCCTTCCCAGTCAACTTCCTTACAAGCTCCTGAACAGCTGGTATACGTGTTGACCCACCAACAAGTATCACCTCATCTATATCTTTAAAGGAGAGTTTCGCATCCCTCAAGGAATTTTCAACTGGCGTTTTAAGCCTGAAATAACATATAAACGAGAAACTTACTTTAGAATGCAAAATTTCCAGGGTTCATAAAACCAGAAGAAAATTTGCAAAGGAGCACCAAGAAAACCACACAAGGAGCTCCAGCCAAATATGCTGATATCAGTAATCTCATTACAAGTTTGAAACAATAGTGCATACCTGTCAAGTAGATCTGAGCACAACTCCTCAAATTTGGCCCTTGTAAGGGTTGTCTCAATGTGCTTGGGGCCATCTGCAGTTGCAGTAATGAAAGGCAAGCTGGAACAAAACAATTACCAATAAAACAATGTCAGAAACGAAAACAGACACACGCAGAGAGTACCATACAGGGTTGCAAACTGTGAAGTATTCATGCTTCATAGACAGAGTAATGACCAAAATTCTCAGATATTAGCAACATACCTAATGTTTGCCTGAGTCAAAGATGACAACTCCATTTTCGCTTTCTCAGCTGTCTCTGTCAGCCTCTGAAGAGCTTGTTTATCCTTCAACAAATCTATTCCTTCATCTCTTTTGAAGTCTAGAGCAAGCCAATCAACAATCCTCTGCATAATAGCATCAGCATTAGAACCTTCCTTTTTGCTGTTTATCCCTCAAAACTAAACCAAAAGAAGATACAATTTAATAATAAAAAAGAAAAAAAAAAAAGTTCAAGTGTATTAATCAAGCATAACAAGAAAAACAAATCCTAACCTTATCAAAGTCATCACCACCCAAATGTGTATCTCCAGAAGTAGATAGCACTTCAAATACTCCATCACCAACCTCCAGCACTGTAATGGAATGAGAACAAGTTTGTAAACTTCTTCAAGCAAAGAAAATGTCTATAAAGAAAACAAAGATCTTAATCAACATCATACTGACGTAATTGGGTAAAGGCAATAGATCCCAATAACAATACCTGAAACATCAAAAGTACCACCTCCAAGGTCAAATACCAAGATAGTTTCATTATTCTTCTTTTCAAACCCATATGCTAAGGCAGCAGCAGTAGGTTCATTTATGATCCTAAGAACTTCCAAACCAGCAATACGACCAGCATCTTTTGTAGCAGTTCTTTGAGAATCATTGAAGTAAGCAGGCACAGTAACCACAGCTTTAGTGACTTTATCATTCAAGAACTTCGAAGCATCATCCACAAGCTTTCTCAAAACCTAAATCAGTGGTAAAGTGAGATTAACAATAACACAACAAAGCATAATAATGGTTTCGACAATAAAATAAATTCTATTAACAGAATCATGCAAATAGCTCACTTGGAAAATTAAATAAAATAAATTTTAAGGTAAAAGTAGAATACCATTAACATTGGAAACTATAACAGCAATATCACAATGGGAGAAGAAAAGCTACCATCTATCTGCTCATATATTTCATGGTTTTACAAATTTACATAACTAACAAAAGCCACCATCTCTGTGCTCACATCCACACAAATGAATGAGCTATCAAGAATGCAGATAATACATGTGTAAGCATACATATACACTTAATCTATTGTTATAGAAAAGAGTGTCTTGTATCAATACCATATGCATTATATATAAGGGCAAATGGGTAGATTAAGTCAAAAACTTAGAAACCTAACAAACACTAAAACTCTTAGGGTTTGTGTTGGTCAAGACTGAGAAATAAACAATTTTCACAGACAGTGTGTAACAGATACCCAAAATAATAGTCATTTACTTGGAACTTAAATGGACTATTACCCAGTACGCATTTCTTTAGGCTGGTTTAGGGTGGGAAAATGCATTAAGAAAGATTTTCCACCCATAATTGTAAAGCCTTGTCCCCCAAGCCAGAGGTTTTCCATGTAAACCTTCATCAAAGCATCACAATTTGGCAATCCCTCCGGTCTCAGTTGTGCCTAATTCTACTCACTAGCTTCATTCAATTCAAGTCTCCACTCTCCATAAACCAGCACAAAACAAACATTACCGTTAAGTTTCATCCTTTTCCCTCATTTTCCCAGCGCCCAAACAGACCCATATACAAATCCTAACAAAAACATCACCAAAACAGACCTTAACAGTAGAATTTCAAAAACAGAAGCAAATAAAACGCACACACAAAAATCTCAAGCAAAATTATACCTGAGCTGAAATTTCTTCAGCTGCAAATTGTTTCCCGATAGCAGGACAATCAAGCTTAACATTCCCATTCTCATCCCTAACAACCTTGTACGACACCTGCTTGGACTCCTCGTCAACCTCAGACATCTTCCTCCCAATGAACCTCTTCACCGAAAAGAAGGTGTTCTCCGGGTTCACAACGGCTTGTCGCTTGGCAATCTGGCCCACTAGCCTATCCCCGTTCTTGGTATACGCCACCACAGAAGGCGTCGTCCTCTGACCCTCGGCGTTGGTCACTATGGTGGGTTTGCCTCCCTCCATAGCACCAACGGCCGAGTTCGTCGTCCCCAAATCGATACCCACAACTTTCTCGTTGACTATGCGGAGCGGTCCGACCCTCCTGACACCGTTCGATCTTAAACTCAAAAAGCCCCTCAACGGCGCCGTTTGTCCCAGTCTCTGGCCTAAAAATACCGTTCTGGGGGTTGTGAAATTAGGCCTCTTGAATGAAGAACCCGGTGCAGTGCCCAGTACATTGATTTGGGCTGTGGAGGATGCCATTTTTGAGAGTTTTCAGGTGCAAAATTGGGAATAATAGAATAAGGGCTTTAAATTATATGTCTAGAAACCCTAACCCTAGAATTGGTGGAGAAGAAGAGAAAGGAGTTGGATGAGCTTGTAGTCTGGAAGACTGTTAGTTCTCTGAGAAGGGAGCTGAGGAGGAGTGAGGAGATAAGGGGGAGGAGAAGGGTTTACAGGAGGGAGAGAGTGAGGGTTAGGTGGTGCCACGTGGAAGGGTTCTGGAATGATCGATTGCCTTGTTTTGATTCGATTGACGGGCAGGGTTTCTGACCGTGTGATTCAGTGATTGCGGCTCTAGGGCTGCCCGGTTGGAATAATCGAGGTGGTTGTAGAAGAATCAAGAATGGCCTGGTTCTTGGCCAAAAAAAAAAAAAGGAATGGCCTGGTTCGGTGCCGTCTAAAAGTACAAGAAGTGCAAGAAGTATGAAAAGTGAATGGGCTTCCAACTGTGAGAAGTTACAATATAAGTATATAACCAAGAATAAAATTTCGAAGGAAATTTGGACAATGTTTAAATTTCGATAAAAATTATATGGAAACGACGAAAGTTGCTATCAAAATACGAAAATTTTGAATGAAACTTTATTACATGTTTATTTAACATATTATCTATAATATTGATAAAAAAATATTGAAGAAATCAAATTATATAGTAGATTTCATGTGATATAAAATGAACATAATGCGTGCTGGAGGCAAATACTGTTAAATAAAATTAGTATATTCTTTATAATTTGTAATCTATACACTAAACTCTAATATTTAACCTTATATACTCTATATACTATAATATTATTTATATTCTATAATCTATACATTAAACTCTATATACTTTATATTCTTTAAGATATATATATGTATAGCATAAGATATTAGGGTTTAGACTTTCAAAGTATTTTTTATTATTATATATATAAATGTATTATTATTATAATTTAAAAATAACTAAACGAAACCCTAAAAGAGCCAAACAAAACCCCAAACGAAATCTCAAACCTTTTTTTTTGCTTTCCAATTGTCCAAAGACCCAAAACCCCAAACTTTTTTTTTTCTCTTTTCTTTTCTTTTTTTTTTCTTTTTTTTCTTTTTTTTTTCTTTTTCTTTTCTTTTCCTTTTTTTTCTTTTTTTTTTCTTTTTTTTTTTTCTTTCTTTTCCTTTTTCCTTTCTTTCCTTTTCCTTTTTCCTTTCTTTCCGTGATTCTCTCCTTCAGTCCTCTCTCTCCCAGTTAGTCCCTAGTTCCCTACCTCCCAACCACTGTGTCGCTCCCAGCCACTGTATATATCATCTCTTTCTCTTCTCTCTTCTCTCTCCTCCCTCTCCTGCGCCAATCTCTTTCTCCTCCCCGATCTGATTTTCTCCATGCCTATCTCTTCTATCCCTTCTCTCTCCTCCCTGCCAAATCACTCCGGTGGCTGGGTTTGTTACCGCCAGCAAGGAGAATGTAGAAGACAGAGATGGCTAGGTTTGTTACCGCCAGTGTGAGGGTTAGTTGGGTGGCCTGGGTTACTGCTTTATTGAGTAAGTTAGCGAAATTTCGACAAAATTCATCTGAAATTCAAAAAAATTGGCTGTTAGGATGTTCGAAATTTTTGTGAAATATTCTGAAATTTGATCGAATGTGTGTTAAAATTTCAGAACCCCTAAAAATCAAAATTTAAACCCTTGAATATAATCGACATATTATAATGTGATGTAACTGATTTATAAGAAATTTATATTTATAGAGTATACCGGCAGTGTATACCGAATAATTTTTCAAATCATTGAATGCAAGCGGTGCATGCACAGACAATAACCCTTAAGATTATGGGTTTTGCTTTGATTATGAGGGAATGGAGTGGAGTTTTGTGTATCATAAAGTCAAATTACCTCAAAGTCTTTTAATCTAGTACAAAATTAAATGGGAAAATTAAAAATAAAAAAACTCACTTCATTCCTACTCTTTTAATCCTCTTTCTCCTAAAATTAACAATAATGACTTTTTAATCTTTTTGAAAAAAAAAATCCTTTTAAATCGGTAAAATGGTCGACAAAGTGAAAGTGAAATGCTCAAGTACATCATACATCATACATCTATCCTTACTTAAATTTCTACTTAGATGAACTTGATGCCTGCATTCTACACCAACAAATGCAAATTTCATGAGTCCGAAGCTGTAGCCATCAAGAAGTTGTATATTTCAAACTTCAAGGGGGAACAGTCTGTGCAACAGATTACAAATTCCTTGAAACTTCAATCTCAAGAAGTTGTATATTATTTATTAAATATTACAAGCTAATCAATTAGGACTAGCTGTATCAATTATTTAAGCAACTCGATCTTAAACCCCACCTCCCATTCTATCTTCTTTATATATAAAGCGAAAATTAAAACAATTTCAATTATTACACCCTAACTTTTCCAGCAAGCATAAAAGCCTTATAGCTAACAGACCTAACCAATTTAGAACCACCCCAAGCACCCTCAAACTCCTTAACCATATTCTCAGACAACAAATCCACACCTTGATCCTTGGCCGTAGTGACTGCCGACCACGACCTCAACATCTTCAAAAACTTTCCAAACGACAGCTCCTTGGGAATCTTCAGCGCCACCGGACTTCCCTCGCACCCAAATCCCACATCTTCAAAAGGAAACGGCAGCGTCTTGTACCCATCAAACACGTACTTGGCGTTCTGGTCCCAAAAAGGCAGCGTTGTGTCATGAAATTTTTTCATGATTGGATCGAATGACGGATCAACTTCAATGTCATTGTACCCCCAAACCGCAAACACGCCTCCTGGCTTTTTGAGAAGGCGGGAGACGAGGTTGTAAAAGTTTGGGAGGTCGAACCAGTGGACAGCTTGGCCCACAGTCACCAAGTCAACTGAGTTTTCCGCCCCGAACAAGGCGATGAGTTGGTCGTCTGTAGTGGTGGTTAGTGGAGTGTGGACGTATCGAATGCGAGGGTGCGGCATTGCATGCTGCAACTGGAACTCACTCACGTCAGTTCCGATTACTTGTTCGTAGTGCTCGGCAACCTGCATGAGGTTTAACAAATTAATTAAGTAACTGGTATCTATGTTAATTAAGGGATTCATACTTCCTTTTCTATTTAAGAATATCACATTCAAGTGTAAATAAATGATATTTTGTCCGATCTACTTTACATTGTATTTTGATGATTGAAAGTGCATTTATTGAATGATCATTCTTGAAAAAAAAAATTAAATAAATTGAAAACTATTTACCCTTTTGATTAAATAGTCATCATTTCAAGTGTTTGTTGAAAATTTTTTGTTCATCTATTTATTTGATCAAAATTAGATAGCTTAATAGTTAACAATTTGTCTAATTTTTTGAAATGATAATTTTTTAATAAAGACCTAAAAAATAGATAGTTTGAATCGTTAAAATACTATATGAAGTGAACTGATTTGTTTGAGAAATCCCTCAATGAAAGGGGCATATGGATTCATAATCCTTAAACTTGTAATAAATACATAAAATTAAAACAAATAAAAACAAAGTCACAAAGAGTGCATTCCTCAATAAAAATGACCATATAATTTTTCTTCTGCAAATTTTGATAAATTGACTCATTTTGGGTTAAAAGGACAAAAACAGCCTCTTTTCAATTGAGACGAGTGATAGTTACAGACTAAGTAGCGGATTCAGAAATTTTATTCTGGGCTGGGGAAATGGGTCACTTGGGTGAGTTGGGTTGCGTTTGGAATTGGGGGTTGGGCTATGTGGTTTGTTTTAATTTTTTTCTAAATCTTGGCTCGAAACGACGCCGTTCGAGCAGGATAATTTTAACCAAAAAAAAAAAAAACAGAAGCTACAAACTGAGAAGGCTGCTGGGGGAATTTCAGCAAACAGGTGATGAGCATGCCGCTGTGTTGGAGGGTCACCGGCGTTGAAGAAGGGGGCTTCAAGGGAAGGCTTCACCGGCGTTGGAGGGTCGCCCGACCCCCTGCCTCTCAACGTCGGTCCTCCCTCGCAGAATTGAGATGGTGCATATAGAAATGTATCAATCAAATGAAAGTATCAATTGGCATCCATGGTTTGGTGATCCGATCGAGATAATCCTTTCATTAATCAAATTAAGCATAAATAGATAGCAATTAACTAGCTAAGAATTGCAAGAAAATAAAGAGAGAGACTAACACCAAGAGCGGCTTGACCATTGCCAGTTCCAACATCCCAAGCGAGTGAGTGGTGAGGGGTGAGAGCTGCCAACTTGGAGTACCATTCCTTTGGGTAACTTGGCCTTCCATCCAAGTACACTTGTGCTTGCTTGTCAAACAACCCCGCCATCTCTCTCTGTCTCTCTCTCAAATGACCTGAATTGTTTGTTTGCAACAAGAGAAGCCCATCGGTGTTAACGGAGAGGAAGCTGAGGTATATGCATACGACATGATTTCTTATTTCTTCTTGGACTATTATACATACATACTTCTACCAATAATCATTCAAAATTCAACTATGACACAATATTTATTTATTATACATAATGTCATATTCCATATATTAATTCTTATGTCGGTTGTAGACTAGTAGTTGAGTCTCAGTAAGACTAAATTAATTAATTTCCTTTTGTTGGGAGACCCGAGACTAATTTAGTTCATTTACGTTTTTCCTTTCTTTAGAAAGTTTGAAATTTATATACATACCTATTACGTAGTACCTACCCCCCCACGTTTCTTTCCATGGCGTTAGCTAAAAGAGCAAATTACAACTTGTTCATCATTTAGAGGAGAACAACTGAGCAGAGAGCCAAAATTGGTGTTATGTAATTAACAGTGACGATTCTTATTTCTTGATGGATATTATTGGCCTCTTGCATGTGTGTGTGTTTCAGTAAAAACTGCTTACAACCTTGCCATTAAGGGATTGGATGTGGAAGCAATTAACAATAAGATTAATATTCCCCCTAAATTAAAGACCTTATTTCTCTGGTTACTCTTACTTGATAGGCTCATTGCCAATGAGCAAAGATGGAAGAAAGGCATGCCTCCTGATCCCCTCTTGTCATATCTCTGTAATTAATGGTAGTATTGAAAATATTCAGAACTGTTGTAAATAATAATACATTTGGCTGCCCACAAATATAGCATCTTCCATAAGGGTTATTATGTGATTTATATTATTTAGATACCTCACCAATGTAAATTAAAGAACACTTGGAGTAACCCCCAAGCTATAAGGGTGGCCTCCAAGTTTCATTTGCCTACAAATAGGCAACTTGTTGATGAAATGAAATACACCATCTTCCAATCTTACTTGCATCCTCTCTCCTATAAATTTCTATAACATTCAAAATTTACAAAAGTCCCAACTCTAACAAAAGTACTGTAAGCATCTCAATGTTCAAGGACAATATATTCCCTACAAAATACATATTTAGTTACTCCTTAAAAACGGGCACAAAATAACAATAACTGATAAAGGGCTATAACAGATACAGGTAGTACCACCCTCAAAATAGTAGTCGATCAGTAAATAAACTAGCTACTGGCAGTACAACTGTTAGTGACAGCATATACATAAATGCAATACAGACAGTTTCTAATATGAAAACATACCCTAAATATGGTGAACTAAAATCTTTATTAACATCATTAATTCATTATCTTGAACTAAAATCATGGAAAGAAAAGAAAAAAAGCCTTCAAATTCCCTATATTAGAAAACTTGCACCTCATTCTGAAAAAACAAGAGCTTGTCTCCCCGCAGGATGCATGGCTGCTACAGATATTTTCGTGCAAGGGCACGAACTTTGGTATCAAAATGTGATGATGTAATTCGTGAACCAGGCAAGTAGAGGGGATTGAGAAGAGTCTGTGAATACACAAGCACCTTATTAGTGAATAATCAATATCTTCGTGTAATAGAGTCTTGAGTCAGTTATAAATTCATTTGAGTACAGCAAAAGTGAATAACAATAATCAACAGTTTTTTTTTTTTTCTGTTGTTATTTTGGTTGGCTGGTTGTAATTTGGTTTCTCATTGGGGATTCTCCCTTTGTTGCTCCTTTATTTTTTTGGGTTTCAATAAATTTTCATTTACCAAAAAGAAATAATCTCATCCTTCCATTTTATTTGCCAATATAACCCTGCCGATGCAAACTGGAGAAACATGGAGAGGTAGGCAGAGATCAGTTCACCCTATTCTTTGTTTTGTAACTGGAGAGAGTAGAGAGTACATTAAGACAAACCTTTAATTCAAGGATTATTAATTAGCATAAATCAGACCAGTATACTAAAAGATATCAGAATTCCTCACAAATGCAGTACTTTGAACAACATGAGGTATACAAAATGGAAGCACAACGGCTGAAATTCTTGTTGACAGAAGCTATCCTTCATTATAGGATGAAAAAGGTACAGGTAAATGTGTGTTTGAACAGAAATTGTGTAATGAAATAATGTACAAGACGAGGCTTGGGGAAATCTAACTTCAAAAAACCCATGCTTAAGCTTATCCCATCAAATCAGGTTGACAGAATTTTAAAGAATGCTTTGAAAAGATTTGTGCTAGAAGGCTCTAAGGCTAGAAGATAGGGTACTGGATACCCTAACAGAAAACATTTCCTAACTCATATTAAAAATATAGAGTGGAAAATTTTGCTAGTCATAGATGGACTTGGTACACATATTAGACAAGAAACCATAATGATGGATTTAGCAAAGGCTTGTTTTCACAAAGCTAACTATATGCAAATTTATATGCATGCATGCCAAAAGATTAACTCCACAAGTGTGTATATAATCAAGCAAAAACATTTCCTTATTCATATTATAATATAGAACTGAAATTAGTTAATCATAGATTCATAGATGGACTTGGTACAATGTCAGACAAGAAAACAATATGAGGGATTTACCACAGACTGTTTCCAGAAGGCAAACTATCTGCAAATATATATATATATATATATATAGGAAATTTCTCCAATCCGGATGTCCAGACTTCAATAGAAGTCTGGTTATGTATGATATTGCAGTGCATACAAACCATGCACTGTTTTTCCAACTAAAAACAATCGGTAATCATTACATGTTTCATCTTCAACCATATTTTTTTAATATTATATAACCCTTGTGTTTTCTTTCAATCACTATTGTTATGCATAGGAAATCACGCAATACTGTTCCATTCACAATTGCAATGCATGAGAAACAAATTCAGCAGTTAGTTGCACAACCAGACTTTAATAGAATCCAGACATCCAGATTAGAGAAATTCCCTATAATATATATCAGGCCCCTTCTAATGAGGGATCCCTTATGGGACCCACTACGCATTGTAGTTCGATGATTTAAACCATCTATTAGAATACATTTCGGAAACATATTAAAATATTTAACTCCATGAATGTGTCTTCAACATGAAAACGTTTCAGAAAAGTATAGAAACATTGTAGAAATTATGATATAATTTGCAAACATGACTTTTGAAAACAAAGGAAAAAAAAATATATTTATTTTGCAGTAATAGAAAGTGTATGAAACTAACATTAGACCAAAGAAACTATAAGATTAAAATGGACTCTTATGCTGGGCATTTCAATTGTGTCAGAACCATCAAAACATGCAGCAATCTTTTATTTTGTTTTCACTTGCTGTTTACAGTTCCTGGAAAACATTTGACTTGAAATGGTCTTCACAGAACTGATATTCAGATCTAGGCAATATGAATTAAACAATTTGATTTGGGTAGCCTAGACACTGTAACTATGTACTTTTTAGGAAAGCTGGCCTTTTCATTAGACAATTAAGGTGTCTTAATTAAAATCTGGCTATCTCACTTTTACATTTTGTAATTACAGAATGCATAGCAGGAAATATGTCGTCTGCCTATATTCATCTCAAAATAGAGGGTACAGGGTAAAGAGTATACATTCTAGAGGACATGGGGAAGACCCATAAAGATTATGTCACACATAAAGAACATAATAGGGAAATGTAAAAAGGAACTTAAAAAGGGTGGGGTGGTAAGTAGTAACTTACCTTGATATAAAGCTCATGAACCTCTTGGAAAAAACTCTTAATTCCATCATCATTACGGGAGTCATGAAGTAGCATAAGTCGGGTATGTATGTCTAGTCAAAGAAAATATCAAACTGCAAACTGTACACTAACAGAGCACGACATTCCATTATAAACAAATTGATGAGACCTTTCACTCTGATGAAATAATACTAAAATGACAACAGCACTGAATTGGGGAATTGAAGACAACATAAAAACATACATTTGACATCATTAGTATCCCATCCACTGAGGTTATATCATTGTTAAAAAGGTCAAAAGTAGCTTATCGATTTAAAAAACAAAGGAATAATTGTAAACAGAATGGCTTTCAACTCCAACAATTCAATAACTCAAAAATAGATGCTGTGCTTAAAAGTAATAAATGAATGTGTACACAATGCAGACACTGAATTATAACCAAAAATCCTTCAAGGCAGTAAATAGAAAATCATCAGAAAAGCCATAGAAGTCTAAGATAGGTGAAGGTGACACATATAATTCATTTGAAAAGATAAAGGATATGACCAGCAGTAACATAGACGGAAACCACGAGATCATTAAAGCGGTCTATTGCTTTCAAGTACCTGCAACAACCACCATGAATGAAATGAAAGATTACTAATAAGTGCAACAAGTTAAAGGTAGAAGAAGATGGGAATAGAGGACAAGTAAAGTGACTGACATGGCACTGGTAGTCCAAGCAAGGTCCTGAACGATATCCAGAGCCGCATGTAATATGAACTGATGCAGCTGAGCAGCATCCTCTCTCTGTCAATTGTCAACTCAACACCCATCAACACCCCATCAACACACATCAACACCCATTACCCATATAATCAAGAAACTTAGAAACCCATTTGAATTAAGAAATTTAGAAACCTATATAATCAAGCAACTTAGAAACCCATTTACAAAACCCATTCATTGAATCGAATTTAGAAATTTGAAGGAAAGGAAAAGCACAAATAAGCAAGGGTATGAATGATACTTTGGCAGCGGATCCCACTTCAGCTTCGTAAATGGGGATATCGTTTCTGCTGACGATAATGAAACAAGCTGTCGTTGCCATCTCCAAACGGCTCTTATGGATTCACTATCAGCTATACCACCTCCCAGTTCCGACCGCTCTTCTCTCACAGAGATTATTGCTGGCCTTTTTTTCTTGTCGTTTCTTTTAACACAACTCGATCAAAATTGATGGCCAAAACAAAAAACTCGATCAAAATTGGGCCACCCACTATATTATTCATTAATTTTTCAGACTTCGCATTTTCGCAACAGATCAATTCACAGAGGTTTTAATCATGGACGTTGACGCCAGATCCTACGGTCCCGATTCGATTTTATTTTTCTATTTCTATTTTAATCCCAAAAGAACCAAAACTGATTACACATTTACACTATCTAAGCAGGATTTTTTTCTTTTTATTTATTTCTCTCATCACTTGACAGGCACACCTAAAGGCAAATATATACATTCGGTAAGTGTCAAAAATGTGGAAATTGCGGTGTGAATTGAGGTGTAACCGCATTGCAATGGCATCAAGTGTTCTAACGCTTGACAGCCAAACATCGTCTTACGTAAAATTGTCTTTTATATTTTAAAATATTTAAACACATGTTTTATCAATGAATAAAAATTGTTTGATCCCCTTGTCAATTAATCAGCTCCAGAACCCTAAATAAGGGCCTTGAATGGCTATAATCCTTGGCATCAATCGTCCCATCCATCTCCCACCTAATTCACACGTGCACACACAAATACAAGTCAAGATGGATCCCTCCATGCGTTTATTTTCCACTTCCTTGATCCTCCTTATGCTTCTATTAGCTACTGGTTTCTATCTTTCGCATGCCTCTTTGTTATTTGATTTTTGTAATAGACATATGAAACTAATAGATGTACGTGATCTTAATGAATCATAAAGACATGAGATAATCGTAAAATTAAAGAAAGAAGCAAAGTTTATGGTTTGAGCATGAATAATAAGGTAGAATTAATTTACTTACTAATGCATATATTCCATGTTGAATTGACAGAGATGGGACCAGTGGTTGCTGAGCCAAGGCATAGTGGAGGCAAGTACAAGACTTGCGAGAATCGGAGCCGTACGTTCAAGGGAATTTGTGTGTCGACTAGTAGCTGTGAATCTGCTTGCAAACAAGAGGGTGGCGGCTTTACCGGAGGCCATTGCCGTGGCCTCCGCCGTAAATGCTACTGCACTGATTGTTGATCTTTAGTACTCATGTATTCCGGTGGGAGATGATTGATCAATGTACCATGGTGTGTGCAATGAGAATAGATATTGATGTCCCTAATTAGTTTGTCATTCATGTTATAATCCTCCACGGTACAAGAGAGAATTTATAAATATAAAAGCAAGGGGTGGCGAAAGTGAAAGCCAAAATAGACAAATACTAAAAATAATGTAAATTAATATATAGAAGCCTCCCTATATTCTACCCTGTGGTAAATTGGTATCATACAACCATGGCCAACAATTTTAAAATTATTTTGATGAAATGGGATAATTTTCTTTTTTGGAAGCAATGTGGTGACTGTTAAAAGTGACTTAAAACATCATCTTAAATTAAGTGGGTGCAGAGAAAACATTATAATGTATTTAGTATGACTTATAAAGTAGTAATGAAAACCTTTTATTATTACACATAACATCCATAAAACTTACCAATATCCAAAGAAAGAAAAAAAGACTTCAAAGTTAAAACCACGTATTGCCTGAATTGAATTCAGGAGAAAACAAACATAATACTGAGATTTCCTCTTTGAATACTCCCTACAAGGGATATCTTTAAAACTGAAGATGTTTATAAAGCTTGAAGATAGCTAAAACATGATTACATTACACTAAGTGATGAAAAGGTCATAAATGATGAGCTACAAAAGAGTAAATGAAGGTTCCAGAAACTCCAAAAGAAGTACAAAACCTCTAGATATCCAGCAAGCCTCTTTGTCCAGCTAAAGGGTGGGTGGAATAACTACTAACCAGTGCACGCTTCATCCTATCAAATCAACTTCATCTTTTTTGGAGCTGGTTTATCACTCTCTATATTTTCTTTGGAGCAGGCTGATCACACTCTCTCTTCTTTGGAGCTGGTTTATCACTCTCTATATCTTCTTTGGAGCAGGCTGATCACTCTTCCTCTTCTTTGGAGCAGGCTGATCACTCTTCATATTCTTTGGAGCAGGCTGATGACTCTTTATCTTCTTTGGAGCAGGCTGATCATTCATCTTCTTTGGAGCAGGCTTGTCACTCTTCATCTTCTTTGGTGCAGGCTGATCACTCTTCATCTTCTTTGGAGCAGGCTGATCACTCTTCATCTTCTTTGGAGCAGGCTGATCACTATTCCTCTTCTTTGGAGCAGGCTGATCACTCTTCCTCTTCTTTGGAGAAGGCTGATCACTACCACCCACCTGCAAAGAAACGAAAACATGAACAATGAGTAGCAGCTAAATCAACCACAGACAAATGCAGGCGAGATGAAATATGGAGTGCAATTGCTGCAATGTTAAATAAAATACAACTGAGAACGAGATATCTTATATATACAACCGTAAACCAGGACTAGATTCTTACAATTTCTGGGCACTCATAATCAATACCAGCAGCCTCAATTCTCTTTTGGCGCTTCAGATCTCTCTTCTTAATTTTCTCCACCAACTTCTTGTGCTCTTCCAAGGTTCTTTCCTGAAAAATTATCACCCAACAATGAAAAGCTTAATCATCACCCAACGATGAAAAATTTAATGTTGTCCTTGCAGGACTAGAGGTCGGGTTGCTTTTTCATGTCTGCACTGAATACCTTGTCATGCCTCTTCCGCTCAATTTGGACCCAGTTCAAGGGCTTGGATCGGTTGTAACCTTTCCATCTATAAAATAAACAAGACAAACTGTGAGCAATTTATGGTTAGCATAACAACCAAATTGGTTTGCAAGGGAAAAAAATGTGACAGTTTCTCAACCCATACATGTGTTTTGTCAATCTTGAATTTTGGCACATTTCTATATGTAGGTGTATAATTGTCCTACACAAAGCTACAATAACCAAAATACTACAATAAATTATATTTTGGTACAAGTATCATTAAATCCAACTTCCATTCATTTTTAATGCACCATATATACCATCAAAACAAATTCTACTCTCCATCACTCCATTGCATAATAAGCACAAAACTTCTACAAGAGACATTTATTACTGTCTATGAGGTAAAAATGAAAACACACCACAGTGACACCATGAGACTAGGCTTTTTTCAATATATAGTTAGTCATTTCACGCTCCATTTTCCAAGCAGGAACAGGTTACTATAAACAAGTTATATGACAAAATTTTAGAGAAACATTAATTAAACAGCTTAACCATCTCAAATATATCATAAAAAAGAAAAACATAATTAATTGCTCACAATTTTGGGTGGACATTCTGTGGAGGAATAAGATGGACTTGCAAAAGATGTTCAAACAACAAATAATTATGCATAGTTTCAGCTACAATTTTCGCCACCTGCGCAAAAGGCAAGGCAGTGTAAGCACAAAAAAAACAACAAATGAATGTTGTACAAAGGGCAGGCTTTTAAAAACTAAATTATAAAGAAACGAGTACAACCTCAGGGTCCTCAAACTCGATGAAGCCAAAATGCTTTGATTTTCCCGTCTGTTAGACAACAGATGGAGAAAATGTTAAATCACTCAGAAAAGTAACAATTACCTTAACTACGATATATACTAAATGCTCATGATTCTGGGAGGAAAGAAGAAGAATTACATTCGGGAGCTAACAAACATTCAAGTTATTTTCAGTTACAAGGAACTAAAGACACTTCAATTGGAAACTTCAATAATGGGCTATCCCTGGCATTGGCAGTATGTATTTCTTAAAATGAGGCACCCAAGAGAGACCAATAATTTTTCACCATGGTAGCATCATAAATTCACAATACAACTTTTATTATTCCAAAAGGACCTTAGTTCCTTGGTCCATGATAATTTTTCAGCTTCTCTCTCTCTCCCTAAAGCCAGAACTCAAGAAATTTCCACAATGGGTCCCTTGAGTCTCAACTTGCCCTATGAATTAGCTTACTCACTAGGTCAAGGTTTGGAAGCTACCATTCCAATTTAACTTACTAACTCATGTCAAAACACTTTAGCCAAGTTATCACCCAACTGGACCTTTCACGAAGGCTACAACTTCACTTTGTTTGTAACAGCTTTCTAGTTGATCTGGCATGTGGCATACCAGTCAAATTTCTCAACAAAGACTATAAATCCTAGTTACGAGTTCGCTGAAAAAGGAAGGACATCTTAGAGCATGATATAGCCTCTCCCAGTTAGACCACTAAAAAACTCAAAGATGACATATCTGCTATCACAAACTCAAAGTTATGATTATCATGGAAAACACAGCTAAAGTTGTGTCCGGGAGCCTCACCTTTTTGTTGCGCGCAATTCGTAATCTCTTAATTGCACCAAACTGCCCAAAAAAACCTGAAAAAAAGTAGCTAATAAGAAGAACGAAATACATGGTAATAATATTCACCAAAACGTATATAACAACATTCTTCAGTAATATTTTTCAATATTACAATCTATTGCACCTTGCATTTCTGTCTCATAGAAGCCGTGGGGTATCCGACCGATGTATAAAACCTTAGCAACATCATCCTTGGGCTTTTCTAAGGGGAGTTTTTGTGCTGGACCGCCTTCTAATGGCTTCCCTCGTAAAATAAACAAAACAACAAACAAATAAGAACCCAAAAACAAAAACAAAAACAAAAACAAAAACAAAAACAAAAACAAAAAACAAAAACAAAAGAGAAAAAAAGCTTGGATATAAAGAGAATTTATATATTTTGTAATTAAGCATTACCAAGAAATCAGCAGCAGTAGCAGTAGGAGTAGAAATAGCAGCAGCAGCAGCAACTTCTTTTTTGGGAGTAGATACTGATAATTTAGCAGAAGCTTTGTTCAATTGCTTTTTCATTGCCTTTTTCGCCTTTGCCCCCATTTTTTTCTGCAAGTAAAAAGGATCTCTTATAGGAGAAAAAAAGAAAAAAGCTTCGACTTTCTACATATATGAACGTAGTCAGCAAGGATATTTTCTAGCAAAACAAACAGGATTTAGGATGCAAAAACAGGAGCTGATAAATTATGGGCTCGTTCAGTACACCGGACTGAACTGAATTATTTTAGCATGACTGCATTGTATTGTATTGAACTGTAATGTCTTATCTTATTATTGGAGTAGCAGACCAGATAAGCTATACTATTGTTTTACATTGTTTAATAAAATCAACAATTACATCAGTTTATAAATCCAAAAAGAACAAAAGAACCTCAGATTGATATTTATTCGACCCAAATAAATTTATGCCTTAAAATAAAGAATTTCAGTGTGCAGATAGGTAGTTGCTCATGGTGGCAAAGTGGTAACAGAGAAGAGCTAATAGGCAGGAGTTAGAGTTTACCCGGAGAAAAACGTGGAGACTGGAATTAGGGTTTTCTGCGTGAGGAGGATGACTGGTGCGAAGCTGGGAGAGGACGAGGAAGAGCAGGGTTTAGGTTAAGGTTTTCAGATTATATCAGACGACTTGGGCTTGGGCTTGGGCTTGGGCTTATACCGATTAACACTTCTGTCCATATCATACCCGACCCATTAACACTTCTCTAGTAATGACTAATGGGATGACTAGAATCTAGTCTATATTTTGGCTACCATTTTGACTAAAACCTTATATTTTTTTGGATTTAGAGTGGGTCCAAAAATTCATTGACACATTAGCAAATAATTTTTTTTTCTGAAAAATATAATTATGCATTACCAATGGAATATTGATTGTTTTATCTCCTAAATTTAAGTTAACTGATATCAATTAATTAAAAATATTATAGTAGATAATTGAAAATTTAATGTTTCCTTATTTATCTCAACTACAACTTGGTTTGATCTTCTACTGCAAATTTCTATGAAAATATGCAATTTGGAATTCTAGTTTCTATGTTGCCTAGTCAGTCTGCAAGGCTATTACTTACGAACCCAAAAAAAGAGCAAAGGTATTTCTCATATGGCACTCGATGTCAGACATCTGTAATCTGAAAAGAAACGTAACAAATTATCCCCCTCTTCTTCTTTTTTTTCTTCTTATGGGCAGTAGTACAAATGTTCGTTTAGTTTACCCTCTTGTTAGTTGTTAGTTGCTACAAATTGTTTCTGAGGAAGAGGAAGGGCTCTCCAGCCAATATCGCGGCGGTAGAACCCTCCGGGCCAATTAATTTCTTCAACACCTTGATATGCTCGATCCCGTGCCTCTTCGAGATCTCTTCCCTTGGCAGTCACCCCAAGAACACGCCCCCCTGTAGAAATGAAGTTGCCATCCGAGTCCAGTGCAGTTCCAGCATGAAATACCTTAACAGATGGAGCAACATTCTCTGCTTCATCAAGGTTTACAATCACACTTCCCTTCTCATATGGCCCCGGGTACCCCTTACTTGCCATTACCACCACCATGGCTGACCCAGCTGACCAGTTCAACGACACCGAACTTAGCTGTCCTCTACAAGCTGCAAGTAGAACTTGTGCCAGATCAGACTCCAACCGAACCATCAAAACCTGTTCATCATTGAAAGGCAAACAAACACCCAAAAAGTCCAGGTCAATTTACTACATCAGAACACTGTCACTTAAAATCATAATTTACATTTCAATGGCGGGTCCAAACATCCAAAAGAATGCTTACTATGAACCAAACAAAAGCTGGTTTAACTGGCATAATTGCATAGTAGCCCCAAACTGTGTTAAGAGTGGCCAAATATGGTAAAAAGGCCCAAAGCAAATAATGTACTAGTACTGCCAGTCCTAAACATGAGGACCACCGGTGGTGACAATTTTCATCATGACAAATTAGCGGTTAAGATTGACAACGACATGACATGAACCCATACATAACACAACTTACTAATTTCAAACACGAATAACCGGATTCTAACACGACAAACCTATTTAGAAAGTATTGTACGAAGAAATGATCATTTTTGGTTTCCAATTCCTAATATGGTATTGTATGAATCCTTATAAAATTATAGGATTCTTTTTCATGTTTTTTCCTAGTATCTATGTCAAGTGGATTCTGGTTTTATAAGGAATGCATGAAGAAATCCTAATTTTAAGCTTTCAGTTCACAATATATGTGGGTCAAGCCAAACATGACACAACTTATAAACAAGTCGAGCTAATGTTGCATCATCTAACACAATTATTGAACAGATCAACTTAGAATTGACTAATATTCGACAGTAAATCAAAATAATATGAACCAGACAAGAAATGACACAACTCCATTGCTGTGCTCAAGTACAAGCAAGATGATGACCTATCTTTAAACACAATAGTAAGATACAACATCATTACAAGCTGATTGCTACAACCCACTATCAATAACCTATCAAAGTGATGGCCAAACTAGCTTGATTTGGAATATTGATATAAATATACCGAAGTTATGCGAAATTGCTACATTCTCATTTAGATAAAAAAGTTGTCCAGTATCATATCTATAGTGTGAGAAGAATTCTGACCCCAAAAAAATAAAAAAAGAGCATGAGAAGAAGAATGCAACCAAATCCCGTGAAATCACATGGTGCATAAGCCACATCCTTCATGCCAAGAAGCACTAGGAAACTTTTAAAAATTACAATGGCCAAAAAGAAAATGGAAAAAGAAAAACCAGAATACTTCAAGTGGATATAAACAGGAAGATAAACTAAATAAGAAAATAAAATCCATCAAAACTTTGCCTATCACTATTTACTCTTCTCTATCTCACTGCCTTAGTTGAGTTAGTTCTATCGCCTATGTGTATATGTAAGACTACATACTACCATTCCCACAGCAACCTAATATGGACACTCAGTTCAATTCAAATTTTCATCAAGCCATGCCACAACCCATTCCTCCAATAAAAATCTTAAGAAAAGAAAAGAGAGGCAGAGAAAATCATATATTTAAGTATCTACTAGGGGCCCGTTTACCAACCTGACACTCTGGATCACCAAAGCGCACATTGTACTCAATTAGCTTAGGTAAGCCAGACTTCTTCTCAACCATGAGTCCAGCATATAAAACCCCAACAAACTTGCAGCCCTCTGCTGCCATTCCTTTCACCGTGGGGAGAATGATGGATTTCATGACTAAATCTTGAAGATCTTTAGTTAGGATGGGTGCTGGAGAATATGCACCCATTCCACCAGTATTAGGTCCTGTATCACCATCTCCAACGCGTTTATGGTCCTGAGCAGATTCTAGAGGTATAGCATTTTCTCCATCCACCAGTGCAAAGAACGATGCTTCTTCTCCTTCCAGATATTCCTCAACAATGACACGACAACCTGCAGAACCAAAAGCACCTTTTACAAGCATTGAATCAACAGCTTCAAAAGCCTCGTCCAAAGTCATAGCAACAATAACTCCTTTTCCAGCAGCCAATCCATCTGCCTTGACAACAATAGGCACCCCCTGCTCTTGAATATATTGCTTTGCAGCAGATGGGTCTGTAAATGTTTGATACTGTATCAATTCAATTAATCAATGCATTAGTAACTTTTGTTTGTAAAAAAAACAGTGACACAAAAACTGAAAAGCAAATATGTGGCAAAATACTTTTTGTCTTTCACTCTCGTTTTATTGTTTTAATGATCCAATGCAAACAATATTTGAAGGAAACAACACCCTTTTTCTCTCTTCAATGAAATTGATTCATAACTACTGAACAAACCTTAGCAGTAGGTATTCCGTACTTGTCACACAAACTCTTCATAAAGTTCTTGGATCCTTCCAAAGCAGCAGCCTCAGATGAAGGGCCAAAAGCATGGATTCCAGCCTCAAGCAGATCATTTACAAGACCTGCCACAAGAGGGGCCTCTGGTCCAACAACGACAAGTCCCACACCCCATTTGCGGCAGAAGGAAATCACAGCCCAGCTATCCGAGATGTCGAGGTCTGAAATACAAGTGGCATCCCCTGAGTTGGAAATTCCAGCATTGCCGGGCGCGCAAAAGATGGCGTCACAAGAAGGAGATCGCTTCAGTGCATAGCAAAGAGCGTGTTCCCTTCCCCCTCCACCAATGACCAAAATAGTCACTCGTTCTTCTTCTGCAAGAAATTAAATCACAAACAATTGTCTAAGCCATCATACACGTACATACAGAGTTATCTATACTAAATGCTAACACAATAAATACATACAAAATTGCATTTTCATGCATAATACAATAAACTATATCTATGGTATAGTTTATGTGAATGTAGGACGATGGTGAAAGCTTGCCTTTTTTCACAAAAGAAGAATCAACTATCAAACTGACAATCACCAACAATAATTAATTAATCAATTAATTAAACAAAACTGAAAAAGAGCTATGTATACTCAATGATAGTTGCAATATTTCTAAAACAAAAATAAAAATGAAAAACAATAAGCCTCGTAAAAAGACACTAGAAACACAGATAATCAACGAAAAAGCATAAAAATTTGGGGGAAAAAAAAAACAAAATGAATGAAAACTTACCAGGAGCAGCAGTAGTAGAATGGGCACGAAGGGAAACGGACGGCCGTGATTTGTTGGCATGACAAGTGAGAAGGGTCGATCGTAGGGCGTTGAGACGGCGAGAGCGGATAGGTCCCACAAAGGAGAGGAACGGGTTTGAGGAGCGAAGGATGTGAGTGTTGTTGCTGTTGCTGTTGAGTTTGAGAGAAGCAGCTCCGACCAGGTCCAACGTTGTACAACCCATTCTATCTATAATTCTTTCTTTCTTCCCCTTTTTTTGTTCCGAAAATACCCCTCAGGATTGAGCAAGCCTCTGTCAGCCCTGCCTGGAAATTAAAAATTGGAGTGAAGAAGAAGAATAAAAGGAGGAGAGCATGGCAGGGGGTTTTGGGTTTGTCTCATTTTCATTCTCAGGGTTTAAGGGTTAGGAAAGCCGCTCTAGATTTAATTAAAGAAATAAAATGAAATAACATAGTAATTAACTAATTATTATTTATTCAAAACTTGTCATAAAAAATTTGTATGTTTGTAATATAGAACAATATTTGGATCACCCCAAGGTACCTCAAGGTCACCTTACTCCCTCAAATTTTGATTTTGACAATGCCGACGTATGATCGGAATCGTTCACTTTTTAGATCACATATTATAGATCTTCTCTACAAAAAATTAACTCAATCGAAAATCGTTTAGTTATATAACTGTTGTCGATTAAATAAAAAATATCAACGATTTGGTAAAAAAATCACTCTTTAATTGAAAACCATCTATTTTTTCTATTTAATTTACAACAGTTATATAATCAAACGATTTCCAATTGATTTGATTTTTTGCAGAGATAATTTTTAATATGTTATCTAAAAAGTGAACGGTTCTGATCATATATCGACATTACCAAAATTAAAATTTAAGGGGGTGGGGTGACCTTGAGGTATCCAAGGGGTGACCCAAGTATTCTTCTGTAATATACACCTCAGTATTTCATTACAAATTGTCAATTACACATTTGTGGTTTTAATATGTGAGTCACAAGCTCTGCTGTCCGAAAGTCTTGGGTGGGGCTGGAATGCCACTCACCTAATGAGACTGCCATTTACATTTTGACATCTGTCATTTTTTTTCATCCAGCTGGACCCAAATTTCTCTGCCCTCTTACGCTTCCCTGCCCTTTCTCTCTGCAATTTTTTTTATCCAGCTGCCGTGAACTTCTCCGGCTCCCCGACAACAACCTCCCCTCTCTCTCTTCTCTCCCTTTTCCTATCTTTCCTCTCCTCTCTCTCTTTCTCTTTCTGCTCACTCACTCTCCGATCTCTCTCCTCTCCCTTTCTCTCTCTGCTCACTCACTCTCTCCGATCTGGGTGGGGGCGGGCCGAGATGGGGCTGGGCGAGGCGGGGATGGGGCTGGGCAGGACGGGCCGGGGAGGGGATGGTCACTGTCAACGAGTTCCTCCTTTCATTGGCCCACGAGCATTGTCATGTTGGATTCTAAATCCAACATAGGAAACCAGAGTGCCATCGTCTTTTGGAATAGTACACTCAATATGCAAAATCAAACGCATAAAAACCCAATAGAAAAAAAAAAAAAAACAATGAAGGAAAATCAAAGAATAATTTATAGAATGAGCGAATGACAATAACTTTGATTTCTCTGAAGGGAATCTAAAGGCTATTCTCAAGCTTAGAATCCAGCCCAAGAATGCGAGCTGCATGGCGAAAGTTGCGGTTGGTGGCTGCAAGAGCATTCATGGCTGCCTGGGTGGTGTTGGGGTGTGTTGGGTGGTGGCTGGTGTTGAAGAGAACGAGAGAGAGGAAGGCAGGGGTCCAGCTGGATAAAAACTTGACATGTGTCAAAATATAAATGGGAGTCTCATTAGGTGAGTGGCATTCCAGCCCCACCCAAGACTCTCTCGCAAATTTATCCCTTCCCTTCTTATTTTGGCGACACGTGTCCTTAGTAAAACCTCATATTTTATGAATCATTTAACCATTTATGACTCGTGGCTAAAAAAAAAAAACCATTTATGACTCAGCATCCTTGGGTGTTCTCTTTCTTTGAGTGTTCACTAGCATTCTCGCTTGTCCAAAAAGACTCGGCATGCTATAGCCTATAGGAACCCATTCCTGTCCTTCTCATAAATGGTTGCTTAATATTAAAGATCACGACTGTAGATAACGTTGAACGTAGATCCAAGAGCAACTGTGGCTTGAGCAATTGGAGTACATGGTAAAAATCTCCCTTTGCTGGTTAAATCACTTGTTTACCATAAATAATAAACTTTGCAAGGTAAATAAAATCCCAGTACTAAACATCGCCAAAATGAGTAAGATTCAATTATTTTTCAAAATTCCCAAAACCACATGAAAATGCCACAGCTGAATTCAAATACCAAATGTGACAAATTTCTTTCATGTTTAAGGAAAGCACTGGAACTTGGCCAAAAAAAAAAAAAAAAGGAAAGCACTGGAACAACGCAATTTGGAAAATGCAAGATTCACATTGTTGGAATTGAAAAGCACAAGGACTAAATCGAAACATTAAACAAATTACAAGGGGTTAAAAATGTAGTTCAACTAAAAACTAGAGGAGAAAAACTCTATGTATATATATTACCATCGTCTTTATCTTACTTAAATCCCTTGCAGAAGGAGTCGCAATAAACATACATGTAATTTATAGTTGGTCTTTAAATAAGCATACAAAACCACCTCCATATCCGCATGCAAACTTAAAGCCTCAGATTTCCTAAATTGTTTTAGGAACTCCTTTTGCAACACTCTTACTCAAAAGTCACAGGACACAAGATGATGACAAGTAAAAAGGGAGAGGGATTTTACATATGTTGATACAAGACCATATTGGAGTCGACGGTAAGCAGAAGCAAGAGACATTCATACAAGTTGCTAGGTGTTCAAAGCCATAAACAGGTTCTGTTTACGAGCATGCTCCGGAATGAGTCGATTGACTATGTCAGGTGTGATTCCTTGAAGCTCTAACAAAAGGAAAAGAATGAAACACAAAAGAGGCATTAGGAACATGGAACAACATATATAAATATTTTTACTGGACGCAAAACTGCATGCATAGGCAAAAGAAAAAAATATGCTGGTTTGGTTTAAGTAATCTGATTTCAGCTTGTGTCAATTCAAGGAAAACCAAATAGATAATGGATCCCGTATGATCATGGTGTAGTTTCAATTCGTTGATAAAACATCTTCAAAAAGGATCCTAACCAATCATAGATTAACTTCATTAAGCATTGTTGTAAAAGTAGTTATAATGTTTCAATTGCATGTCTCTTTAATGGAGATAATGAGTCTCAAGTCTGCTGCCTGTTCTTAAATGAAAATATAGAAAGACCCTGAGTTGGTGTCTCACCAAGTTCATTTCCTCAGCTCCCAATAAAATTACTGAAAGTATGCGACCAGTTCACAAGATATTATAGGCCTAGGAACATGACTGAAAATTTGCCAACAAGGACCAGAACATCACAGAAATTGGTTGCTTTGTAACCCAACATATTTGGGCCCTCTAAGTTTTATGAAGAAAGGCATTATAGGCCACATATAAAGTGGACATGATGCAAATATTGACATGGAAGGCCGTTGGACACAGCCAATCTGAAAGTCCAGACAGGAAACAAGGACCAGAAAATCATAGCTCACCTCGTAGTTATATATGGGAACATCTGTTTGAACTCCACATTATCTAAGGGCAGCCTAATGTGTCTTAATGCCTAATGCCACCTAATTACATACATGGAGAACAAAGGTATTACAGAAAAACAAATTCCCTCTTCTAAACTATAACTAAATATTCATGAATATAACCTATTAATTCACATAGATTTTGTAATCCAGTTGATTAAATTAGAGAGGACCACTAAATGCAAGCTCAGAAAGCACAAGACAATCATTTCTCTAGTAAGTAATTTTGAATTCACAGACTTTCAAGGCTTACAAACACTATGACAGAATAAAGCTTTTCTTGATGCAAAGTTCAACAATACTATGACAGAATCGAGCCATTTTATCCACATTAGCATTAAAGAACTTGTAATTATCATAATCACCAAGAAGCCAGTGTCAGCATTCTCCACAGGAAGTGCAAAAAAAACTGAAATGGTATAATGTGTTTATTGTAATAGATACTAATTTAAACTCACCCTGGGGTTTAAAATTAAATAGAGGAGGAAGAGGGCGGCCATTAGGAAGACGAGTGTTTGGGTCTCTCAATTCATCAAAGAAAGGATGAATGCAAGCTTCAACCTGTCAAACCAATGCAGAAAAGTAATTAGCACTGAACGATAGCATCCACTAAAGGCAACTAAGACAATGAAAGTTATACTTACAGCAGTGCATCGCAAATTGGGGGAATACTGAAAGAACCTACAAACAAGATCTACTGCTTCTGGGGGTAAGCGTTTTTGGAATACCTGTAACATGACAAGAACATCATAGTGAATCTCCATTGTAAATGAAAGTAGTTTGACAGAAAATGCTAATTACTAACCAAATGCACAATCTGACAAAAAAAAAATGCACAACACCAATAATACTGGAAGTTACAAATGAGCATGGATCATATATAAACATCACAACAATGGGAACTGGCCTACTATGTTCTGCATTAGAAAATATAATTTGGGGGAACAAAAGAAATGTTAAGGCAGTCAAACGTGCACGATGAAGCAGTTAATTTTCATCAGTTCATTTGAGAAAGTGAATGACACTCAAGAAAATTATGAAAATCTACTTCAGTAAAGAAAAAAAAAACCCTTTCCACACAGCCTGCCTCAAACCCCAGACCTAGAATCTAATATAATACTAAACTATTAGGATGCTTCTTTTAGCTAATTTTCAAGCTTGCCAAAACCGTGAAAACAATCGAAAGTTGTTTCACTTCAAGGGAAGCCCAAATCCTCCAATAAAGAAAACAAACTTGAATTGAGACAAGATACATATTTATCTATTGACTTCTTGTATTTATCTATTTGTCAATGTTGCTAAAATAGTAGGAGAGAAAATGAAAGTTGAATCACTTCAAGGGGATGTGTCTTACAGAATAGAATATAAACTTGAATTGAGCCAAGTCATACCTATTTTAGTATCCTTAAATAGGACTCGAATAAGAAATTGAGAAGAGTTAACCACTCCCTAACTCATTCTTCAACAACCTCAACTTACTCATTCCTAATGTTGCACTATGATAAAACAAATGACAACCATTGATTAGTTTCACAAGACCCACTCCACTCACCTCATGAGGCATACCATCCGTAAAAATCTCAAATAGTCAAAAACCTTAATTTATCATATTGCATCACTTCTAGGACTTTTGCAATCAAGGGTCACAACATTTGTCATCCAATTCCACAACTCGGGTTTCAATCATGGAATGAGCAACCTAGCCACCTAGGAGATAAATAGTAGCTATGTGGAGCGGATGGAACTACACAAAAGGTGGAAAGGGCTACTACCACCCAGTGTACTGCCTGAGTGAAGCTACCAAGGACATCAAACCTTGATTTAAAACATCCCATCGATCTTAGGGCTTTTGGCGTCTTGTTTACGGTTCACGAATAGCATCCATGGCTTTGCATGGGGTGAGTAGAATGCATTAGTTGAGTCAAAATAGTAGAAATGTTCGGTAATTTGATTTATGTAAGGACTTCATCATAACTTCTCTCACCACAACACTTTCACCACAGTATTCTTCACAACATTCTGAGACATGGTCACTTGGCCTACCAAATTCTTGGACCTCTATTTGTATTTAAGGGTTGAGTTGGGTGCCATGCACATTGGGATGGTTGTCTCCAACCACTCACCTTGTTATTGAGTCTTGCCCAATGTTGCAAAATATTCTTTTGGAGCTTCGTAACTACTTTTTAGTTGTGTATTCCTACCACCATTAAAATTATCCCTGGAAGTCCACTACACATTGAAATCATGCATACTTAGGAGTACTTAAATGCATGCCTTGGAGGAAAAGTTCAAGAAGTGAGATCAGATTTTAAATGTCTTATCAGTTAAATGACAAATGCAACCCATTGTGACGAGCCATGGCTAACTTGACCAAAGAAACCAGGGAAACTCAAACTCATCAAAGCCATGGTTAACTAGTTGAAGCTTACAAATCATCATTCACCGATCAGCTCCACCTAGGCTCTACAGCCTATACCCCTATACGACAGGCTATCACCTTAACTAAAATTTTTCTTGGCCTTCAAGATCTGCTTGGAAAACATTATATGTAAATCAAAGAACGTCTATCTACTTAAGCAATCAATCAATCCTTTATCAAGTTACTTTTCAAGATTTTTCATAATTAAGCAAAATACTTTCACTTTCCTATCCATCTAGTACAATCTACTCCTTTAACAAAGCTCGGAGTGGCTAGTTAAAAATAATGACCAGATAAACAAAATTTACACTACTTTTAGTACCAAAGCATTAATCCGATGATTATTAGTATTTTACATGCCCAATAATGGCTGCATTTTGAATCAGCCACAAGAGGAGCAATATGATGTAAGTTCATTTATGATAATGTACACATTTCAAGTATAGAAAATCAAGTTTTAATAGTCAAATCATACCACAAATAATAGAATAAAATTTCAAATGATTGAATCATGTGTTTCAAAGTCAGAACTCAGAAGCATAAATAAAAGGATAGTATGTGAGAAAGCAAAGACAGACCTTGTGCCATGGATGAGGCTTTATCTGTGGGAATTTAAATTCAGTATAGTTTGGATTCATGCACTTTATCTCCTCCCTAGTCGGAGTTCCCAAAACCTGCACAAAAAATAAAATAAAATAAAATAAAATAAAAATACAGAAGATGTTCATCTAAAAATTCTTATTCATAGTTTTGAAAGCTTATTAAAGAAACCATGATTTCTAGGAAGGATAATTAGTTGGGGGAAATTGCATTCTAAAATACTAGAAGACTTTATGCTGCCATGATTCTAGAAGATCTTTTCCACCATATTTTATATTTCTATCCACCGCACCGAAAAAGGAAAAACAGCAACAATCTAAGAAAATAACATAAGAGTCTAAAATAGGTGATACTGCTAGCCCAAAGTTATTTCATATCAATTTTGAGCCCAGGGTGACCAAGCTTAGCCAAAACAGAGTCAAAGACAGTTCATATAATCAAGCCTGACATTTTTGTTTCACAATTTTGCAATGTATCACAAATGAGTACTACTAAGGTTACCAAATAATGCGGCAAAGTTTCATTGATTCAAATCTAGGCCCCCTTTGAGGCTCATTTATTTCCAACAAGTAAGATATTGACACAAATACTAACACATCATTTGATAAACAAATTTAGTGAATAAATGTGGTGATTATAGCATTATTGATGATAAATATTTCCACTTCCAACCGTTTCAAAATTTAACCCAAAATTCAAAATATTGAAATTGGAAAAGAAAATTCCAATAGACCTATAAATAAATAGATAACTTGACCTTAATGATCTCAACTAGTTGGTCAACTCCGCTTTCACCAGGAAACAAGGGCTGTAAAAGAAGTGGGCATGAAACATTAATGTTATTAAGGGAAAAGTGATAAAATGGTTAGTATTCACATAAATTTGAGTATCAAACCTGCCCAAGAAGTAATTCAGCCATCACACAACCTGTAGACCATATATCAATAGCAGTTGTGTACTCGGTGGCACCAAATATCAGTTCTGGAGCACGATAGTATCTTGAGCAGATGTAAGACACATTTGGTTCTCCTTTCACCTGATAATATGGAAACAGGAATAAATTATCTTCCAATTTTTTATTAATATTTCCTTCTCTTTGTTCTTTTTGGCAGATGAAAAGGGAGTAATTGAAATAAAGAAACAAAACACATTTTTCAAGAACCAGGATGGCATGCAAAACTTACCAACACTTTTGCACTCCCAAAATCACAAAGTTTGAGCTGATGTGTGTGTGGATTCACCTGAATAAGAACAGGTAGCATTTGAGCATGACCAACAAAAGGTGAATGACAGAATATATATGTAGATGGAGAGAGAGAGATGCCAACTTATTCAGTACAATCAAATTAATTTTTGAACTTATCGGTTATAGTATATGACCAACTTCCACTTAAGACAAGTTTTTTTTTTTTTTTATTATTGTCATTTGGCAGGACCACTTAAGCCAAGTTAACCATGATAAACTACAGCCATACAAGCTCTACTAATAAGGAACTCAATTACAAAAGTAAGGATTTTAACTGTGCACACCTTTTCACAATTTCACTAATAGAAATGAAGCATTTGGCACAAGATATCAAAATGCGCAGAGAATGCAATGCTCAAATGCACAGAGAATGCAATGTAGGGAGTTTCTGGAAAATGGAGGACTTGAGGTAGGTAAAATTATAAGCCCAGAAGCAGCATGGATACAAAGTATACAACCCACTGGTCCTATAATCATTAAAATAGCATGCTATCAAACGTACTACATTGCACATCTGCAGTATTACCATCAGCATTTCTGATTTAAATATAAAATTGTCAAATGTTTAGTGATAATACCATCTGAATATGCAAAAATATTCCACCAAGTTGGCACATTTTGTACAGATAACCAGTAAAGTTATAACCCAATAAATCAAGGCATCCAGCAGCACAGCTTAGGAACCCAGGGGGTTGGTGTGACATATATCATGCATTAATGTAAATCCTATAAAGCCTCATACAGGATGAGCAGAATCTCACAAGAGCACCCAGTTATCCAGTAAAAAGAATCTTACAAGTAAGTTCTGAGGCTTGATGTCACGGTGACAAATTCCAATGCAATTATGTATATAAGCAAGTGCCCTACAGATCTGCACCAAAATAAAGTTGGAAAATGATAAAAAATGATAAAAATTAAGAAACCAATAGAAGTTTAAAAGCATAGAACCCAAATATTCATAGTGGTCGTATCCCATATGCTTGTTCAAGGAGCCAAGATCCATGCCATAGCATTGTGTTAGAAGAAAAATATGCCAAAATAGAAAACTAAGAATCAAGACAATTTCATACCTGATAGGTATAAAGCTTAACATATATTAAGGGCATCCGCTGGTTGATCCTACTGTAGTTCCTTGCAATACGGTTAACAGTTTCAGGAACAAATTCAAGTACAAGATTCAAGTAAACCTCTTCTTTGTCTGTAGTTGAAAAGAAACAATGCTTTAGGGCAACAATGTTTGGATGATCCAACATCTGCATAATCTGTAACTCCCTGTTCTTGTAGCGCTTGTCTTGGAGGACCTTCTTGATAGCAACAATCTCTCCAGTTTCTCTACATTTCGCCTGTGCAAAGAAGTTAAAACTTATCAACAATGTAACTCAGTGGCAAATCAGGTGGGACTCAATTGAGCACAATATTAGCGTTCACCTACCTGGAAAACAACACCAAAAGAACCAGTTCCAACCACATGCTCTGAAATATAACTTACTGTCTGTCAACCCAAACAATGAACCAAATTACACGTCTTGGAAGATAAAAGAAATCACCAGTTCTGAGTTACAAAACATTACTAAATTAAATTTAAATACAAATAGTTTTTCTTCCAACCTGCCTAGATTGACCACTTCGACCGCCAACGGTTGTTCGAATTACATGTCCTGTTTCAGCACCCACACCATCAATTACATCCGGCTCACTATCCTACAACAGAGGAATTAGTAATGACTGTCAACTGGGTGCAGTAAAAACTTGTGAAATCCTAGTCAAAATCAGTCACTTTCAATCAGAGGGGGGTGCCTAGTCAAGACCAAAATGCTTGAGAACCATTTTGCTCACCTGTTGCTCGTTACAGGACATATGTAAAAAGATCAACCATTTGTCATTAGATAGTTGCAACAATTGAAAGGTAATGCAAGATTTTGACATGTTTTTTTAACAGTGAATGCACAACTCTTACTCTATCCTCATCATGATCTGGCTTGTCCCTCAATCTCATCTCAAGCATCTCCCTCCCCAGCCAGTCAACCGAACTCGACGAAGAACTCTTGAAGCCATTCACAGACCTGGAACTGCCAACTCCACCATTTCCTAGGCTGGCAGACGCCATTGCAATGTCTGATGACTACTGCAGATGCTAGTACTTCTCACCCTTGCAATACTCTCTACTTCTGCGCCCCGTCCCATCCAAGCACCTATCTTCCTAGTACCCAACAAAGGAACCAAAAAAAATGTTAAAAATCAAAACAAAAAAAAAAAAACATAGAAATTAAAAAGATATTGTTGAGCAAAAATCAAAATTGGAAATTGAAAATTGCCCAGTAAGCCAATTAACTCAATTAAGTTCAGATCCACACCAAACCCACTTCATCTTTCTATTTTTAGCATAAAATTCGAAACCAAAACACATCGAAATCAACGCCTATCCTCCAAAATCAATCAATCTCCAACAAACCAAAAAAACTTCGGTGAATTCAACCCTAAAGAGATTCAAAATTCAGAGATTTTCAAGACGGTTCGTTTAGAGGACTCACCTGAAAACGTTTCGGAGAGGCCTCGAAGCAGAGGTCGCGCATTTTAAATTGTGCTCTAGAATATGGAGATTTCAGCAGACAAATTTCGCACAAGAAAAAAAAATGAAAAGTAAAAAAGATTGATCGGTGGGCGTGAACTTTAGGTGATCAGATTATCATTTCAAAAATCAATTTATTAGTTTGAGCTTTTATTCTTTTTCTTTTTCTCTGAGAGTTTAGAGTGTGAGCAGTGGTAGTTTACAGCTTTAGCTTTTGGCTCTTTTTAAAATAAGAATGATGGAGTTAGTGACAAATAAACGCTGATTTTGCTTCAACTTCCGTTACACTACTCTTTATCCAAAAACAAGAGCTAACTACCAAAAATTTCATTAATTTTAGTAGAAAGAAACTGAAAATTAGGGAGGGAATTTAACCGATTAAATTAAGGGCTAAATTACAAATAAGTCAATAAAATTTTTCACAATTATAATTTAATCAATACTCTTTTTCATAATTTTATTTTAGTTATTATTGATCAAAATAAACAAAAATAAATTATAATAAATTAATAAATATATATTATTATTATTCAAATTTAAATTTTTATTAAGTTTATTTTTTACTGCTACGCAACGAAATGACTTATGATTTAACTTCCGAGTTATGGATAGAGACCTAAACCTTAAGTCATAAGCTTCAAAACCCTAAACCTTATTTCTAATCCCTAAACTACATCTATATACTATGCACACTATTTCTAAACTCATCTATTAAAAGCAATGTTATAATTTTATATTCATAAGTAATGAAAAAAATGAGATGTGCGGATTCATATTTTTCAATGCACTAAAGTTGAATTTTATTGCTTAAAGATTTATTATTTTTAAATTAAACTAAATTTTTGTTCTTAATAAAATGTTTAAATTATTTGTAAATTACTTAAACCGAACTATATCGAATAGAATATTTTAATATTGTCATAGTCATTACATACTTATTTCTTTACACAATCCTCTCATTCTTTCACTCCTCTCAACTATAATTAGGTAGCCCGTAGCCATAATAATTACAATTGTGAGTGAGGAACAATTGCAATTGATTTTGACCAAAAGTATAAATAACTAAAATTGATCAATGGAAATGGGTGGAATGACTTGCTATTTATAAGTTATTTTGATAGGTACACTTAGCAAAGGAAATGGGTGTGAAAATCAAGTTGGTGAGTGTGTTGAGCAATTGGCGAAAGCGGTGACTTCTTGTTCTTTTGCCACGTATCTTTGCTGCCAAGTGTCTAGCTTCTTTTGATGGATGGAATAAAGAGAGAAGAAATGAGTTAATTACACTTACACCCCCTGAGGTTTTAACAATTACACATACACTCCTTGAGGTTTCAAAATTGTTGCATATAAACCCCTATAATGAGACGAAAAATGATGAGAAATTATACAAAATGGCATACTAAGGGGTTAAATGGCCTAATAAGATTACTCAAGGTGTAATGTCCAACCTCAATACAAATATTTTTTTTGTTTATTTATTTTTTTCTCTTGTAGGGGGTTATATGCAATAGTTTTGAAACCTCAGGGGGTGTATGTGTAATTTTTGAAACCCCAAGAGGTGTATGTGAAAAGACGATAAACCTCAGGGGGTGTAAGTGTAATTAACTCGAAGAGAAATTGTGAATGTGGAATGCCTTGGACTACATAAGGGCAAAATTGAAATTATAAAAATTTAAAAGTCAACACTAAATCTTTCTATGTTGACTAAGGGGTTTGGCTAAGAAATAAGTGTAAAAAGGAGATTAGTGATTAACTGAAATAACGGGTGAGGCTGTGAATTAGCCCCTAGTACTACAGGGTGTTCATAATTCTTAACCATTTTTTTTATACGACGTTTTAAAATGTATTTATTAATGAAACCATACAAAGGAATTATAATTTATAAATTGTCATTTTTTTAAAAACACACTGTAATATTATATTTCTGAAAGTACAAATGCATATATCAGATGGACCACTTCTGAAAGGTCCTGTGTGGGTCAACTTTTGCATGATGGGGACGATCTGTACCATCCATTTTATTTTGCTTTTTTTGTCACTTACTGATCCTTCATGCATTTCTCTCTAGATGGTCATATCTATCCCTGTCCAAACTTCATTGGAGCAATTAAGGCTTTGATGTCACAGAGTGTACCACTTCAGTTTTTAGTGTAGAATATTTGGCATATATATATGCTATCAGTCTCGCCAGTCACTACTTGCTGACATCAGTTGGTAATTATCAAAAGAAATAAAAAACAAAGAATTTAATTGGTATAAGAAAAAATCAGATATATATTAAAGAAGTTCACATTGTCCAACCCAGAGATAATCATGTATAGGTCTAATGCTTCCTCTGTCCCCATCTTCTAGAACAAGTTATTGATAAGAAAATTATACATGATACTCCATAAAGGCTTATCCTAACCAGTCAGGTCAGTACTCATTGGCAAAACACATTTAAGACGCAAATTGATGTGGGTATATTGATTTTAACTATTTACAAACTTAATCACTATAATGGGCCTACTTAGAAATATTTTTGAAAGGCTTAAAAGCACTTTAAAATAGTAAAAAACTCTCTTACATGTAGTCGAAATGCAATCGATGTTGGCACACCTATTATTGAATTTAAAGCAATAAATGTTCATTGAGAGACTGAGAGAAGGTACAAACAGTTTGTTTCTGTTCACCAAAAAGAAAGTACCAACAGAATTTTATATAAGAAAAAGGGAACAACTCTAGTAATTGTTTCGAGATTTCAATAAAAGAGAACCACATTTTCTGTCTTTAATAAACATTTTTTATGTTTACACAGTGCATAAAGAGTGCTAATTAATCATGTCATCCATTCAGAGTATGTAGCAGTACAATATACTAACAAATTGTGGGAGGGCAAGAAGATATTGCCAATTAGAGGATCAAAATGACACAATTTTCTTTTTATAAAAAGACAAGTTATCTAAGATTACAATTGATTCAGATTCCAATGGCATCAAGAAGTTCAGAGTGTTTAGACACAGAAACTAGGGAGTTGGCTACAATGGCACCACTAGCAGCAACTGCAGGGACTCCAATGCCAGGAAAAGTAGAATCTCCACAGCAATAAAGCTGAGGGATGGGAGTAGAATGCCCAGGAAAAGAGTCTTTACCTGCTTCTAGTGCAGGTCCATATGTTCCTCGGTTCCTTCTAAGAAACCTTTGATGTGTCAATGGAGATCCAACTAACTTAACCTCGCATTTCTCACGGCTAAAGCCAGGACCAACTGCACGCTCCACAGCTCTCCACATAACCTGGAATTACAAATGAATCATCAAATATAATATTTCGAGGCATATTTCGAACTTGAAGAAACAAACAAACCTGATTGTTACTCTCTAACTTTGACGCACACACAAAGAGAAAAATAAACACAAGCCACTTGTGAACTCATTCCTGCATTCATGCTTGCATACACGCTAACCATGACAGTTGTCCACACCACAACAAACAAAGCAGAAGCAGATAGGAAAAACAGAAATTATAAGCAGGTCCCATCATTTTATTAGAATAACTGCTTCTTGTGTTTTCTTCCTTTTCTCATTTAAGTAACTTGATCATTTCATAGGATGCGGGAGGCTAGGCTCTCACTTGTCATGTAAATGATGGACTAGTGAATCAAAGTGGCACCAATGTTTTTGTTCATCAACTTGGTGACTGGAGGGGGGATGATGGCAAAGAATACAAACAAAAAACAGAGATAATGACAAGTGCAGTGAAAACAAAGCAAGAGCAACACCAATAATTCCTCCCTCAAAAAAGGCATGTCAGAATCTTCAAGAACTCCCATGAAGTTATTCTAATTTTAGGAAATTATGATATGTTGCTAGATGATGAAGATGATGAAGTTCACTAGTCTCAGCTGACCAACAGAGGAAAGCTGAATGAAATCTTTCCACTTGGTCAAGTTTCTAGATAATAAAGTGCAAACTTCACTTAGAGAAACATGAACGTGCTAAGTTTCAATATTCTCAGCTGATCAACAGAGTTTTGAGAAACCAGAATGGTAAGTAGTAACGGAATTTGATTTATGAATTTATGCACTATCAGCATATGACTACTTGACTGAATCAACAAAGCTAAAATTACCTGGCCAACTTTTAGTAAATTTATTCTATTCAGATATGGATTCATCAAGAGCTACAGCATAAATAAATCGAATGACAAGACATGTAGGTAACTATATGTAAGTACCTCAGATCTTTCAGCTTTGAGCTCTTTGTATGCAGAGCTTTTACGGTCCAATCCTTTCCACAAATCAAAGGGTTCAGTTCCTGGAAGATAAGCATGTAAAACATGTTTCCCAGGCGGTGCCAGATCAGGACTTAGTACACTGGGTAAAGATATCAAAACAACATTCTGATCAGCATCAACTCCTCTATCCCAATCATTAACAACTATATGATGAATACCCAAGTCCTCATGTATGCCCTGGTTGATAAGAAGCATTTTGGTCAACAATTATTTGGATGTGGGAAAAAAGATATAAAAATAATGATTTTTGCATGGAATACAGTGTATAAGTTATTTCACACTTACTAGAAAACTAAAGGGATTGGGGTAATCCAATTGAAAGCTTGGATCATCATATCACATTGTAGGTAAGCCCCAACAATGTGGCCATTTCTTTTCTTAAAATGAGAACATCATCTTTAGAAGTTTTCCACACATATTACGTATATGTACTGTATACATACTATATATATATATAGAGAGAGAGAGAGAGAGAAAGAGAGATAGAGAGAGAGAGAGAGAGAGAGAGAGAGAGAGAGAGAGAGAGAGAGAGAGAGAGAGAGAGAGAGAGAGAGAGAGAGAGAGAGAGAGCTCTAAAAATAGACAGTTTGGATCATCTGCTCCCCAAACATCTTTAATCAATTTTTGTATCTCTGGCTCTTTCACATCTCTTATTTATCAAAAAGTCCATACGTAATACTAGCTTTCTGTCATGGCAACAGATTCTGTATTCATACTCCAAGACCTTTCACCTAGTCTGGTTTTTACATCTAAGGCCCACAAGGTAGGAGATGAAGCCTACACTTGAGGGTGCTATTGAAGTAGATGTGTTGAGTATGGATCAACTAAGATGCCAAAAAATTTTCTGAAGATTAAAGAATTCTGCTCGAGCGGGCTTGAAGGCCACTCAAGCAGATTGGGAGTTGAAAGCTTAGAGAGTTTCATTTTGTGAGCTTGTGAGAATGGGTGTACTTGGAGTTCTCTATTGAGAACTGGGTTGAGAGAAGAGAGATCATTTTTGTGTGATAAGGAACCAAAAAGTTCTTCAGTTGTAATCTTCTTCTGCTCTGTTGGTTTAGTGAATTCCTTTCTCCTGTGGACGCAGATTTGATGTGAAAAAAGTTAATTTGGTGTTCTTTGGTTGTTTGGGGTGAACCACATAAACTTGGTGTTGGTTGGTAGGTTTGTGCTTGATTATTGTCTTCTTGGTCTTGTTTCCTGCATTTGGTTTGTGATCTTGGGTTAGGCAGTAAGGTATGGTAATTCCCGAACAAGATGAACTTCAACATTTCCTAAGAGGTTAAGCATTTAGCTGAAGCAACTTATGCAAATTCCTATCATCAGGGTATGTCAAAAGAAAGAAAAGAACAAATCATTAGATCAGCCACCGGCAAAGCAGAAAGCTAGGCAGCGATGTAGCCACTATGTGTTTTATGTCATAGAAAGCTTACATATTAGGAAATATTATTAGTTGCACTAACCCAGGACAATATTAGAGAAAGTAGTTGAAATTTTGTTCACTGTCGAACTAGGCAACATTATTGCATCAATCAATAAAACACCAGTTTTCAGTTAGAAGACAGGAACAGAAAATGCCCACATGTGCACTAACGTAATATAACGTGTTTCCAAACTGAATACATGCATAAATGTAGATAGAGAGAGAGAGAGAGAGAGAGTTTTTGGATCACATTATTTCTTAGGTCAGCTTCTAAAATCACTCACCTCGGCATCAAATCCCAAATGAAGATGCATGAATGACTCACATTGAGGGGTCATCTTAATCCTGTCTTGATATGACTTCGGAACAACTTCCTTAGGCAATAGATTTAAAGTGTCCCACATAGATGAGTTGCTAACAACAGCCTTTTTAGCTCGTATAAACTGCAGCATAAATGTTTCTTTGAAAGTTAAAATTAAGACTAGATATAATTCAGTTCAAATTAACTTTATAGTCTATTTCATGCACATAATTTACTCACTTGACCACTTCTTAGCTTGACTCCAGTGGCTCGACCATTTTCCACAACAATCTTTTCCACATGACTTCCTAGAGAAATCCTTCCACCAAACTTCTGCATTCCCCGAATAAGAGCATCAACAATTGCACCACTTCCTTGAAGAGGGTACTCAAGACAGGAACCTGGCTTATACCATTCTGCAAACATGTAAATCTGAAAAATTGGAGAACAAAGTATTAGGTGATGTTGAAGTCATATGACAACATCTTATATTAAAAGTACATTTATGTTTAAAGGCGGAGATCAAGAAAGAACAAATAATGTGACATGACGTAGCACCAAATTTAAACTGTTAACACTTAAACATGCACTTCAAGATATTCCCAAACATGCATAGAAAAATAAACTTAAACTGCAATAGCCAAAGCTGTGAAATTTATGATATGAAGATGGTAAGATGAAAGATAAGTATGTGAAGGACAATATGCACCAGCCTAAGAGTTACACACTAAATATTTGAAAGCCCTGACTATTGACTAATCCGTTATTCTTATTTCATAGGGAGTTGGTACATTGTAGTGACTATATATTAACATTTAGAAATAGTCTAAAATTGTTCAACACAAAAACCAAAAGTAGCCTAGCATAATTATGAATGTATTTTAAAGAGTCAAGAAAGTTCATGAACCATATGGAACTTATTGCATGTAACAAGTTGGATGACAAGCACAGAACTCAAAACAAGCTTCTAGCAAACCGTATTCTATGCATAGTTATAACAACCCCAAAGAGCTTCAATAGGACTTAAATGCATATTAGTTACCATCTCTGCTGAAAGTATACCATTAGATTTCACCCCAGCAAGCAAGAAGGCCAGTAGGTCCACCCAATTACGTATAAAGGGATCTTTCAGTTCTAATGAGTCCATGATTTCCGAAAATGGTCTGAGAAGCTTTGTGGCACCAAGTGCTCCCTGAGGTCCCATTTGGACAAAAGATTTCAAGAGAGAGGGAGCATATCTAGCTCCAGCAGTGGAAAGAACACCCAAATCCCCTCGGATCGAAAGTGGAGGCAGAGCCATAGCAGCTGCAGATAATGGAAGAATGGAATCCTGTAGAAGAGTTACATTTTTCATATGAGACTTACAAAGTGACAAAGGAGAACTGCATAAACAAGAATATGTGTGTATATAAATACAATGTATGTGTGTCATTTTAAAAGAATTCATATATTCCAGTATGAAATTTCTAATTGTCAAAGGATATCAGCAAATTTAATGGTAAAAACATTTTTCTTTATTTCAATGAAAGTATTAAAGATAGTTATGTCCAAAATAATTTCCCTCATTATTGATGGTACTCACAAGAAGTTTTTTCCATTCTTGAACAGCATTTGCACCTCCATACTTCTGAAGGTCCTGGAAGGGGGGGAAAACCGAAAGTAGTGAATAAAAACTCCCTCCTTGATAATAAACTGCTCAGTGAATTCATTTTTGGGACAAACTGACCATTAGAAAGAGGTTGGATAGATGCAGTAATAAAGGGGATGGGAAATAATCTACCAACATGCAAGTTTATTGATTAATGATTAGCTACAAATTGCTCTTTGTTACTTGAGTTTATGTGAGCAGTTTAGGTTTCAAGTCTCTTTTTTTTTTTTTTTTAATAAAATATGTAGCACCTGATGAAATCATGATCATATAACTTCATGCATGAGAGGATTAGGAATGGCCTGATAGATATGTGAGCAATAATCAACCTCATAAGACAAGCCAATGCTTAAAATGATGAAACATCAACATATTCACAACCAAACTCCACCTTGTAAAATTCTGTGGGACCAATGCGCGACAGAAATTCACCTTCAGGTATGCAGACCTTCCATGAATCGTAACTGGCACAAGGAATTGTTTCACCCAATGCATCCAGAACCTGAATATCATGCAGTATAACAATTCTAAGTACCACGAGTTGGATTCTAAGTGCCATCCCTCAACAGAGGATAAACAATTCTATTTGTTCACCACTTTTGAACACTACAATCAAATGACAGAAGTAGCTAAAGTCTACAATCAATCATGTGGTTTGTTCATTCCGTTTGAAGAAAGAGATTGAATTTATAAAGCATTGACTTATACATTCCTGTAAGTGTCAACTCCAGGAATAATTGTTTTTGCTGTCTTTTTCTGAGAACTGCCTAATGTTTCAACTTATGTTGTACTAAATAAAAGGGAAAAATGTCAAGTGTGTTGATTATATCAGCTAGTGACCTGTGTCAAGATGACTGATACATGCCAAGCATAATTGTACAATGATTTTGAGCTTGAATTGACATGTAGACTGTTTTTATCCATTTTTGTTGGACTGAAAATTTTGCTATCAATATAAAATATAATGGAAAGCAATACTTGACTGACACTACAAATTAAGTCCATATCACAATGACTGACAAGCAACAAAAGAAGAATGAAGGAACAAGTTACTTGTCCAAGCGGATTAGCCTGAGGGCCTCTTGATTGAAAACCAGAGAACAAAGATGGGCCAGAGTCAAATTTAAAGCCTTTAATCTCAAATGAATGAGCAGCACCCCCAGGTAGATCATGACTCTCCAAGACGAGAACATCTTGCTGGTACCTAGCCAAAAGCCCAGCACAACACAATCCACCAATACCACTTCCAATGACTACAACATCAGCCTCTGGCTTCCCTGCAAAACAAATGGAGACAATTGTTATACCAACTGAAACAACTATGTTTATCTTATATTATAAAAATGTGCCTTTTAGCAGAAATCATTAAAAAGAAAAAGAAATTAAAAGAATGTCAAAAATTGTTTAGTAGAATCCACTTTGGTAATGGGGACCAAACTAGGGTTTGAAAGCAACAAAGAGGGAGGCAATTTAAAACACAATCCCAAATGGGGTGACAAAGTAAAAGCTAATATCTAATATCCCAGACACTACTTAAAAACTTCAAACTCTAACACTTGGGTTAGCCATTGAAGAAGAACCCAGACACAGAGAGAGAGAGAGAGAGAGAGAGAGAGAGAGAGAGAAGCACCTGGGAAGGCTTTCTTTTCTTTGACATAGACAGACCCAGTTGAAGAGGGCACCTGACCGACGGAATTTCGCACCAAAACGGATTTTCTGACGGTGTTTGAGGATTTAAGAGTGGGAGAGAGAGGTTGGAAAAACTGTAGAGTATTTGGAAATGCGGCCATTGCATTTGCAGCCATAAACAATAAGTGAGAATGAAGCTGTTTCTATTCTTTACATAGATTTGTCAGTGCTCAGTTTTCAGTTCTGAGAATCAAGTTGTCACTTGCTAAACGTTGGTTGGTTCTAACTTCTTTCTTGTAGAGTAGACTTGTAGTTTTAAAGGTACCCACGTCTGTCAAAATGTAATCCATTGTTTTCATGACTGATTTTATCCTTCAACTTCAAGACTGGGGGTGGGGGGCCCAAATGTCTCAATTTGTTTCAGCCCTTCATTCTTATCTATTTCTTTGTCCACTTGTCTACTGTCCAAGTCCAACAAGAGAATTGAAAACCCCCAAAACCAAAAGTAAAAACAAATTCCATTTATCATTTATTTCTTTTGCATCTAGGATTGGAAAACCTCATTTGGGGGAAGTAGTGGAACTCATGTGATTTTCTTTTGTAATTGATCCAAAAGAAAACTTTAATAGACAAAGCTGGTTGAACTTCACAAATTCAGATACATACCATTATACCAATTGATACAAAAAAAGAAAAAGAAAAAAGAGAAAATAACAAATCCCCCTCTACATATAACACACTTACTGCAACAAATTTGGGGGAATACAGAATTTAGAGAACTAAATTTAAGAATTAAGAAATTGAAATTTAAGTGATATCAAGCTTTAGCAGGTTCATCATCATCATCATCCTCAATATCCCAGCTCAAGTCTTCTTCTTCTTCAGCAGTACTGAGCCGCTTCCGCAGCTCAGCTCTATTAGGACTTCCACTTCCACCATGGCTCTCTTTTTTGTCATCAATGCTGCTAAGATCCTCAATCTCATCCCAGCCAAGGTCTTCTTCCTCAGGCGTAGACGACCGGTTTGAAACAACGACAACATCACAATCTTTGCTAGATTCAGCAGCCTCATTCTTCCCCTCCAAAACGAACTTCTCATCATGCATTTTCTGCTCAGGCTCTTTACCACCACTCAACTCCACAACACTTCCTTTGTTCCCATCATCCATTTTAGAACTCTCCCTTCCCTTCTCATCAACAATGCTAGGAGTCCCACCTTGTGATTCCTCAACAGAACTCTCTTCCTTGACAATTTTTTTCTCAGAATCTTTAGCAACCAACTCCCTATCCGCCTCTAAATCACCTTTCGGCGCCACATTAGCCTCTTCACCAACATTGCTCACCTCTCCAACATTATTGGAACTCTTATCTCCAAATTCATTACCAACCCTCAACTCCTTGTCCTTCACAGCTTTACCAACATCTTCAGCAGCCACTTCAGTATTATTTTTCGCAGAATTCGCTTTCGACCCCACATTACTCACATTCTCATCGTACTCATCATCATCAACATCCCAACTCAACTCCTCATCCTCTTCAATCGAAATGGCCCGCTTCACAAGATTAGCTCTAACATCTTCAGCTTGCTTAAGCTTATGAACCCTATAAAAGTACCTACACCAAAACGTTTCATGATCAACACTATTGGGAACAACCCTTTTGTAAACACTCTCCATAGCTCCATTTTCTTCAAACAACCCCTCAATTTCTTCACTTTTATCTTCCAAAACAAACCCTAGTCTCCATTTCTTAAACTCATCCAAATCCTCAGGTTCCTCACAGAATGTGCTGGCGTCACCCTGAATTGCTCGGAGCTGAGAGTCGAACCTACTGTACCGTTTCGAATTCAACCCCTGTTGGGGGCTATTATAGCTTTGGCTGTTGTTGGTATCAGAGGAATCCGATTCGTGATCAGCGGCGAGGATCGCGTCCGTACCCTGAGAGATGATCTGGGCAGTCCCTTTCAGCACGGTGTTCCCGAACTCATCGATGACGTGTCCAACTGACTCCAACGAGCCCTGAGCCACCTCGATCTCTTTCTTCAGGCCCGACCCGAATTCCTGCAAGTCGCGACGGTAGGTCTCGATGACGGACTCCGATTTGGTAGCTAGGGTTTTGATCAGATCACCAAACATCCACCCGCCACTGTTGCCACTTGGGTTTGGATTGGGTTGGGTTGGTGGGGATTTCGGATCTGGGTGTTCTTGTTCTTGTTCTTGGTTGTCATGAGACCCGGATTCGGATTCGGATTCGGGATTTGGAGGATCTGGGTCGTCAGCGAATACGGACTTGAAGAAATTCATGGAGGTTTTTCTGGGGAAGCAGATAGATTGAGAATTACCAGAAAATGTGAAAGGAGAGAGAGGATGGATTGAGGTTATCTGGTTATGGAAATTTAGGTAGATTGTGTGTCTGAAGGTAGATTGTGTTAACATACGCTGGGTGCGCAGTGCGCATCAGTGAGGTGGATGGTCAATTTCTGGTCTCTGGGCCTCTGGCTGATATATGGGCTTAGCTACGCAGATGGACCCGTGAATGGTAGGTCAATGGGCCTATGGCATTTTGGCAAAGAAGGTTCTAAAGAAACCCCGCAGTTTTCTTTTCAAACCCTACACAAACTTATTTATTTTATAAGAGGAAATTTTAGCATCAGGACATCAACTTATATAGGGGTGGTATTCGGTTGGTAACCGATCCGATCATGTCGAAACGCCACCGAATCGACAAACATCAAAAGCCACAAAGCAGATCTACTGTCGAGCCAGAGGCAGTTGGTCACCGACTTCTCGGTTTGGGTCGATGGCAGCAGTCGATGCAGTTCGATTGTTTTGGTAGTTCGAGGGGGTTGGTGAGCACACCACTTCCGACCTCGAAGCTCCCCCTTCAGTGAGATATGTTGATTAACACCAACTACTGATAGGACTTACCGACACCGACGACCAACCGATTGGTCAGTTTGGGCGGTTCTTCGGTTAATGAGAGTAGAATCTCACTCCTAAACTTATATGCATGTTTCAAACGAGGATATCACCTTCAAAGTGCTTCAAACAAGGATTTTAACATTATTTTTTACTCAGAAAAGGATATACCGTTAATTCCGTTATAATTTCTATCAATTTTAAAGACATATTTGTCACTTTCATCATTATTTAAAAATAACTATAAACAAATAAAAAATATAAGGAAACAAAGAAACCTAAAGTAATCCAAATCCTCTAAGGAAGCAAAGAAACCCGCATGGGCAAGTATATATATAGCATACAGACTTGCAAGTTCAATCCTAGCTTGTCGCTCTCTCGCCTCTCTTGTTGGTTTTCTTCCATTAACTATTTTTTAACTCCAATTTTACGTTTTCAGCAGTGAGATCTGTAGCAGCACTAATTGATATTGAATTGAAGTCTGCTTCATATATGGCTGACTGATCGAATCTTTCTGAAGATCTTCTTACCCATCTGGCCAAACAAATTGGGATTGTTTCTTTGGAGGAGTTTGTCGTTTTTGGTGCAATTTGCAAGTCATGGAGCAAGAAAATTTTGACCAGTGCATCACAATTAACCCATCAAGTTCCATTCTTTACGCTCCCAAAGGATGAGAGTGCTGCCTGCTGCGAGTTTTACAATTGGGCAAAAGGTAAGATTTACAATCTTAATCTGCCACAAACTAAGAAAAAGCTGTGTTTTTCTTCTCAAGGATGGTTGGTGACTGCATCTCAATGTTGGGAATTTAGTCTTTTGCACCCTTTAAATCATTCCCAAATTGAGCTGCCAAATTTTAAAAATTCTATTGGACGGCTTTATTTGCAAAGCCCGATTCTAGCTGTAAGGAGGTTTGTCTTATCATCAAGCCCTTCGTGGACATCGAAGTACAGGGTCATGGTTCATTACCTATCCAATAGTTTGGCATTTTGCAGACGAGGAGACAATGAAAATCGGAGACGTATAGTTTCAAAGAAACCTAAAAGCGATGTAACTTATTATAAGGGAAAATTTTACTTTGTGACCTTTGGTGGTAGTGTTTTGGTTTGTGACATTAAAGACCCTAAGAAAGCAAAGACAAGGAGGCCTAAGAGAGCAAAGACGAGGTTAAGAAAGCAAAGACAATGGTTGTTGCTTCAGAGGTGCCATGTGCATATCGGAGGTATGTTAAAACAGTATATCTGGTGGAATCAGCTGGGGCCTTGTTGGTGGTATTCTGCTTTAACAACCCAAAAAGTCTATTATCAACTACTGGGTTTAGGGTCTTTTAGGTCCAATTTAGTAATGACAATTGGTGGTTGGACTCAGAGGTAAAAAACTTGGGGAATAAAACCTTGTTCTTGAGTGAAAGTAGTTCTTCCTTCTCCATTGAGGCCTCAAACTATTCTGGATTTAAAGCCAGTTGCATATACTTCATGAATAGTAAAGTGGCCTGTCGCGAAGAAAGAAATGGACATGGGTATTTTTAATATGGAAGATGGAAAGATCGAGCGACACTTTGGCAAATCCTTTAATGATAATTTCAGTGGGCCTCTTCGAACATTGTGTTTGTGGATTCAACCGAGCTTATAAGTGAAAGAACAATACTTCCCTCAGTCTCTCTTTGGTTGAGGAGACCCCTTCTATTTTGATTAAGAGAATTCAATTCCAACACCTTTGCTTGCTTTTTGAACAGGGGATTCATGGTTATGCAAGTGGGAGCCAAGCACTTGTCTATTTTGCAGTGAGGTGTGCAATGCAGATGTTGAAGGCAGAGCGTGACAGTAACGAACTACTTGGATCGGGTAGACAAGCACCTCATTGCAGAGTAGTCTCACACAGAGTCATACCACAATGGAGGTTCTTCCCCAGGTAAGTTTCACATAGATGAAACTCTTTTAGTTAGCTAATATCTCTTTGCCCAAAAAGATATTAGAAATAGCTATACGTGGTTGTTTCATAAGGGTGCTCGCAAGCAGCACACTTTTTCAGATTCAGAAGATGGCCATATGAATGGTAATGAGGATATGGTTGATGGTGACAATTCATCTGCCGATTCTACTGGCCATTCCATGGATCACTCCTCCAATGATTCCACGGACCACTCCGCCAGCGATTCCGATTCCACATAAGTTGAGTGCAAAGTGTTGCATACTTTTTCCCTTCTCTTTTTTTTGGGTCAAAGTATCTCATGTTATACTCTCTCGATATCATGTATGTCAATATATGGGAAATACTCTCCCTCTCTCCTCTGTCTCTAACTCATATATACTAAGCCCTGTATGTCTCACACTCTCACTGTCTCCATTGAGAAAATGATCGTGCATTAAATGCAAAGGCACAATGAGGAATCGAAAAATTTGACTTTATCTTGGTACTATCAATTTCCTAATGGTTCTTTTATGTTTGGACACAAAACCTCCACAAGACCAAAACCATCTTTAATTAAGAAGCAAATATCTCCAACTATAATTAAGCAGCTATAATGAATTATGGGGACAAAAAACTGTAATTAGCAAAAAAGCCAACTCTATCAAAACGAAGAGGACAAAATTCACATTGTCAAGGTGAATAAACTAATTAATATCACACTACATTGGATCTGAAGATCGATATAATTCCACATATATAGAAATAATGTTCAGAGGGCTGCATTAAAACTCTGGTCAATGATCTTCTGTCAATGCCCATATATATATATGTATATATATATATATATAAGAAACGATTTTCATACTCCACATTTCTTCATCTGCACTCCTTTTATGTTTTTTAAATATTTTTATTATATTTTATTACTTATATTTCCAGATTCACCCTTATATTTTTTTACTTGCAAAATATTTTTTATTATTTTTAAAAATTTTCATTGAAGACGTTTTTTATTATTTGTTCTTCTAATTAACACGTTAGTCTTTTATATGATCGTCAAACCTTTTCTCTGTTTGCCTCTTTCTATATTCCTAATGTTTTCTTTCATACCTAATCCATTTTACACTTTATTTCTTAATTTTTCTCTAATTACAAACAATATTTTCATCCTCTATGATTGATGGTAAAAGATTAAAAATGAATGAGCAACACACCATGGATCCCGAATTGCATAAAATTTTAGATATGGTATATATGCAAAGATGATATGAAAAAAATTTCAGAGTTTAGTCATCCTTCTAACTCGTTTGTAGCTATTGATCATGGTGAGTTTTATTACTGAGTTTAATTTTTTCATTGTATTGTGTACTTTAGATAATTTTCATAATAATCTATTGGTGGGTCTCCCTTACAAGTTGCACTTTTCTCATACTATCTTTCTAACTAATATATGATATAATACTATATATCAATTAATTAGTTGTGATAATAGTTACTTTTTATCATTAATTGCAGGTAGTGTGACTTTCTTATATACTTATTACAGAACATTAGTTTTACAAGAATTCATACTAACTTACTATTGTTCGAAGATGATTATACTAACCGACTATTCATTCTAGAATGCAGTGTTCCGATTAAGTTTAAAAAACTCAATTTTGTAATATGTTTAATTGTTTTAATAAAGAATGCATAAATGAGGGAGTACATCAGTCTTATAAACAAACCAAAAAAATAGTACAACGGTCTTTTAAACAAAAAACAAACAAATACAGAAGTAGAAAGGATTGTGAGGACACAAAAAGTCACCGATTAAAGGCAAATTAAGGTTAAAGTTGTATAATTCAAAGAGAAGCATGTAGTTCATAAAACATAGAGAGAGGAGTGTACATGGCTAAATCTAAAAGTGTTAAAAGAAAAGAGTACTTAAATGTGTTAAAAAGAGAATTAAAAAAAATATATATATTTTGCAAGTCAAAGCCATAAGCATAAATTTGAAAATATAAGTAATAAAATATAATAAAATATTTTAAAAAAATAAAAGAAGTGTAAATGAAGAAAAGTGGAGTGCGGAAATTGCCTCCATATATATTCCTTCCTTATGCGATGCTCATCATATTTATTTTGTTGCAACTTGCAAGAGAAGAAGGAAGAAGGTACTCTTCCTCCATGTGTACACTGTGCCACTAACAATCCTCTTAATTAAGCTCTTCGATCTCCCTGTAATTAAAACAGCTTCAACCAAAATCAAACAACTTCCCAAAGTTTTCCTTGTCTATCTATAAATTTCAAGAATTTTTTTATATTTTATAAAGAAAATAAATAAGTAAGAAAAAAGGGTTTGGCACATTAATTACGTACCCATGCATTAATCGTTTTCACCTTCTTGCTCTTCTAATTAATCAAACTCCTTTATCGATCCCACCCAATTGATCCAAGCTCCACTCACTAATCATCGCATATATGCAATATATGGTTTTAATCTCTCTCATTCTTCCAAATAATGAGTTGATGAACGGTAGAGATCATATGGGGCCCAAAGATGATCAACCGTGCAGGGCTTTCTGGAATCTAACCTCAGCCATGGCTTGCCTTTGCCACTCCAATGAAGCAGGCTAATGGGCCCAGGATGCAAACTCCTACACTTGCCTTCAAGATTGTCCCCACCAAGCCCATGTTGATTCCACCTATGATCAACGGCCCTGATTTCCCCAGCCAACACCAACAAAAATGGTGGCAAAGAGCCCAAGTGATAAATCCTCTTTTGCTTCTGCACAGCCATCCACTCCTCCATTTTCTTTGTGTACCCTCCTTGCCTCCATTTGTCCACATCCACCACCATAACCCCTGTGTTGAAATAACAAGGTTTTCGACCCTCAAATGTCTTGGACAATACTGGGTCTGACCAGAACAATTGTGTGAAGTAATTGGTAAAGTTTGCTTGGCAGTATTCTGGTGCAGCCAATACCTGTTGGAACAATAGAACAAATAAATACAATTTTAATTAGTATGATCAAGTTAAATATGTAAATTCTAAAATTTATGAGTGGGTTTGGTTTGGGTAGATTCATGATAATTTACTAATTTATGAATGATATAATATAAATTATAAATTAGAGGGTGCAGACAAATCTACTTAGTTTGTGACAAGTACTTCAAAAATATACAATTCTAGATTCTTCTATAAAGAATCTTTTTTAATTAACTATTTTGCTTAAAAGTTAAAACTAGTTATGCACGTGGTTGTAAAAACGAAAACCAGATATACAGTTGACACCAGACACATCAAACAAAGCTCGATGCAATTAATGAGATACATTCAATCCAATCTTTTGATTTTATTATTGTCCAGAGAATGACCAACATTTTTAATCTTTTGGTTGTTGCGACAAACATTAATTTTTTTACTTATCTAGCTAGTACGTATTTTTTTTATGTTAAAAATCCAATGAAAATTAACCTACCTTGCCCTCCAAGTCAACCTTCCATAGCCTAGCAACGTCGTCCACAACCACAAGGTCTGAGTCCAAGTATATAACCCTTTTCACATCAGCAGGGATGATATCCGCCAAATAAATTCTTGCATAGTTCAAGGGTTGGTCCAAGGCTTGGCGTATAGACTTTGATATTTTTCCTCGCACCCGGTTTGATTCAAAACGATACACATTGAATTTCAGGTACGGGAACGTGGATTTGATGTTGGAGAGTACGTCCGGCTCGAACCGGGCCCACAGGAAGTGGAACTCAACCATCTCCGGGCACGTGGAATGCTGTAGAATGGAAAGCACAGCAGCCATGGTGCCTCTTAGGTAATTGGAGTCCAGTGTCATGGCAATGTGGATCTTCTCCTCCTGGCATCCGTCCCCGTTGCGAAACGCCGGGGCTTCCCGGAAGATGTTGACATCCGGGGCGGGCTTCCGGATGAGGCCGAGGCGAATGCCGGTGGTGGTGGCGGCGGTGGCAAGGCGGTGGTGGTAGAAGATGAGGAAGAGGAGGAAAGACAGGAGGCCAAGAGGGTTTGAGGAGGAGGAGGAGGAGGCCATCCTGCCCTTAATGGGAAGAAAAAAGGTGGAGGTGCGTCAAGGATGAAGAGCAGGGAGAGTGGTAGCCATTGCTAGGCTGGTTAAGAGAAGGTTCAGGAAGGAGAGAGGTTACAAATTAATGGGTTGATATATAAAAATAATTCTGAAGGAGATAGGGAGGTTGGTGGGATTGTGAGGAAGAGAAGATTCCTCGGAGGAAGAGGGGCTTTGTAATAAAGTAAGGTACTGCATGCCCCATGTTGCAAAATCATGCATGCATGGGTAAGGCAATTACTCAATTTTTTCTTTAATTATTTTATATTGATTAATTTTAGTTCTTTTGATATCTACCTTCCATATTTATATGCCTCCTTAAAAGGTGAAGGATGCGGATCTTTAGTCGATCATGATGATATCTAGTTCAAATAAAGTGAAAAATAAATTAGCAAAAACCCAAAAAAAAAAATTATAAGTTTCACTATAATTGATACTATAATTAATACATAGATCTATTTAAGTCACAATAAATGAGTTAAAACTAATATTTTTTCCTTACATCGTATGTAATTAATTAACTTTTACAAAATTACTTTTTTTTTTTGTTATGATGCAATATGTAAAAAATTACACTTTATTTTATTATGATACTTGTAACTCTTATAGTGTTATACTTTGTGATTTTGTAGAATTATACTTTGTTGAATGATGTAATATTGTTTTTAGGTTTAAACATTTAAAATTTAAGTTTTATGATTTCATATTTAGGGTTTTAGGACTTTAACCCTAAATTCTAAAGACTATATCATAAACCTTAAACTCTCAAACGAATTAAAAAAAAAAAAACTAAAACTTGGGTATGCTTGAATATATATATATATACCTTAGTTGAAAATATATTTTGTGGCTTAAAAATAAATAGATTAGAAGTTTAAGTTTATGATTAAAAAAAATTGTATGTTATGGCTTATGAATAAAGTACTCTAAAATGAATTTCACGAAAATATTCTCTAGTAAAAACGTACTAGTCAAAGTTTTAATTACAAGTAAATAGTTACATGATTTGCTACGATTATGTAATAAATTTATCGGTGGGACAATCTTACAACTATTACCTTTAATTTATGACAAATTATTATGTGTCATTGTAAAAGATTCTTCAGTCAAATTAGTGCAATACGAAATATATTCTAATAATTAAGATAAAGGAAAATATTACCAAATTAATAACTATTTTTAAAACAATAAAAATAACGTTCACTAGCTGAGAGACGATGCTAGGGCGAGCACCTCACTTTTGTCAGAGCCTCAGAGGTGATAGGCAAAATATTTCTTGCAAATGGTAAAGATTTACCATATATATAATGATATCACTATCTCCAGCATTTATATGGTGGTGTAGTTGCTAATAATTAAATCACTAAATCAATTCGGATCTTCAACTTATAATTTCTTAGAGATATTAAATCTAGCAGTCATCGTCATATAGTTGCTAATAAATCGCTAATAACCCATGACTTAAAAGAATTAAAAGACATTCCAATCTTTTATGTATATTTTTTGTGCTGATATTGTATTTATCGTAGAAAACTATCATTTTTAGGCCTCAGTTTTTAATATCAAAATTTAGGTTGAGCCGTTGAGGGTAGGATTTTTGGATTTTTTGTTGTTTAATTTAGGGCAAAAAAGGAACTTTGAGGGAAATAAAAGTTGAAGGTGGTGTAGAGAGAAATTAAAGGTGTGTATCTAGAAGCTCTAAAACAACAAAAGTTGACAAGGCCCAGTCACGATCACTGCGTCCGTTCTAATGTGGGCTTGTTTATTGGGTCTAAATGTGGACCAATTAAGCGGCCCAATCGTATTAAATTGGCAATCAGGGTTTATCATCTCTCTCTTCTACAACGGCTCCCTAAACCCTGTTTTGGTCAGATCCCAATCGTGTAATCTAAGAACGCAGGTTAGGGTTTTTCTTCTCTATCTTCTACAGTGAGAAAGATGAGAGAGTTAAAGCTCTCGTTGAACCAAACCCAGAAGGTTCGGCTACAGAGAGCTCTGGAGAAGCTCGAGTCTCTGTCTTCAAAGGCCAATTCCAGTGCTTCAGTTACTGTCGCCGATACAATCCCAGTTAACTACGAAGACGGCGTTCTTAAGTATTTCTCTCCTCCCTCTAAAATGCTTTGATTTGTGAATTTTAAGTTGGGTTTTATTTTTTTGTAAAACCATTTCTTGGTAACTGGTTTTCGTGTAAATTCAGGGGACATGGGACTTCCGAAGTCAATGGTGAAGTTGTTGCGACCGTTTGCGGTGTCGTTGAGCGTGTGAATAAGCTGGTCTATGTGCGTGCTTTAAGGGCCAGGTAATCACTAATCCATTGTGCTAACTTTTTCTAAATAGTAATTGAAAGATTATTGGTAATTTGATGCTTATTGAATTATCAAATGATTGTAGATACAAACCAGAGGTTGGAGATATTATAGTAGGCCGTGTTATTGAGGTAAGAGCAGGAATGCTCAATCTTTTTTAATTAATTTTATTTAAAATTTTGATGCTTCTCTGTTGCAGTATTTTGTGTATTTTTATAATTTGATTCTTAATCATTGTTCAGGTAGCTCCAAAGCGGTGGAGGGTGGAGATAAACTATAGCCATGATGCAGTTTTGATGCTTTCCTCAATGAACTTACCCGACGGCATCCAGGTATATTTATTATCCCGAATTGGTAACATGGATTTCTTTGGCCAAATATGCAATTATTAGTGTTGCTAAATAACGAAAATGTGAGTTGGAAATGTGGAATTTCTGTACTTTTAGTTTAGACTGTCGGACAGATCCTTCATGGAACTAACTTGAACTTCATTTATTTAATGAATGTGGCATGAATCCAAAAATGTCTTCTTAAAATGAAATTTTGGCAAGGTTCGATTTGGATCATCCATTACTGTAAATTTGACTTTACTTGTGGATAGATGTATGTATAATAGTTTTACATGAAAGGGCTTTTAGCCTTTTATTGGCAGGTGCCAAGGTACAATGTATTTTGAGCCACTGTGGTGGTAAAAATGCTCTGATTTTAATGTAAAAGTATGGAATATTGCTCCATCTTCCTTTGCAATTCCCTCATTTACGTTTCACTGTTTTAATGGCCTGCCAGAGGCGCCGTACTGCACTGGATGAACTCAACATGCGCAGCATTTTTGAAGAGAATGATGTTATTTGTGTAAGTCCTGTAACATATACTACTGGCCTAATTGAATAAAAAAAGTATGTATTAATAATACTTCTATGTTGCAATTTCTTTTTCTAGGCTGAAGTTCGTGGTTTTCAACACGATGGTTTACATCTCCAAGCAAGAAGTCAGAAGTATGGAAAGGTCTGTCTTCTTTATTCTTCTTTATAATTTCTGGACTTCTAGGAATATTTCTCTGAATGACCTTTTTCATTAAAAGGAGGGGAAGCTAGTGGCTAGAATTGAAGAAGCTTGGTAGAGAATTCTTACAATAAGTCAGATATATCTCTTTATTGAGTTTATTCCCATGGTTGTTGCTTTCCAAACAAATGTTCACGTGTTTATTTTCTGAAACATGCGTCTGGTCATGATTTTACTCGAGTCTTCTTGTTATCTAAATAGTCTATTTGGCATATCATCATGTTTGTGCTGTTAATGTTTCTCATATTGATTATAACCTGAATTGCAGCTTGGAAGGGGTCAGTTGCTCACAGTCCCTCCTTATCTAGTGAAAAGACGCAAACAGCACTTCCATCATTTGGAAAAGTATGGAATTGACCTAATACTCGGCTGTAATGGATTCATCTGGGTTGGTGAACATGTTGAAGTTACAGACGATATGGTAGTGGATCAAGTGAACAAGCATGAACAACATAATACTGAAGCCAATAAATGTTCCTTAAGTCTTGAAGAGCAAGAAAGAAACTACACTCCCCAAGAGACAAGAGAGAACATATGCAGGACTGCAAATGCCATCCGCATATTGTCTACCTTAGGCTTCAATATTACCGTAGAAGTGATCACAGAGACGGTGGATTTGAGCAGTTCTCTAAATGTTGCTATACATGAAATGCTTGGCTCAGAGTTCTGTGTTCTGGTTGCAGAAAAGGAGGCTGTAAGGCGAAGCTTGACTAAAAAGAAGGGATGATTTGGTGTGTACTTTGTGAATCCAGCTAATATAGCACTTTTCCGCAAAACTTTAAAGTTAGAGATCTCTAGGCTTGTATCACAACTGTGCTCATTTCATACTCTGTGGATATTAGGAACTTGGCAGCGTTTACTATTATGTATTAGAGGAATGCTATTAAGATCAACCTCTCTTCCCAAGTCGTTTTCCTTAGTAAAAAGTTTAAAAAATCGCTAAATTTTATTGACATTGATATCCAAGGTATTTAACTTGGCATTTCGTGAATTGCAACAGATGACACATTATTTACCTCACTAACAAACAAAAATATATTTTCGTAAAATGGTTTGGGCTGTAGAAATATGTTCTTAGAACATGTACTTGTATCACACACCAATCTAGCATACATCTAAAACCTTGAAAGTCTGCAAAACCTTTCTAATTTCTATTCTATTTAAAGTTAGAAACTATATAATGGTTGTAAACAATGGTTCTCAAATATCATAGCTCATCCTTTTGTGGTGATTGGACTTCAAAGCATTCTTCATCCCAGTAGTAGGGGAACTTTAATTTGGCTGCAGTGTGAGGCATGGACCAGTTCTCATATATGAACCTGAAACCATGAGTGGAAGTATCATTCAAACAAACAGAAAAAGCATCTCAGTATCACAGAAATCGACGTCTTTGCTATCCAAAAAAGATGATATAAAGAAAGTTCTCATAACGAGAACATGAAAGAATGCATATGGTCCTCCTTTGGATAAGGAACATGAAGCAATTTGGGAAGTGATTGATCAATATTAAACATATAAGATGAAGGGAGATAGAATGCTTACACTTTAGCTGGTGGACGAGATATGATAATAAGAACTTGCAAATCCTCATGTTCATTTGTATTCTGGACCTGCAAAACAACAAGGATTACAAGTAAGTAGAGCAGATAAAAGTTGTGAATTGCCCATCAGAGAATAATAAATATCTGGTACTAACACAAATAGAAAGTTCCTGTTCCAATTCAAATGAGCCCTAGGCCCTTATACAGGAAGCAATTTGATAACAAAGCAAATATTGACCAGTTTGTCATCTGCTCAGGACTTGATTTTAGACATACCTATAGGGTTAACTACACAGCCCTCTAAGAGTATATGAATGAGAAAAAAGGTTCCTTCAACCGAATCAACGTCATCGATGATAAAATTTTGCGTGACATAAAACATTAATTGTAGAATGCTTTAATTACCTGGTGAGCATCGTTAGCAGGTATGTGAAATGTGCTATTTGCAAAGATCAAGAATTCTTGTGGCTTTCCAGGGTACTTCTCATGTGAGTTTGGAGCAAGGTAGAGAGTTCCACTCCCCTTTAGGACAACAAAAACTTCTTCGCAAGAATGCCTGTGTATTGGTGTGCCTGATCCAGGAGAATATGTTTGTAGCCAAATCTCAACCTGTGAACCCAATAATTGCATTATATGATGCCCCTAAAAAGATATAGAGCCTTCAAAACATGTATATTACAAAGATTGATAATGTTCAAGGCAAAGCTAGTTAGGGAAGACAAGCTCTACAAATGAACTGTCTACTTCTCACAACATCAACAACATGAGTATATTATGGTATAATTTTCCAAGCCAGAATGGTAAATTATCAAATGATGAACTGTGTACCTCCTTCATTCCATGCAAGACTGAGCCTGCAACAGTAATGTGTGCCAAGCCTCCCCTTGCATAGTTACTCTGTGGAAGCTCACTGATATTTCTGACTAGAGGTAATTCTGAGTCCAACATGTACAATAACAAGAGAATAATTAACTAGCTCAAATTATATCATCAACAATATATTAAAGCCTCAAAACCCTAACACCACCAGAGACACTAATCATAAATCAAATGCGCATTAACCATAAACCCATGAATAAAAAACAACTATAAACAATGTTATTGACGCAACAAGGTCCCATATAAATTCTGAATTACCATTCTAACACTGAAAAACAAAAAATTCGCAATTGAAGCACAAATTATGTAAACAAGACTGAACAAACCCATCGACACTGGCTATGATACTTCGTTTCTGAGCATACCCAAAATATGAATTCAGAAAAAGATTAAGGAACAGCTTACCCTTGACTGAGCACTTGGAAGCTCCTGATATCGCAGAGAAGAACAGCAAGCTCAAGAAGAAGAAGATAGAAGAAGGCCCGGTCATTTTCTCGTTACTTCTATAACGTCTGAATGCCCGGCCTTCGAAATTCTTACAATTTCTATAGTAACTAGTAAGAGAAGGGTGAATGCCCGGCCTCTTACTCTTACGACGTCGTTTCATATGACGTATAGATGTGGCTTCTGCTCAAATGGGTCACTCGGTCTAGAGGCTAAGAACTAGGCCCATGGCATTAAGCCCATCATCAATTCCAATGGGTCACTCGGCCCAAAGGTTTAGACTTCTTTTGAAGTTGGGGGGGGCTATTCCCACCAGCCAAAAATGCTGAGTTCACCACCCCATTAATTTTTTACCCTTTTTTGCCCATTTTGCCCCTACATAAAAAAAAAAACCTCACCCTCCAATTTTGGCCGGCCACCCTCCCCGCCGCCTGCACGACCCACCTAGCTCTCCCCGCCGCCGGCGCGACCCACTCCTCCCCTTCGCCGGTCGACCCCGCCCCTCCCCATCGCCGGTGCGACCCACCCAGCCCTCCCTGCCGCCCGATCTCCCTTCTCTCTCTCTCTTCCCTCTCTCTGCGGGCGGGCTGGGGATGGGTACGACGGGGGCTGGGCTTGGGGATGGGTGTGCGGGCGGGCTGGGGATGGGTGCGATGGCGGCGGGGCTTGAGGTGAGGGGGTGCGGGCGGGCTGGGGATGGGTGCGACGGGGGTGCGGGCGAGCTGGGGATGGGTGCGACGGCGGCGGGGCTTGAGGTGAGGGGGTGCGGGCTAGCTGGGTAGGGGTGGGCTGGGTAGGGGCGGGCTGGGGAGGGGAGGGGATCGGTGGGGGAGTGGTGGCTGGGTGGGGGAGGAGGAGAGGAGGGCAAAATGGGCAAAAATAGGCAAAAAATTAGGGGGGTGGTCTGAATAGCCCCCCCCTTTTAAGTTTTCCATAAAAAAATTGAGGGATTTTACAAACTTGGCCTTGATGGAAACTTTTTGAATTATAGGGATTAAAGCAAAAATATCCAAATCACATGGACATAAAATGTAATTTGGCAAAAAAAAAGAAGACAAAAAATAGCGTATGAATAGTAGTGTCGATGAAATTAATTGTTATACTGCAGCCAAAAGAGACTAAGTAAGCAAAGTTCCATTACAATCCTCATCACCTAATGGTGCACCTGCACGCTTCCATTCATCCATTGACGTTGTTTTTTTGACCCAAAGGAAAATAAATAAACAAGAACAACAAATATTCAGGATTTTATATACAAATTTATCATTGCATTATTTTGTTCTAACTATATTTGCACTTGTTAAATAATATCCATCCTATTAACAACACTGCCTGAACATGAATGCATCCATTTCATCACAACATATCCCAAAACAATGATGATGATATCTGTGGCTCCTGCAGATGAGGCAAGCACCAGTGTGTCCTGTAAATGTACAAGCTTAGTTTTCTCATACTTTGGGGCCATCAGCGTTGACAAGTTTCATATAAAGTTATGTGCCTTAGTGCCTATCAATTCATTTGAAGACAGCAAGCAATTTGGATTCCTAGCCTTTTCTTTGTAGCCACCCCATCTGTAGAAATAAAGTATATGTTAGCTGAAGAAGAAAAAAAGAATCACAGCTTATAAAAGGGAATGTCTAATTCGTATATCTGATTGTATACATACCTTCCATGCATACATGGCAAAGAAGGCTATGGTATCAGCAGACCAAACAACTGCAAAGGACTTCCAAAAGAATGGGATTGTAACATTAAGTAATGGGACGAGAAGAAAGAGATAGTTTAGTGCTTCTTTCTCATTTTTTGAGCAGTCTCGGGCTCGCAGTGAAGGAATTGCTGCAAACATTTGAAAATTACATTCCTTGTTAAGATCCAATTCTGCACTACGTAAAATATTGAACCATGTACAAATTAATTGTAAACCACAATATGAACAACTGCCTATTTCACTTCAATTTGAAAAGCTTTCCAATGAAGTAGTATATAGAAAGATTTAAGTAACATGTTCCAAACATATCTTTAGTACAAGAGAAAGTGAAAAATTTGCAATTAAAGTGAGTGGGGAGATAACTTACTAAACATCCAAATGGACCACATTCCCATTAACCTCCATAAGTCTGGTTCATTTGATGGGAATATGAGATTGAAAGACAGAACTCCACCTAACAGCATGGAAGCATAGCCTTGAACCTCAAAAACAGTGTACAAAGTAGAACCAGGCACGGCCGGGTTTTTGGAAGCTGTGGAAGCTCTTGGTGCAAAGGTTGCAGCAGTCTTCTGAACAACCTGTTGTGCAAAATGGAAGCATTAGCCTTGGGAGGAGTTGTGAAAGAGTATCATTACATATAGAGGTAACTTAAATCAGAAATATTGTCCAATGCATATTACTTGCATTAAGCTTTTATCTTAAGGACATGTTGATGCAATTCTATTTTCCCTCCAAATGACAGAACATGCCTTGTTAGCTTCTTCTAGTAGTCACCAAAGTCCAAGAAACTACATTATGCTTAATAAGGGACAGGTTAAAGTTTTAAACATACTTTAATATAACCACTCAACCACTCAACCCTATAAGAATATGCAGCAGAAACCCATTTCTCTCACTTTCTAGCTAAAAAAAAATCTGCCTTTTCAGGATATAGATTGCTAGTAAACCTGAAGCTAAAATCCCAGTTAGCATAAATATTATGTTTTATTACGACCCAATTTCACAACCTTCAAGAAGATTTACAAACACATCTAAGATTGTACAAGAAAACAACAACAAAAAAGAAAAAAAATGCAGTTTCGTTTACCCAGTAGAATACAAAAGTAAACCAACCTTTTTGAGGTCCTTGTCGAGTGGAGAAACAGTGGGTATAGAGGAGGGCTTGTTTGCTTCTTTTGGTTCAGCTTCTAGCTCCTGCTTTGGTTCCTCCACTGCCTGTGCATCTAACTCATTGGCATTCGCATATATTTTGAAGAAGATTTTGCTGGGAAATGGAGTATTATTGGGTGATATGTTTCTCAGGTTCGAAACAGTGAAAGGAAATCTTGAGATTTGGTAGTTGCAGAGAGACGTTGAAGTTAAGGTGTTCATGTTTACTGAGAAGAATAAGATGACAGCTGAAAATTCAAGAACTAGGAAGCCGAATGAAACAGAGGAAGATAAGAAACTTAAGGCAGGGAAGAGTTCTGAAACAACATTTGGGCCTTTTTTGGGCCTCATTCTAAATATACCATTGCTTGGCCCAACATCATTAACTTGTCTATGGCCCATTAGAAGTTTCTACTGAATACAGAATTTGAGCCCAATACGAAACTAACAGTTGTATGACGCCAATCAATTCCCCGCGAAAACTAATCACAGTAGTCCGTCAGATTCAGACCCCAAAAACTCGATAATTAATTCCGATTGGTCAAAAGATTACTTACACGCTACAGAATTATAAATTAATTTTAATTTATTATTTCTTCAATTTATTTATTTATATTATTTTTTTTTCAAAGCTTCTTGCTAGTTCGGCAATCTCATTTATGATTTACCATATGATTGATTTCGACATTTTTGCTGTAAAATTAATGTGACTTTCAGTTCGGACTTGGGACTAGTAGCTAGAGATTAACATTCTCGTTAATCATTACTTTCGACGAAGGTTTGATTTGCCGGGAGTTTAGAGGACTAAAGTATCGATATTCTGTTTAATTCGTTATCGTCCTCGAAGCAGAGAAGAAGAAGCTAGCTAACTTTCTTGGGTTTCAATTCAAATTGGGAGTTTCTGAGGAAATTTGAAGCTTTCGGGAAATGGGTTTTCGTGATTTTGATGTTAATCGAAAACCCATTGATTTGTGGAATTGAAGTGATTGTTTTTGGTATTGAGGGCCTCTCTCATGGGGAGATTTCTTGGCGGATTTGTATTGCCTCTGCTGCTGCTAGCAGGTATTCTTGAAAATGCCTTTTGTTCATTTACTTTAATAACCATCTTATTGCGGTAACAAGTTTTTTCAAGTGGATGAACTGGATATTACCCTTGCATTTGACCAGATATAATTACTCTTGCATTCTTTGTTCTGTTTTCGTTGAGTGAGCTCGTTTAGCTTTTCTATGGCAAGTTAGATGAAATAATTGATTTTTACATGTTACCATCTTTTTTTGCAGCTGCTTTTATCAACTGGAGCTTGTTCTCTATTGTTGATTTGATAGCTTTTCTTCTTATTCAATTTTATGCGCCAAAAATAGGTAAGCTGCTCTATGTAGATTTTACAGTTTGGCTTCCAATTTACGAATGCTTTTATGTAGTTATGTTATGTGTTTTTCTTCCCCTCTTTCCCTCTGGGACCATACTGTGAGATGGTGGTGGAGGTACTTTGTTTGACGAGGAAATGGATATATTAGGAAAATACATGCAACATATATTTATGGATTACTACTGTATTGTTAATGAGTTGGCATAAAAAGTCTCATATGCAAAGAGTTTTCTTGATACAAAAAGTCTTGGTGAAATCAAATCAAATTCCAACAGACTAGTTAAATTAGTTGCTTTCAGCCAGAAAACAATGGTGAAATTTAAAATGACCTCAATCACTGAATTAAGTTTATCCAGCACATTGACTATTATGTGAGGTGCATTGAATCACCGGCCCATAAACCCAATGTGATAGGCTGAATCTGATAGCATGATCCTGCATTAGTTTTTTTTTTTTTGTCACAAATGGTATGTGTGTGTTTATGGATAAGGAATAATACAGAATGCATTGTGCATTATACAGAAAAGTATCTTCAGTAGGAAGTTTTACTGCAGTGTAAATATATAATTGCATGATTCCTTATCAATGTGCTGTAGGACTTTGATTAAATGCATCAGTGATTTTAATTCAAAAAGTGCTCAGCTTTGGTTTTCCTAAGTAGCTATGTCTACGTGGATGCCAAATTTAGTCATGTGTATTGTGAGATTCTTAGTATTCTGTTCAATATCTCATTCAACATCAAATTTTAGGTTTGATCAGTATCATGCTGAAATTTTATTTTGAACAATTTTGGTGTTACTAATGCAACTTATGGACAAGAGAAAATATTTTTGCTGTTGTTTCTGATGCTGCTTCTTATTGTATTAAATGCTCAAAATTAATAACTGATTTTTACTACTTCTAACACCATTTTTCTTTGTCGTAGGATTTCATTTTGGAAGGAGGCTTTTATTATTGTGGTCCATTATCATATATTCTTTATTTGTTATTCTTTCACAAGTGATATATCTTGTTATATGGGTTAGTGAGGGAGATAGATGGAGTATGGCAGATGCTTGGTGGGCAAAGCTTTTTGGATTCATGATGTACGAATTATCTTTGGTGTCTATTTTGATCTCATATTCCTTTATTTTAAATGCATACATATATACTTTGTCTCTTGTGTATACTTTTGCAGAGTTCAGTCATGGAAATCTCCCTCTGTGATTTATTTTTTAGTTGTACAACTATCAGTAGCTGCTGTTGCTCTAGTTGACTTGTTTGGGAACAGATTTGGTCTTGTTTCGTCATGTGATTCATGTTGGGGTCGATTCTTATCATCTGTTGAACGCTTAGTTTGTAAGTATTTACCACGCTGATTTATTTATCCTTGGTTTTTTCTGTGATTTTTCATATCAACCCAGATAGCATCAGTTACATAAAGCAATTCAATATTTGAGCTCGAATAAGATTCTTCCTTTTTCTTCTCGGGGAGATTGATGCAAACTGTTAAAAATGCAGGGATGCTTTGAATAATAAACCTTATGTAAAATTGCAAGACGCATGCATGCCCTTGTGTGATTGCCACTTATCAATTGGTTAAATTGAAGACACCATAATTGATATTATAAATGTAACAACTGACTTGGAATTATTTCTCTGTTCCATATGGAAGGTTCTCATCTTAGGGTTGCTTCCTGCTTGCTGTTGCCTGCCATTCAGCTTGTTGTTGGAATTAGCCATCCCTCTTGGGTTTCTCTACCATTTTTTATTGGGAGCTGCGTTGGTCTTGTGGATTGGTCTTTGACAAGCAATTTTCTAGGACTTTTCAGGTGATTTCTTTGTAAACCATCATCTCTTCCTCTCTGTCTATTAGTTTGTCCTTTTGTTGCTCATGGTTTCATCTATGGGTTTGAAGGTGGTGGAAGCCTTTTCACTTGTATGCAGGCTTCAACATAGTCTTGCTTTATGTGTATCAGCTCCCTGTGGAGTTTCCAGATATGTTAAAATGGATAGCTGATTTCATTGGTCTGTTCAAAATAACTTTATATTCTGAGTGGACTGAAGTTTGTTCGAGCGTCTCTCTTGTACTTTGCTACATCATGGTACGTCTATATAATGCTACAGAGTTTGGTATATCAGGATATCTGTAAACCGGTGATTCCAGATTCTCTATAATGTGGGGTCTGCAAGTTTATTTCGTAATAATTCATTCCTGGGTGATATGGTTTTATTATTCCAGTTGATCTGGCTATTTGATATTGAAATGTTTGTGCACAAAAACTATATCTCAGAATTAATTTAGTGACCATGCAGCTTTGGGTTATGGGCACCAGAGAATCCTACATGCAAATGTGTGTGTGTGTCATCTTTGTTACTTTGTTACATAAGTGTTTCAGTTCTTAAAATCCTTGCTGCATTGCCATCTCCTGGTTGTGTTTTTTTTAATTTTTGACCTTTTCTTCCTTTTAATGCAGCTATCCTTTGTTAAATGTGACCTAGAGGAAATGGATTTTATTTTGTCCATGAAAGAAAGTAACTTGACGGAGCAACTTCTTCCCTCAAAGCATTCATTTTTTATTCATGAATCCAGGTAATATTCTTGGAGGTTCCATCTGTTCATCCAGGTCACATTATGCTATCTCGTTGATCATTGTCTTCAATGTTTACAAGTTAAACCATTTGATTTTGTAAGACAAATGGGAGAAAGACCTTCTGTCTTCCTTCCCTAAGTTCTTGTCTTTGATTTTGCTGAAGCAAAGCTGATTTGATAAAGTGAGATGGGTGCAAGCTTACATAATTATTTATTTATTCACAGATCTGGTGTAAGGCATACCAATGTTTTGTTGACGGGAGCGGTTTTTCGTACCTTTAGTATCAACTTTTTCACATATGGTTTCCCGGTATATATTCCTATAGTCTCTTTTCCTCTTGACTGAACATCATGATGTTTATTGAAGCTGACTTGACTCATGCATGCCATCTTTTTGAAGGTGAAGATGAGGCAGTTGTGAATTTCAGTGCTTGAATTTAATGCATGGGGCTTTAGGTATCTATTTAGTTTGAACCATCATGTGGGGAACCTACTATTGAGTGATTTTCATTTTGATGTTCTTCCAATCCAATGAGCTTGATTTGATAGTTCAGTTGAACACAATTTTCTTTTTAGTTGCAACTTTTATGGTTTCCAAATATAAACTTATTGTAGCGAAATTCATTCTCTGTTTCTTCTTCAATTTATAGTCTTTTTCATGGATCCTACTTGCTATAGTTTCTTTCCCCTATATTATTAAAGTAAGATCAACTTATTGTATCAAAATTCATGCTATGCTTCCCCAATTTATTACTTGCAAATTTTACATAAAGGATTTATTTTATTAAATTAAGATCAACTGGAAAGCCAAGGATGAAATATTTTTTGCCCCTCCAATAAGGCTAGGGATATTGCATGTAATAGAAAAAATAGGAGATATAATTAATATGACAGACCTCATATGACTAGTCTAGAACAGAGGCAAGGATGATTATGATTACTAAAATAAAATATTGCAATCTTTGTCATGCTAAAAAATCTGGAAAAAATGAGAGGAGAAAACAGAAGTTGAAACAAACTTCTTGGGTTGAAGGCCCATTAGAGGTGCCCGTCCTAAACCACTTGGTATTGAGATCTACAATTATTTCATGAACTTCTGTCAATATTTTTTAATCTGATTTGATTGGGGGATTGTTTTGGGTTTGTATTAATTTGGTTATGAGGTGCCCATGTTATGTGGGATTGTGACCAAATCTGTGCAATGACATTCTTTGACTTATGATTTTCCAATTTTTTCGTTTACTTGTAAATTGTATCTAGCTAAAGTTGGTATTAAAATCTGTTTGCTATTGAGTTTAGTAATATTAATCGGTTCATATGAACATTTTCGGTGGTGACTTGACAGGTGTCCTTGTTTGCTCTTTCCTTCTGGAGTTTTCATTTTGCAAGTGTTTGTGCATTTGGGCTACTTGCATATGTTGGCTACATCATATATGCCTTCCCTTCCGTATTTCGTTTGCATCGACTGAATGGGCTGCTTCTTGTCTTCATTCTCTTCTGGGCTGTTAGCACATATATTTTCAATGTAGCATTTGCATTCTTGAATTGGAAAATTGGGAAGGTATTACTCTCTTTCTGGTGACGTTTCATGTCTGAATTTAGCAGAAAATGGTTTGAAGTTAACTGTTTCCATTACATGTTCAGAACATGGACATATGGGAGATGGTTGGGTTGTGGCATTATCCCATACCTGGATTCTTTCTGCTTGCACAATTTTGTCTTGGAATATTGGTTGCCTTGGGTAATCTTGTGAGCAGCTCAGTTTTCCTTTGCTTGTCTGATGAGGATGGGCGATCTTCAAATGAAAACAGTACTGTAGAAGGTATTGAAATACAATATGAAACCAATTGATTGAATAATCCGTAGCTCTCATACTTTGGGGTGGTGGGGGTGTTCTAGGTGTACAATTAAATAGGTTGTCCTGTGTAGGCTTCAAATATATGTCTGTCTTGTCTTTTGCCTCATACTGATATAAATGCTTATACCATTTGTATGGGGTGTGATGCGTGATTTATATTTAGCCATCTGCTGTCTCTAAGGCCATATTATAATTATTGTCTGGCCCTGGCCCTTGAGGTCTTCCAAACTTTTTTTTTTTGGTCGGAGCCCTTTTGTAGCTTCACCACTTCCTTTCACAGTGGTCAGCTTGAACTATTTTGCTCTTTGATGGTATATTGCTCTTTAATCTGTTATATTATGTAATCTGTATTGCTTTATAGGTGGAATCATGCTCTCTCTCTCTCTCTCTCTCTCTCTCTCTCTGTTTCATATGGTGACTTTTAAGTCTTCAAATTGTTTGAAGTTCTTTTTTATAAGTTTTCAGACCAGATTTGAACTTTTAAGTCTTGAATGCTACTCGTCCTCTCCCAAAGTACAATTACCATATTTCTATGATATTAGGTCAACATTGAATATTATCTTTGTTCTATATATCTTTCCAAGAGTATATCTCTGCTGATCATTGGGCCTTGCACCAAAGCACACTTCCATTGTCATACAGTACAAGCCTTTGCAGGCATTGGTCTTAAGTTAATTTCAGAGCTTATATGAAACTGTGGAGAACTTTCTATTGTCATACTTCAATATCCTTAATCACAGGCGATGGAGAGACCAAAGTATTGATTGTGGCCACAATTGCTTGGGGACTGCGCAAAAGCTCTCGGGCTATCATGCTGGCACTAATATTTCTCATTGCTATGAAACCTGGTTTCATCCATGCTGTTTATGGTATGTGTCAAACCAATATTTATTTATTTAAATTAGTTGTTAATTCATGAAATTGACTGTTAGCATGAGGTGCTTTGTTCAATCTTATTTTTGTATTGTGTAATAGATGAAAAATTGAAAACTGGTGTAATATTCTTTGATATAATTTGTGGCATTTTTCTAATTGGTTTTATGTTTTGACCTGTGATTCAGTGATATTCTTTTTGATATATCTTTTGAGCCACAACATTAGCAGAAAGATACGCCAGTCTTTGATTCTCCTATGTGAGGTTCACTTTGCGCTACTGTACATCATTCAGATTAATCTGATCTCTAATACTCTGGAGCAAAAAGGCTCTTTAAGTGCGGAAGTCTTATCACAGTTAGGTATGCAGCTTTTTTTTGTTCATTTCTGATTCATGAATTATTAAGTGGACACAGTTATGTATGTTTTCTTATGAGGCGTTGGTTATGAAAAAAGTTAATAATTATGTCAGAAACCTCTGCCAAAAGAAAAAAGCAATTTCTAGTGATATTATCTTTATTGCAGGTCTCCTTGAACGTGAAAGCTCGTGGGATTTCTTGGAAATAGCTTTGCTTGCTTGCTTCTGTGCAATTCATAACCATGGTTTTGAAATGCTATTTTCATTCTCAGCAATTGTGCAGCATACCCCTAGCCCTCCAGTTGGATTTAGCATTTTGAAAGCTGGTCTGAACAAATCAGTTTTATTGTCAGTGTATGCCTCCTCCACCACCAAGTACACCCATGATAATCCTTCTTACGGTATAATTTTATCCATACTATTTTTCATTATTTATTTGGTCTTGAATGACTGTCCAATCTGGTCCCATTGATTGCAGAATTTTGAAATTTGGTCTTGACCTTCTGAATTAGTTCCAAATGATAATCTAGTGAATCCTTAGTTGGAATGGTTTGATGTGAAATGAATGAAGGAATTTAATGATAAGCATTTTTCTTTCATGTGCATGGGTTAGGTGGTTAAAAGTGAGCATGAGAGAAATCAGCAGCTGAAGTCGAAGTTGGGTATTAGAAATCAGCAGCTGCTTTCTCTCATGCACACTTATGTGCAACTAACCCATGTGCATGCGAGAAGAACTCTTAACAATATTGTGGGGCCCTCAACAATCAGAGTTCTGGCAGACCATTACTCATAGAGGTTGGTAGTTATATAGTTATTTGATAACATACTTTTGGACGCATAGAACAAGTATGGTGAATTGTGCAATGAACATTTATTTTCTAAACATAAAAAAAAAAATTATGCAATGAACATTGGATGAAACGGAAATGGATACAATGAACATTCTCCATACTATATGTTGTTGCATTTATGAAACAGAGTACCTACCATCATGGTTATATTCAGGGACCTGCTATGCTTTATGTGAATCCTGTGGGAGATGTTGGAACCAGACATATTTTGTAGGCTGATGGGAAATTGTGGTCATCCAGCTTATAATAAGCACTATTAAAAAGCAGCAGAGTCTAAATTCATTGTATGTAGGCAGCCGCATCTAGGAAAATTACTACCAGTACTAGTGCTATTTCTGCTGCTGTTACTGATACAGTGATACTGCTGTTATTATCACTTTTGTTTACTATTTTCATTGATATTTGCTAATTTTTTTTCTCTTTTCAGAGAGAAGAATAGCATTATTCCTCGGTGCAATCGGGCAGAAGTTTCTATCTATGTACCGATCATGTGGAACCTACATTGCCTTTCTGACTATTCTTCTTACTGTATACTTGGTGAGACCCAATTATATATCATTTGGGTACATATTCCTTCTCCTTGTTTGGATAATTGGAAGACAACTTGTTGAGAGAACGAAAAAGCGCCTTTGGTTCCCATTAAAAGCATATGCAATTATGGTGTTTATCTTTATCTATAGCTTGAGCAGCTTCCCCAGCATTGAGGTTTGGCTGTCCGGGTTGATAGATCTTTATTTCTATCTGGGCTATGACTCAGAAGCTTCATCTTTGAAAAATGTTTGGGAATCCCTAGCAGTCTTGATTGTGATGCAACTTTATAGCTATGAGAGGAGGCAGAGCAGGTATAACAAGTCAGATGAACCTGATATGTTAGAATTTGGATTGCTTGGGTTTATAAAGCGGTTTCTCATATGGCACAGCAACAAGATCTTGTTTATTGCATTATTCTATGCGTCTTTATCTCCAATTAGTGCGTTTAGCTTTTTGTATCTACTTGGCCTTGTCATCTGTTCAACTTTACCTAAAGCTTCACGGATCCCATCTAAATCATTCTTGGCTTACACAGGATTTCTAGTAACAGCCGAGTATCTTTTTCAGATGTGGGGTAAACAGTCTGCAATGTTTCCTGGACAAAAGCACTCTAATATATCCCTTCTTTTGGGTTTCCGTGTATTTAAACCTGGCTTTTGGGGTCTAGAATCCGGCTTGAGAGGAAAAGTGCTGGTGATTGCTGCATGTACCCTTCAATATAATGTTTTCCGCTGGTTGGAGAGGATGCCAAGTAGTATTCTAAACAAAGGAAAGTGGGTGGAGCCTTGTCCATTGTTCATCTCAGAAGAAGATGCCTATATTAATGCTTCCACCCCTAGAGAGGACAGCAAGCCACCAACAGATTCTGGAGCATTTTCTGTGAAACGAGAAGAGGCGAGAAGCAATTCATGGCCATTTTTCTCCCCTGGTCTATCACAATCACCTAATCCTGTGTCCTCTAAAGCTGGAGGTTCTGAGGGTAGTAGCAGTAGCAAATATTCATTTGGGTACATTTGGGGAAGCACCAAGGAGAGTCATAAGTGGAACAAGAAGCGGATTCTTGCCTTGAGAAAGGAGAGATTTGAAACACAGAAGCTTATCTCAAAAATCTATTTGAAATTCTGGATGGAGAATTTGTTCAACCTCTTTGGTCTTGAGATAAACATGATTGCATTACTTCTTGCAAGCTTTGCTTTGTTGAATGCCATTTCTATGCTATACATTGCATTGCTTGCTGCTTGTATTATTTTGAATCGCAACATTATACGTAAAATATGGCCCATATTTGTTTTCCTGTTTGCCTCCATTCTCATCCTTGAGTACTTTGCCATCTGGAGGAGTATGTGGCCTCCAAATCATCCTGATGAGACTAATGTACGCTGCCACGATTGCTGGAGAAGCTCAACCATGTATTTCAGTTACTGCGAGTACTGTTGGTTAGGTATTACTCTCTTAGCCATGTTAGACTTACGCACACAAATGTACATGTGCACATGCATGTGCACACAGACACACAACTTCCAATTAAGCAGAGAGTTATTTATTTTCTTTTCCGAACATTAGTCTTCAACATGAGTACGTGCTTTCTGAGATACCCAATTTATTCAGTTTCTTCGATGAATTGGAAAAATGTTATTGCAGATAATTGATATGGACTTTTGACTATTGCTTGACAAGTTCTGGGACAATTTGAAAAGTTGTTTATGTTTTTCTTTGACCTTATATTTTGTTTGCTTTTATGTTTTCGTTGTTATGTAGATCAATGAAATTACCTTAAACTATTAACAATGCATACCACTTCGGCTGTAGGGCTTATTGTTGATGATCCCCGAATGCTTATCAGCTATTTTGCGGTCTTCATGCTTGCTTGTTTCAAACTTCGTGCTGATCATTTGTCCGGCTTCTCGTCTCCATCAACTTACCGTCAAATGATATCTCAACGTAAAAATACATTTGTGTGGAGAGACCTCTCTTTCGAAACTAAAAGCATGTGGACGTTCCTTGACTACCTGAGGCTTTACTGTTATTGCCATCTATTGGATCTTGTGCTCACATTGGTTTTGATTACTGGAACCATTGAGTACGACATTCTGCACCTTGGTTATCTTGCTTTTGCACTGGTTTTCTTTCGGGTGAGACTTGAAATACTAAAGAAGAGGAACAAGATCTTCAAGTTCTTGCGCATATACAATTTTGCTCTTATTGTTCTTTCTCTTGCATATCAATCTCCTTTTGTGGGGGACTTTTGTGCTGGGAAGTGTGAGACGATAGATTACATATATGAGATGATTGGATTTTATAAGTATGATTATGGGTTTCGGATTACTGCAAGATCAGCTCTCGTTGAAATTATTATATTTATGGTGGTATCACTTCAGTCATATATGTTTTCCTCCCAAGAGTTTGATTATGTGTCTCGATATCTTGAAGCCGAGCAAATTGGTGCCATTGTGCGTGAACAAGAAAAGAAGGCTGCATGGAAAAATGCGCAGTTACAACATATTCGTGAATCTGAGGAGAAGAAACGCCAGCGTAACCTGCAAGTGGAGAAGATGAAGTCAGAGATGCTCAACCTGCAAATCCAGCTTCACAGCATGAACTCAGTTACTAATTGTGGTGACTCTCCTCCTGTCAGTGAAGGCCTAAGACGGAGGAGGAGTTCATCTATTACTTCAAACAACGATGCTGGGACCCCTGATAAAGAAGGATTTCCCATGAAAAAGGAGCAGATGATTAGACAGGATTCGTTATGCCCTTATGAATTGCATGAATCTCCTGCAGCAGTGAATATGGAAAGCCCAATAGTGGTGGATTCTATGAAAAATTCAATGGAATCTCTTCATTGTGAGATTACTGAAGTTGAAGCAGATGTTGTTGATGGTGCATTTTTTGATTCAGAAAAGAAGGAGAAAGTTAAAGGGCAAGTAAAGGGAAACCCAATAATATCTGCAGTTCATCTGATAGGTGACGGTGTGCAATCTATTGGAAATCAGGCAGTTAACAACCTTGTCAACTTCTTGAACATTGAACAAGAGCCTGATATCATTGAGCACTCTTCTGCTGGGGATAGGTTGTATGATGAAATGGAGAGCCAGAAAACGAATTATATGTGTTTTGACCGTTCATCTTCTATGCTGTCTGATAAGAGTTCTGATGCCACCAGTCTGCAGTTAGGAAGGATCTTCCGTCACATATGGTCCCAAATGCGGTCCAATAATGATGTTGTGTGTTATTGCTGCTTTGTCCTTGTCTTTTTGTGGAACTTCAGTTTGCTTTCTATGGTGTACCTGGCGGCTTTATTCTTGTACGCACTATGTGTATATTCTGGTCCAAGTTACATCTTCTGGGTTATCATGCTGATTTACACAGAAGTCTATATTTTGCTTCAGTATCTGTACCAGATTATCATTCAGCACTGTGGTTTGAGTACTGCTTCAGACCTACTTCGTGAGTTGGGATTTCCTACACATAAAATCATGTCTTCTTTTGTTGTCAGTTCATTGCCTCTCTTTCTTGTCTACTTATTTACCCTCGTACAGAGCTCTATAACTGCAAAAGATGGTGAGTGGATGTTATCTACAGACTTAAACTGTTATAAGAGGAGTGCTTTCAATGGAAAAGAGGTTCCTGTGAGTTATAGCTGGAGTGAGAAGGCAAAGGAGCTGCTGCACATAATGGAAAATGTGATGAAATTGATAATCAGAAGCTTCTTTAGGTACTGGGAATCACTGACACAGGGAGCAGAGTCCCCTCCTTACTTTGTTCAGGTGTCTATGGATGTGTGCTCCTGGCCAGATGATGGGATTCAGCCAGAAAGGATTGAGTCTGGAGTAAACCTATTGCTTAGAATCATCCATGATGAAAGATGTAAGGAAAAAAACCCTAATCTATGCCCTTTTGCTAGCAGGGTGCATGTTCAAAGCATTGAAAGGAGTCAAGAAAATGCAAATGTGGCTTTGGTTGTTTTTGAGGTGGTGTATGCCTCACCCACTACAGAATGTGCTTCGGCAGAATGGTACAAGTCACTTTCTCCAGCAGCTGATGTGGCAAGGGAGATTATTAAAGCACAGCATGCTGGGTTTGTTGAAGAAGTAGGATTCCAATACCCTATACTCTCTGTAATTGGGGGAGGCAAAAGGGACATTGATCTGTATGCGTATGTATTTGGTGCTGATCTGACTGTTTTCTTTTTAGTCGCCATATTCTACCAATCTGTTATAAAGAATAAAAGTGAATTTCTTGATGTGTATCAGCTTGAAGATCAGTTTCCCAAAGAGTTTGTGTTCATCCTAATGGTTAGTCATTTTTTTTTTTCATCATTTTCTGTCATGCTTTAAGTAGTGAAAATCAAGTTTACTTTAAGATTGATTGCAAAACGCATGGATTTACAAATTTGAATTTCAATAACTCATCTTGTGTTTGGTTTACTTTATGGAAACTGTGGTGGATGAATTCAATGCATCTATTATAGGTTAACAAAATGAGATATATAATTTTATCTAAATTGCTCAATGGATAAATGATTTTCCTTGCAGATTATCTTTTTCTTGATTGTGCTTGATCGCATAATCTACCTCTGTTCATTTGCCACTGGAAAAGTGATTTTCTACCTTTTCAACCTCATCCTCTTCACATATTCAGTTACACAGTATGCTTGGAGCATGGAGCCTTCCAACCAACATGCTGGAAAACTAGCACTTCGTGCTATATTTCTTGCAAAAGCAGTTTCTCTTGCACTGCAGGCTATACAAATCCGATACGGAATTCCCCATAAAAGCACTTTGTACCGGCAGTTCTTGACCAGTGAAATTTCACGTATTAATTACTTAGGATATCGACTATATCGTGCTCTTCCATTCCTTTACGAATTGAGATGTGTACTTGATTGGTCATGCACAACCACATCTTTGACCATGTATGATTGGCTAAAAGTAAGTTTTGAATCCATCTGTAGCATCCTGTCATAATTAATCTTTAATTATTGTCATCAACCTTTGAAAACTATGCAATGAATTACCACTGGGAGCATCATCAATCATATGTTAATGTTATCGTTACCGTGTTTGTTCATTGATATGACTATCATCATAGGGAGGAATGAATAAGGGATACAACAAAATAAAAGATTAGAATCGCATTGATATGTTGAAATAGGTTGGATAATTAGATTCATTAGTTCGATGTATTCATTAAACATCCATTGCATCCTGCGGCATGTTTCTTTACTATGGAATAGCTCATGATATCATAGATGCAAGCTTATACAGTTCGATTGAAACATTTACATGCTTGATTCTGAAACTGATTATGGCTTTCTACCTAGTTGGAGGACATCCATGCAAGCTTGTTCCTTGTCAAATGTGATGCAGTCTTGAATAGAGCAAAGCACAAACAAGGAGAAAAGCAAACAACCATGACCAAATGTTGCAATGGGATGTGTCTGTTTTTCATATTGATTTGTGTTATTTGGGCTCCAATGCTGGTAAGTAACTTTGATTGTACATATTACTGACTCCCAAATGACACTTGTATCCTAACTGCAGTTGGGGAACATTCATTGTATTTGGGAAAGGTTAATGAGGCAGTTAATGATTTGTCTGGACTCATAGGCTTGGCCTGTTGCATTCACACACAGACATGCTCGTGGGTCCTTATTTTTTATTTTTTCTACTGAAGTGAAGAAACAGTTAGTAGCTTTTCTGAATCATGCATAGAGATCTTTTTTCCTCCTTACAGATGTATAGCAGTGGTAACCCGACAAACATTGCAAATCCCATAAAGGATGCCAGTGTTCAGGTTGATATCAAGACAATGAGTGGAAGGTTGACCCTGTATCAAACCACCCTCTGTGAAAAGCACGAATGGGATAAGCTCAACTCAAATGTTAATCTTGACCCCAAAGGTTATTTGGATACATATAATGAAAAGGATGTCCAGTTGATATGCTGCGAAGCTGATGCAAGTATTCTGTGGCTTATCCCCAATGTGGTTCAGACCAGATTCACTCGGTCCCTTGATTGGGACATCAACATGGATATTACTTTTACTTGGGTACTTTCAAGGGAAAGACCGAAAGGAAAGGAAGTCGTGAAATATGAAAAAAGTGTCCAGGGTCTTCCAAAACAATCAGATGTCCAAAGAGTTCTTAATGGCTCTATCAACAGCTTTAGGATATACAATGTTTATCCAAGATACTTACATGTTACTGGTTCTGGTGATGTCAGGCCATTGGAAACAGATGTACTCTCTCTCTCTCTCTCTCTCTCTCTCTCTCTCTCTCTCTCTCTGTGTGCTAGTGTCCCTGCATTAATTTTCATAAAGTTATTAAGATTGCTGAAATACTAGTAATTTGCAGGACAATTTTGTTAGTGCGGAACTTGTTATAAATCGTGCTAATTATGAGTGGTGGTCCTATCACGACATCAATTCCTCATATGCCAATGGATGTGAAGGCTTGACAGGACCCATGGCCATTATCATATCTGAGGAAACACCACCACGTAAGTTTACGAAAAACAACCTGTGTGATATGGATATGTGCGTATGTTAGTTTTGTGGTTCACTGACTCATATATTTTTTGTTAAAATGATTTTTGTTAATATTTGGATGATATTTCTATCTGGTCCTGCAATATTATTTCAGAGGGTATTCTTGGGGACACCCTTAGCAAGTTCAGCATCTGGGGTCTCTACATAACATTTGTTCTTGCGGTTGGCCGCTTTATCAGACTTCAATGCTCCGACTTAAGAATGAGAATCCCCTATGAGAACCTTCCTTCCTGCGATAGGTAATGCAACTTTCGTTCTGTGTTTCATTTTCCAAACTTTTCTGCATTCATGCAAACACAAAATAACATGACCCAAACACGATGCCACTTGATTGCAACCCCTACTTAAATACTTGATATTAGGTTCTGTTACTTTTCTCTACCCTGATCATTCCTTCCCCAAAAGATGAATATGTGGAGTTGGAATAACTTCTTGATTGGTGGTATAAATTTTTCATTGTATTATGGTTTTTGTGCAGGTTGATAGCCATTTGTGAGGACATATACGCAGCAAGAGCAGAGGGTGAGCTTGGAGTTGAAGAGGTCCTTTACTGGACACTGGTGAAGATTTACAGGTCACCACACATGCTGCTCGAATACACGAAACCGGACTAGATATCAAACGTCTAATGCTACCTTCCTGTTACCAACAACTCCACTGCGTTTAATACTGACGTTAGGCTTGACTAACACCCATTTATAGATCTCGTATATACTGATACCCAATGAAAGGAATGCATAACACAATTCTTTCCGCAGCCATGGAAGACTCTGGTAGTGATTTTTTCTTCTTCCAGAGTACCTCTGGTCCAATATTCTTGAAGGATTAAATTCTGCAAATGACCCTTGGTTTCCATGTTGAAGGATATGGACACAGTCAGCTCTACAATTTGTAACATAGCTTTTGCATATTCACAGAGGGCATTGTGTTTACATGTACACATGTAGTATTTCAAAATGATTTTGGTTTCTCATGTATATAGTTGAATACAAGTTCGAGAAAAGCCATAATACTAGAATATTTTCAAGAACAAGAATTTCCCGTAAATTTTTGCCCCTTCAGGAACAAAGTGTATAACGGTTGGGCAAACTACGTCACCAATTAATGCAGTAATTGCATATTGAGCTTCGATGCTCACTCGCATGACTTGCATCTTTTGTTGCCTCTCCTCCTAGACCTCTGTTTGCCTACACAGGTTATGCAGATTTTTGGAAGGATATGCACAGCACCTACAACTCTACAAGCATTATTTTGGCAGAATAGACCCTCCATCTTCATTAACAACACAGCGTCTCTCCTCAAGTCATCTTCGTTAGTGAACTGATAATGCTATTTGTTGGACCCCAACCGCAACCGCTGTACAGTATTGTTTTTTTGGCTAAGTTTTTCTTTATTTCATTTCTCACAAGGACCGTAAGCTACTAAAATTTGCAAAAATTGTTTTTTCAAAAGAATTGTTCAACCGGTCGACCAAAATCAATGCCATAATGGTCAGACAGTCGTGATACAATTATATAAAGGCAATTTATTTCCTCTTTTCTGAAGACAGTTTTGAAACTCAAACTTTGGTTGAGACACAAGTGAGGAGGAAATCTATTGCCAAAAAGATTTGCTTTCAAAGAGTGTAAATGCATAATGAAATACTTATTCTTAACCATACTTGTAATTAACCATCTAACCAACACAACTGTATTCACTAAAACATACTTGTAATTAACCATCTAACCAACACAACTGTATTCACTAAAACATACTTGTAATTAACCATCTAACCAACACAACTGTATTCACTAAAACAGACATGTAATTCACCATCTAAACCGAAATGGTTGAAGCTATGAGTATCAAAATTCCCTCATGCAGATGAACCGACATGATTTCCACATGACAAAAGCTAAAAACCTCCCAACAAATTTTCACCAGTGATCTTTCAAGATACACTATTTGGCTCACCTGCCTCTTCATGCTTTGGTGTTTTAATTCTCTTGTGGCTGCTACCAGAACCCTTTCTAGCAACATTCTCAGGAATAGTGTCTTCCATTATCTTTGGGCTTCCAAAGTCGAAATCCATTGCAGATATACCTTCGTATGTAGGATTTTCTTTTAAAAATGACACTATCTCATTCCGGGTTCTCATTTTTTTCCCATTGGGTGTAATATAGTAAGTATCGAATTTGGAATAATCTTTTCTAAGCACCAAATGTCTCTTAAAACCTTCTGGGGTCTTTGGCAGGTTAGGCTTATCAATGACCCAAGTCCTACTGGCATTGTATTCGATATCAGCAGGATCTTCACAAGAAACACCAGATCTTTTGTTGCAATAAAACGGTTCCTCAAAGACTTTGCTTCTGATGTCCTCAAACTCTTCTTCTGAATGAATCACCCTCCATTTCTTGCATTCCTCACACTGCGCAGCATATATATCGATTGCACTTTGTGATGCATATGCTTTCTGTCAAGAGATTCAAATGTAGTTTAGCACATTCAATGAATTCACAAGCAAATCCAAACCCAACAAGAATTTTTAACTACTAAATCAAATTAAGGTCAAAATCCTAAAAAAAGAATGCATACCAGATTTGAATAAAACTAAATGGAGGAAAATTATATAGAAAGTGCAAGTATGTCCATTCAATGTACCGCAACTCCCCACATCAATACTATGCCAAGGCTCTCTGGTAGGAGGCTATGAGATGTAACTGTAGTCCATCTCATTGTATGATTGGATTTCGGATATTCATGATTACTCTAAACTGAACTTCCTAAAAAAATTCCTAAGCTAATTTTCAACAACATGAATGTAGCAAAAAAGGGCATATCACATTGCTGATCACTTACCAATAAACTCAAGAAGCACATTGGACACCAGTCTAACACACAATAATATGAGCATGCAACCTTCAAGGCTTCAATTATCTTCAGTAAAACTTAATATTTTCAACTGAATCAAGGTTTATAGTTTTTCTCTTTGCTTAATTACTATCAAGTTGAAGGTTTTCCAGATTTTACTTATCAAAGAAAAGTAAATGTGAACTGGGTCGAAGAGCAGTAAATTATCGCAACTTATCCTTAACAAACTGAAAAGTCAATTTCAATAGGTAAATCCATTGACATACAGAACCTGTATAACTTTGATCTCGGAAGGTTTTCTTATTATCACCGACAGACGCTCATCAACGAACAAAAATCAGATGCGATATTGAGGAAAATCTTAAATGAAACAGAGTCTATTTGTACCTTGGACGACGACGTTTTAGGGGTTTCTTGGCTGTCCTTCATTACGCTCTTCCGGTCGCTGAAAAATTATTTTCTCTCCTGCCAAACGGCCAGAGGAGGAGGATGACGGCGTATATGTTCAATTCGGATCCTCTATTGTATATTAGGTCCACAACGACGTTGTTTGCCTAGAGTCTAGAGATTATATTATTTCTTTTGGTCGATATTAAACAAAGTATGAAATGACCTTTTTATTCTTTGGGAAATTTCATTTAATATCCCTTTTTAATACAACAATATTTTTTCCAATATTTCCCACCTATTTTCATTTTTTATAGCTCTTTCGTCCATTGTGGGACAAAAATACCTTTTTCTTTGTCCCACCCACAACAACATCCTCCCCGTTTGTGATCTCCACATATCACACAGCTACCTAGCTATCAACATCCTTCCCATCTCTCTACACAGCGAAAATCCATGGCTACTATTCTTCTTCTTCCTCCATTGCCACTCCTCCAAATCTCCATGGCAAATTGGCAACAACCATTTCACCAAACCTCGCAAGACCTTGCTTCACAAGCTCTCTCGCTCCAAACCCTCCTCCTCTCCTCCAATCTCAACCCTCCATTCTCGCCCCCGTCCCTTCTTCATCGTCTGATGGGACCTGGCCAGCAAAACCCACCTCGACTACTTTGCCAACCTCGCCCAAGACGGCAAGCTCCAGGATTTCGCAATCTGAGAAAAATTTTGTGGGTTTCTTTTGTTTTTTTTCTTTGAAATTTTGTGGGTTTTGGATGTAATAAAGAAAAAAGATTGTCAAGAACATTGTATTCATTATTCATTATAAGTTTTCTTTGTTCCATAAAATTCCAACATGGTTTTATTGTTCCAGATATGAAATCTCAATTTAAGTTTGATGTTCCAGATATGAAATTTCGATATGACTTTGATTTTTAGATTTGAATTTTTGATCTAGATTTGTTGTTTCAGATATGAAATTTGATCGTCGTGTCGACAAATAATGGTCAACACATGGTCGACATATGGTGTTATAGCTGATAGTGTTGCAGCTAGTTCATCATATTCATCATTTTCCTTTTTTTTGTTGACAGAGTGTGACATGTCGACCATGTGGCGACAAGAAGGGCATTTTTGTCTGAAAAAGATAAAGTTGAGAGTGGAGTGTTAAAAAAGATAGAGTTGTATTTAAAAGGATCATTTAATAAAATTTTCCTACATAGTATATACATAACTTCATAAGAGTTAACTAGAAATCTATTAACAAACCCAAAACTGTTAAAAAAAAAAACAAAAATCATTAACATTTTGAGATCGGTTTCCACTTAAGGGGGTACTGACGTGTGTGCATTTCTTTTTTCCTAGTGAGCACCTAGCAGATGCATGTAGTTACTGAAGGGTTGTCCTCTGTTCAGTTTTTATTCATTGGGCTTGGGACTCGGTTCTCTAGCCACTGTCACAATCCGCTTGTTGGTATTATGTTTCATTATGTCAAAGGGGATAGAAACGGGTGAAAAGTTTGGAAAGTTGAGGTCTTTTTTTCAATGTTTAGTGGAGGCATTCAATTTGCGAGGTGATGCAGATGATTCTTGTGCAGTGTATAAGAGGATCATTGATCTACTGGCAAGAGCAGAGAGAAGAATTGAAGGTGATCAAAAGTTCAAAGAAACAAAAGAATGAATGAAGATACTACTACGAATTGGTGTGGTATGAATTATGAAAGCAGTTGATCGACTCCACGATCAAACTGCTCTAGTAATTTCAATGATGGAGTCTACTTTGACTCTCTGAGATTTCAAAAGCTGCCCGAAGTGCTGATGTTGATGAGAAAAAATGTTGAGTGCCGAAGAACTCAGGAAATGATCTGATAGTAAAAGAGGTTTTCTGAATACAATAGCACTGAACATAAATGAAATGTGGAGGGATTTTTGAAGAAGGAATCAGAAGAAGAAAGAGCAAAGAATTGGGATGCTTTAGTAGTTTCTCTAGCTACCGTTCTTTGCCATGCTTTTTCTATTCTTGTTGTTTTGCTGGTTAATTAGTTCACCCTGATGAGATAGGTATGGCAAGAAGAATGCCTTAGGTTCTACATTTTAACCTCAAATTGTTGGTACAACCAGAATATCAAGACTCAAATATCTTTCGTACTATCACCATCAATATCTTTCGTACACTTATAGTAGGGTTCACAGATGAATCCCACATTTACAGTCGTCTTTAGGACTCGAGGGGTGGGAGGGAGAGCAACCCATTGCTTGGTGTATGGATTGCAGAGGTAATAATCACGTTGATAAAACTTGGTTGCGCAGCACAAAACTAAGTCATTATAGGACCTACCATAACTGGTTGTGACCTTCATCATCACTACAAAAAATGTGAACAAATGCCATATGTATTAGTTGTACAAAAAGGGGTGACATTTGAGAACTTTAGTCCCTATTGCCTAATTGTCACTTATTTTTGTTAAAATCGAGGTACTTTAGTCCCTATTACCTAATTGCTATTCATTTCTGTACAACCAATGAATGTGGCTTTTGCTCATATTTCTTGTAGGGTTTGATCAAAACAAGGGAGAAAACTCAGAGAGAAACTGCTTGTTTTGAACCCCAGAAGCTTGGACATTGTAAGTGCTTCAGATTTGTGCTTTGTAACCTTACTATAGGGAAACGTAACTAGAGTGCTATCCATAATGGGCTTTTGATGCAGATCATAGTGGAGCCATAGAAAGTGGCGTACAAAATAAGGATCAGAGATGAGAGTGGACCATCGCTTGGACACACACTTCCATTGAACAGAGGATTTGCTAGAAGGAAGTCGACAAAGGATTTCAACCAATATAATGTCAGGAAGATCATCAATAGTAATCATGAATTTTGATGTTGATGATGATGACTCATCAGATTGAGAGGCCTTCCACCGCTTTGTCCGCCGATTACTGGTGGCTGCAGATAGCTTGTATGGCTTCCGCAGGCTGCGACTGCTGCTGCTGCTGGCCATCTCCATCTGCTTTGCCTTCCTCTTACTTCCTTTCCCCACTGCTTGATCTAATTGTTAATTCTAGGCTTCTTGCTATGACAATTAAACAAATTTCACCATCATAACATTGGCAATATAATTGTAAAAGCCAATATAATTTGTCAATACCTAATAATTAACCAACTTTTAATTAAAACATAATAAATATATTAAATATAAAAATTTAACTATAATTAAGTCTTAATACATATGTCATGCTTAGGAGAAGGTGGTGATGCTCTCTTCCATTTTTCAGTGGCCTAAACCGCTCGGTATAGTTTGACTCATCAATTAACTTCCATAATTACACAACATCTTACATAATTACTTTCCTATATAAATTAGGTGTGGGATTCCCTTTAATTATTCACTCATCACCCTTTTGATTTTTTTCCCTAATTGTAATTAATGCAATTTAATCCTAGAATCTGGACAGATTATGAATATGAAATTACCATTAAAAATACTGATAATGGATCCGAAAGGCAGCCAAATGGAACTCACGTTATTCACTTTCTAAATTTGTCTTTGTGTGGATTGCTAATTTGCTACAACAAAGGGATACGGCCTAATAAGTTCTTTTGGATTTTGGACAAGCATCAAAACCTAATACATTCTGAAGAGGCCACAATCCCAACACAAGCAAATCACTATATAATAATGTCCATGATTTCCTCACTTAGATGACCACATTAATCAATCATTGAGAGCACTAAATTTTTGCTCAATTGCATGTACATAACTATGAAATCTAAATGTTGGTTTGTTCTAGTGTGAAAATCAAAGCATCCATTAAAATAAATTTATGTGGGAGCAAACAAATACATTGAATTAGTGCATTATTAAGAATTGATGTGAACTAAATAAGAGGGAAAAAGGGTTGAAGTTGAAGGTGTAAAATATGAGAGGGGTCAGTGAGTCAAATAGTCAATGGTGTATTTAAGTAGCTGTTTGTGACCAAGGTTATATCCATATAAAGCCAAATTGGGCCAAAGCGCAAAGCAGGGCCGTTTTGTTTTGGCTAGGTGGCTTGTATTATTGTATATAAACCATCCCCAAAACCCATCAGCGAGTCAGTGACACACACACAAACACAGCAGGCAGTGTAGAAGTTATCATACATTGCTCTCTCTCTCTCTCTCTCTGGGTAGCAGAAGAAAATGAGGACCATGACGACCCCTTAAGCTTTCCCCTCCTCGCATTTAACGATACGTTGCAGCTGTTTTGGCTTCAGCTAAAACCTCAGAGCTCGCGTGGTACGTCTCCATTCGATTTTGGGTACGAAAAATCTCTCTTTTTCTTCATTTGGGTTCTTATCTTTTGCTCAAAAATTCCAAGTTTTGTGACCTCTAGGGTCGTATTTTGGTGGTTTTGTGAAATGGGCATCGACATTGTGATGCTTTTTAGAAAATGGTTTGTCGGTGATGTGCTGTTATCTAAAAAATTGGACTTATGTGGTTGCATGCGTTATTGGCTATTTGCTGGTTTTAGCTAACTGGGTTACTGGGAGCTCTGAAATCTGTGTGTTCTCGAACTTTCATATGGGCGGGTCTGCTTTTGAACAGTTTTAATTTTTAATGCTTTCAAACAGGAGAGTGCTTATTGTATGCCTATTTGCCCTCTCCTAGTAGTTCAGGTATGAAGTTTTCTAGTATTTCTTGTTGTTTGTGTGTGTGTTTATTGTATACATTGATAAATTATAGAGTTCAATTGGCATTGATTATCTGTGAAATGTTTGAGAGAATATCTAGTTGCACATTTCTCTTTTGTCAAAGTTTATTTCATTATATGTGTACAGTTCTCACCTTTTCTTGACATATTTGTATTTTTTTGATTTGTTGGATTATATAGGGTTTATCGATACAGAGTGGACGGGTAAAGATGTTGTGGTGTTAGTTCTTGCTCATAGAAATGGAAAAAGTGATCAACAGTGGTCCTGGCAGCAACCAAGGAATATTCTCTGAGAAAGGAAGTAGGAACAAGAGAAAATTAGCTGACCCTTCTCTAGATAATACAATTAACCCCCACTCGTCGGTGAATGCATTCCCTCTGTGTGAATTATCTCCAGAGATGTCTCAAAAATTGAGTGACTGTGCGTCTTTGGAGGTTGGGGTGGTTCAGCCCAAACAAGTGGAAGCGAGAGCCTTTGAATGTAAGGATTGGGATGATCCCATTGCTTTTCAACTTGGAGAACTATTCTTATCTTATTTGCAAGCAATTTTCCAGACTGCAATTAAGCAGATTGCTGAATGTGGGTACAGTGAGGAGGTTGCTGGAAAGGCTGTTTCAAGAGGCGGCCTTTACATAGGTGGTAAAGACCCTGTATTGAATATTGTAAATGATACTCTGGAATTTCTTATGAAAGGGAAGGATATTGATGCTTTAAGAGATAATCAGTTTGATAATTTACAGCACCTGCTGGAGTTCACAATGCTAGAAATGATCAGTGTGCTTAGGGAGGTCAGGCCATACTTATCGGTTGGGGAAGCAATGTGGTGGTTGTTGATATGCGATTTAAACATTTTGCAAGCCTGTACATTGGAAGGAGATCCAGTAAGTGGTCTTGGTTTTGAAGAATCCTCAAAAGAGATCTCCTCTGATCCTTCCTCTCCCCACTTAAGATCAGATGTAAATAGCTCTGAAACCATCCATCCAAATCCAAACGAAGCAAATTCCTCAAAGCCGTCACTCCCCCATTCTCAAAACCATCGTCCTGAAACACTCAAATTTGGAAGTTTCCCTAACTTGCCCAACCCCCAAAATTATCATGCTCCTGAAGGGCTAACCCCTGAGAAAGGGAGTTTGTCATCTATCCTAGATAGTCTGGAGAAATGCTTAGGCTCCACTGGGGAATATCTCCAAACTACATCTCAAACATCTACCTCTGAAGAAAAATCAGGAGCTGGTCGAAAGGGGCGCTCTAAGAAAGAATTAGCAGCACTTCGGAAGAAGTCCTTCCATTTGGAGAGAAATTACAGGGCTTATGGGTCAAGAGGAAGCTTCAAATCGGGGAAACTCACTGCATTTGGTAGTTTTGTTGTGGAGAAGAGGATGAAGCCTCCATCTGAACTTCCTGGAGGACGTACAAAAATTGCCTCCTCAAAGTTAAGTGCACAAGTTGGAGCCGTCGCCCCTTCATCAGATGGAAGACGTCATGCTTCAACCACTATTCCATCTGCTTCACCTGCAACAATACCCGTAAAAGGTACGACATCTTCCTTGCCTTCCGCAGAAACCAAGCTTTCCAACAAGTCTCATCCAGAAGAAAAATCTGGACCTAAGACCCCAGCTAGCACCTCTGTGTCTCCTAAGACTATTGATTACTGTGCTGGCATCCCATATGATAAATCTCTAGAAAAATACGTCCCACAAGATGAGAAGGATGAGCTGATTTTGAAGTTAGTTCCTCGGCTGCAAGAGCTGCAGAATGAGCTACAAGGTTGGATTGAGTGGGCCAATGAGAAGGTAATGCAGGTTTCTCGTAGGCTTAGTAAGGAACGACCTGAACTTAAAACACTGAGGCAAGAGAAGGAAGAAGCAGAGCAATTTAAAAAGGAGAAGCAAATGTTGGAGGAGAACACCATAAAGAGGCTGTCTGAGATGGAGCATGCCTTGAATAATGCAACTGGCCAGGTTGAGAGAGCTAACTCTACTATCTGTAGGCTTGAGGTGGAGAATTCAAATCTGAAAAAGGAGTTGAGTACTGCCAAAACAATGGCTTTAGAGTCAGCTGCTAGGCACCTGGAGGCATTAGAGAGGGAGCAAAAAGCACTGAAAAAGGCCCAGGCATGGGAGGGGCAGAGGGGATCATTGCAGGAGGAGCTTGAGACAGAAAAAAAGAAGGTGGCCGCACTGCAACAGGATTTAGGCAAGGCAAAAAATGTCCATCACCAAATTGAGGTATGCTTTTTTTTTTTTTTTTTTTTTTTTTGCATATAACAGTTACCTATAAAAATTAGTATGCGCTGGCTGTGGGATACTGGTGAACATGGGGATAAATCTATGGTAAGGGTAACAGGGCTTTATTTTTTATTTTTTTCAAAGATGGGGCCTTGTTTTTAAGCAAAATGTTGGCTTGTGATGCCAATGAGTCACAGTAGTTTTTCTCACTGTGCATTATAAGGAAGCTTGTTTGCCAAATGAAGAGAAAAAAAAAAAAAAAAAAAGGCACGAAGTGTTCACACAAATGTATACCGAAAATTTCCACTTGACTTGAGTTTTGGCTCAAGTAGTAAGGGGTGGGATGGGGTCGGGCAAGGTTAGTTATGACCTTAGAAACCAAAACTTTAATAAACAGAGAAACATACACACAATCTAGTTTATTTTATAATACCAGTTTCTACCATTCAAGTTTTTGCTGAAGTTGTAATTTTATGGCCCAGTGCATAGTTGATAAAAAAGTTGCTGTCTCTGGTTGTTATTCTTACTACTAACAGTGTATATCTGTTATAGGCTAGATGGAAACAGGAGAGAATGGAAAAGGAAATAATACTTGCACAGGCTGAATCCATTAGAAATGAAATAAAACAACGTGAAGCTTTGACAAAAGTGGAGGAAGACGTGATCAAACAGAAAGCAGAAAATGATATGCAGAATTACATGGAAGACATCAAAAAACTTGAGAGCAAGTTATCTGAACTTCAATTGAAGTCTGACGCCTCAAGAATAGAAGCACTAAGAAGGGGTGCTGCTGGAAGCTTTGGAGGTTGCCAATCAGACAGAAAAGGTGTGATGGCCACAAAGGGAAACCAAAATTCTACTATCTTCAAGCGGGTAACAAATTCCCGGGAACATTTTGTGACAAAAAGTTTGAGACAGGACCGCGAGTGTGTGATGTGCCTCTCTGAGGAGATGTTGGTGGTTTTCCTTCCTTGTGCACATCAGGTTGTCTGTGCAAAATGCAATGAGCTTCATGAGAAACAAGGGATGAAGGACTGCCCTTCTTGTAGGACCCGAATTCAACGAAGAATCAATGTGCGCTTTGCTCATCCATAGTTTGCAAACTTTACAGTGGAGAATGGGGACTGGATAATGAGAGTAACCTTTTGAATGGATCAATGAGTAGTTTAGCTAAATTCAATTCCTACTATGATGGATTTTGTTTTCTTTGTTTTTCGGGTCATACAGTCCGTACCGGTGGTTTACTCCAAAAAGAAATAGACAGGAAGAGTTTATAGACATAGTTGCCTTGTAAAGAGTAAGAGACGTTTTGCTTGAATGAAATGTCCCCATTGCAAATTCCCCATTACACCAATACTGAAACTTAGGATTGCTCATCATTTCCAAAACCACTTAACTAAAATGCTTGGGTGAAAGTATTCTAAGAGCTTATCAACTAGTAATTAGTTTAATGATATTTTTTTCTAATAATTTTGGAGAGATTTTAAGCCGCTTCTTGTTTTATACACCATGAATCCGAACTAGATAAATTGGTTCTAAGCTCATAATTTGGCAAGTAATCTTTGATAGCGGTCAAACTTGACTTCTAGAAACGCATGGAAGGAGAGGAAATAGTTCATAGCTTTTAAGTTATAAATATAATAGTTCTTGCAAATTTACCAGAAGTCGATATGTCCGAGTGGTTAAGGAGACAGACTTGAAATCTGTTGGGCTTCGCCCGCGCAGGTTCGAACCCTGCTGTCGACGGCTTTTATTTTTTTATTGATTCATTTAATTCTGTTCTACTTCCTGGAAGTTCTTTGCACTCTTGCACCACACAAACACATATTTCAAAGACTTAAAAAGGTAAGAGTACTCTATTGCAGTTAAATCAAACAGTCCTTTTTTCTAGAGAGTTCTCTGGTGTGCATATATAATGGTGCATAATTCATTTACATCATAGCATGTTAGAGTCAATTCCTAGACCATGTTCAAAACCAATGCTTAGAAACCACTTGCTTCGTAACCTGTATCACTTGGAAGCAATGCACAGAAGCTTCACCTAAAACACTGAAACTTATAACTCCCATGGTACTTGTACTACCCAATTCTGAAATGCTTCTGACCCTTTAATTTGGGTAACTATTCAGAAAGCATACACAACTACAAATTATAAGCAACATGATCCAGTAAATGCGGACCCTGTATGAGGACACTCAGACAGTAGTGGAAGGAAGAATTATAATGATTATAGTGAACCCAATAAAGTTGCAGTGACTCTAGCAGGTTCATTTTTTGGCCCTATGGCCCTTGTAGGCATTCATAAAGATAGGCTTTATGTATTTCATCAAAAAAGAAAAGAAAAGAATAGAAAAGAAAAAAGAAGATAGGCTTATGTATGCATAAATGAAGTCCATATTCCTTATTCTAATAAATTTTAGATCATTGGGCACCTGCCCATGTGAATTATGCTGATCTTAAGAGGAAAAATAATGGCCACACAACAATTTAAAGCTCTGGTCCTAAATGGGGCAATGATTGGGTCATGCTCATAAAATGCTACCTAACCAAATTGTACGTGCTACTTGCTCAGCATGACACACAGCCAATAATTAATATTTATTCTCTTTTACTGCAGAAGATCAATCTCTAAATGAATATACCCAGGCAATGTTGCAGAGAAATGATAATCTGACATATTTCTTCATGACAAATTGTTTGAAGTTTATACTAGAAAGGTTCCTTCATTCCTTGTTCAAGTATTTGTAGACCTAATTGCCAGTGCAATGTATTTATGGTTCACTTTTCATCTAGTGGATGAAAGTTGTTGAAGCATTATTTTGGAATGCAAATGCAGGACAAATAAACTAATGAAAATATTAGTTTGGAATTATGCATACTTACAGCAGCCCATTACTTTAGACCTCATCATCTCATCTAATTGAGATTTCTCAGAAACTAAAAACCTTCATATTGATTATTTGATTAGACTGTTAGGTGTTGAAATCTCAAAAGCCAGTTGACCTCTGTTAATAATAACAAACATCATCTAATACTCTCTCTCTCTCTCTCTCTCTCTCTCTCTCTCTCTCTCTCTCTCTCTCTCTCTCTCTCTCTCTCATAATCCAGATTATGGGCATCACTGTCTCTGTCTCCTGTAGGAGACTAAGACTATCACTTAGATATTCTGATCTCTAACTTTCAAAAGCCCAAAACTGTATCATCTGGCAGTGAATGGTGTGATATTATCAGTGAGAATTGTGTGGGGATCACAACAGAAAAGAAAAGCTGTCAAGCATTTTGCTGAGAAATTATTAAGTGCTACCTCCTAAAGATGAAAGCGGTCCAAAGCCATGTATTTGGCATCTTCCTTGGTACATCAATCCAGCTAGACCCACAAAATAAGTGACCCATAAACAAATCAAAATTTACCCACTCTGTATATCTCTATTTATTATTGCTCAAGTCTGAGAGAATTGCAGATTCCATTTTTGTCAGCATTTGTTGTGTAGCTACCACACTTGGCTTTTCTATTATCAGTACTATTTTATATATCTGTATTAATGCAGGCTAAGAGCAGTCTTAGTGAGGCCAAGGTTCACACAAGAATCACAAAAATATAGACCCTCTGTTAGTTTGTTTCATTTTGCACAAAACTCACTTTTTTTTTTTTTCAAGTGAAGCTCACTTGTACAAATAAGTTTCATTTTTATAAGATAAAATTTCGTCTAAAATTGTAATTTTCATATGTGAAATTAATCTATACAAAGTGAATTTTATCCTTTTGTCAAAGAATCTAACATGTCATATTATTATACTATAAATCTGGACAATTCATATATTTTAACAAAAATTGACATCACCACTAATAAAAAATAACATGACTTATTCTCAATTAAAAAAAACATAAATTATCTAACAATTAAGTGAAGATTTTCTTGAATATATATTAGATAACTACTTCTAGAATTTCATAAACACCGAAAACAAAGAGAATCTTTATTCATCAGCCGAAGAGGGTTTTTCTTCCATCGAATCCATGTCTTTCTGTCCAATTGGATTTTTGAGAATAAAAGAAGTGTTATGTGTTGTAGTTTGGGCCCTTAATTACAAAGCATTTAGATTATATTTAGATTAACGATGACGAGAAGATGTGCCCACTGGGCCCATGAACACCTCATTCCGACCCTTTTTTTTTATAAATAATGGGCTCCAGCAAGTCCAGCTCCACTAGGCCTGCATGGGAGTTGGATACGCCGGATTTCAGGTGACGTGGCGTTCCAAATAAGAATCCTACTTGCATAGTTGCATGCATGGCCTGTAGTTGTCGGCTTTTAATTTCTTATTCTCTTTTTTCCATTTCTTAAATAATTATTCCTATTTTTCTCTGATTATTCGCTAATAAAAAAGTATTTTTCATTAGCTTATTCTAAATCTCGAACCACAATTTTCTTCTAGAGTACAATAAACAAATAAGGCAGGTTTATGCTTTGCATTTCTTTCTGGAGCAGTTGGAAATAAAATATTTTATATATAATCATAATAGTATAATATTATGTGACATAGTAATATGGTGTTATCATTTAATTTTAATTATATATTGTGTATAATTTTTAAGAGTATTATTTGAAGTTTAGGATATTATGTGTTAAGGATTACACATATATTACAATTTAAATAAATTAACACCAAATCAACATGTGTACAATCACAGTATTAATATTATTTTCATATAAGAATAATGGTAAAGATCTTAAATTTGTATTTAAAAATTAGAATTTAAAATGATATATCATTACACTCTTGTAATTGTATAATAAACGTTAGAGTAACCCTATAAATCAATAAGACACTTGGCTGCTAAATTTAAGATCTCTTGCTGATGAAAAAAATTTGTCGAGCAGTTGGGCATTGGATATCACTTTCTCTCTACAGAATGTGAATCATAACCTTAAAGTCTTGTTCAACTGCTAATTGACTGCCAAGTGTCACACTGTCACCAACCCATTTCTTCAAAGACTCCTTCAACGTTTATGCCTCTAAGCAAACATAGAAGTGATTAAACTAATCCTTCCTCTCCCATAAAATTCATGCCTAACAACCATGAGAGGCAGAGTTGAAAACAACTCTGCAGCTTACTAAAAGTTTTAGTCCAAAATTCTCACCTTCTCAACAATTCCACAAGCCATTTTGTGACAAACCCATTTCTCTGCGATGCTCAAACTCCTCAACAAGAACCTCCTCCGCCTCTACTCCCGCCTCCGGTGGCCGGTTCGCCGCCGCCATAGGCCCAAAGTTGTCATCAAAAGGTTCGGAAAAACAAGCAGCTCCAAGTCTCAGTTCGAGACCAAAAATGAAGTTAGCAGTAATGGGTCAGCGGCAGTTCACCCAAATGGTGAATTGGGTGGCCTAAAACCCGAGAAGAGAATACGGATAGCGACTTTCAATGCTGCCCTGTTCTCAATGGCACCTGCAGTGCCAAAGACTGAGAAAGTTGAGAGCTTTGAAGATGAAAATGGGGATAGCATGAAGGTTAGGCACATTAATCTTCGAGCCAAATTAGCAATTGATCGTCCCAAGGGGATTTTAAAGCAATCTCCCCTGCATCCCAATTCAATGAGTAACTCAGAGAATCTCTCTAAGCAACAAAAGTTTGTGAAATCCAAATTAAGGGTCTCGATCAATTTGCCAGACAATGAGATTTCTTTGCTGAAAAGCAGACAAATGAGCTTTTTTGAAGAAGGAAAGGAGGGTTCTAATTCTTCTTCTTCTTCTTCTCCAAGTGGGAAAAGTAGAATATTAAGAGGAAAAGCTCCTCTGAGATCAAGTGTGAGCTTCCCTACAAATGTAGGGAATGGTACAGAAGGAGGGGAGGGGTATAGAAGCCATAGGACAGTGCTTGAAGTGCTGAGGGAGTTGGATGCTGACATATTGGCTTTGCAAGATGTGAAGGCAGAGGAAGAGAAGGAAATGAAGCCTCTCTCTGATTTGGCTGCGGCTTTGGGCATGAATTATGTGTTTGCTGAGAGTTGGGCACCGGAGTACGGTAACGCCATCTTGTCCAAATGGCCGATCAAGCGGTCCAAGGTCCAGAAAATCTTTGATGACACTGATTTCAGGTGAGTAAAACTTTTTTTTTTTTTTTTTTATGATGGTGATTTTTCCATGAAAGTAAATGCATATATATATATATATATATATATATTTGTGTTTTAATGCTCTTGCTTTGATGTTGACTTAATAAAAGTGGTCTACTTCGTCGAAATTTCTTTAATTGTATGGTCCCAAACCTTGCAAAACAAAGTTGAAAGATGATTACTTTTCATTTTTTATCATAAAGTTATTATTGATTCTGAACTTTATTATTATACAATAAAGTCAAAAATTATTTGGGTAACTTTTCAAAAGCCAGAAAAAATATCCCATCATTTTATAAATTTTGCTTCAATTGATTCCAGTGTCCTAAATTAATTCCATGATCTATCTGTTTATGGGCTTGAATTGCCTGCTAGGCTTGTATTGTCTTACAGCCTGTCTGGTTCGTCTGTATTAGGTAGAAAGTTTGGTTTTTTACTGGGTTTGTTCATATATCTCAGAAACAGCTGTTCTGTGCAGAGGTGTCTACCTAATTTGCAAATTTTTAATATTATCTTCTGGGTTATCCCTGGACTTCTTAACTATTCATTTCCAGAATACTGTGACAAAGTTCTTAGCTTATTTGAAAACATTTCATTTATAAAATCAAAGATGAAATTATTTCATTTAACTCAGTTATATGCATTCATGAATGTTGCCTAATATAGTTTCCAAATTACATGGGAGTTTTTCAGGAATATTGCAAATTCTGCAAATCATTCCATATATTTTCCTTGGAAACTGATTTCTGAGTTCCCAATTAATGCATCTCCATGCTGCATAAAACCCCAAATTCACAGATGTATCAGTTGCTTGAGCATTCCTGCTTTTTAGCTGGACTTCTACTTGATGGGTTGGAAATTTAGAATCAATGAAAGATAAAGCATTAGCCTATAGTTTTCCATATTTCAACATCTAGTAGTGTTTCTCTTTTCAGAAAGATTTCACTTTTCAGATGATGGAAAAGCCTTTGTCATCAATGATTGTGGATATGGCTGAAACTTTAGAAGCCTTAATCCTCCTAGCTAACCTTAAGCTTGCTTTTAATGAAAGCGAAATATCGCTGTTAACAGTGTTAAGGAGTATATAATAGTAATGTTAGGTAAAGACTACATTGGAATGACTGCAATATAGGGAGGATATATAATTAAATAATTGACATGATTGAGATACGCGAGGCTTATCTATTTTACTGTTTCTTGAAAAAGCAGCATCCTCTTTGTAAGTTGTAACCCAAAAAGTATAAAAAAAGAAGCAGCATTCCATGAACACAGTGTGGTTAGTGCTAAGTTAAATTATTTTAGGTACTAAATATGAAATAAACCCATTATTTTAGTGCAAAAGTAAATCAGACAGAAAAATTTAATGAAATTGGCTGCTTGAAAATGACACACAGGAATGTCCTGAAGGCCACCATTGATGTTCCTGAGGCAGGAGAAGTGAACTTCAACTGCACCCACCTTGATCATCTTGATGAGAACTGGAGGATGAGGCAGATTAATGCCATAATTCAATCTAGCAATGAACCCCATATCTTGGCTGGAGGTCTCAATTCTCTGGATGAATCAGACTACTCTCAAGAAAGATGGACTGATATTGTAAAGGTGATATATGTGTGTCTCACAGACACTGTTTTCTTAGTAAAATTAGCCATAGAAATTATCTGTATGGTTCATTACCTTATTCTTTGTGTATTTGAATTCTGCAGTACTATGAGGAGATGGGAAAACCAAGGCCTAAGGTTGAAGTAATGAGGTACTTGAAGAGCAAACAGTATACAGATTCTAAGGACTTTGAAGGAGAATATGAGGCAGTGGTTATGATTGCCAAAGGCCAAAGTACAAGAACCTGTGCCCTCATGTTAATTTTCTTTTTCTATTAGGCCTAACATATTCAATCTGAATTCCCTTCTAAATTGCCTACATTTATGCTTTGATGCAGGCGTGCAGGGGACGTGTAAGTATGGAACGCGCGTAGACTACATATTGGCATCCTCAAATTCACCCTACAAGTTTGTTCCTGGGTCATATTCAGTGTTTTCTTCCAAAGGGACATCTGATCATCACATAGTGAGAGTTGATGTGATAAAAGTGGACAGCAGTGCTCAAGAAAATGTTACTAGCAGGCGGCAACAACAGAAACAAAAGGTTGCAAAGATAACAAACACTACACCATCAAAAGGGATATGGAAAATACAGACATGAGAAAGATAGAGTTGACTTCTATATATTTTACAATTTAGATTTAGTGTTGGTTTGTTAAAGGAAAAGAAGGGGCAGATGGTTTTGGATCAGCTTTCATCTCCTATACTAAGCAAATTGTTCATTGCAGTCTACATGGGTTTAGGAACAGAACAGATCAAAGAAAGAGATGGAAATTGGAGTGGTAACATTTTTTTTTTCTTTCAATTGTATAGCAGAGTGAAAAAAATAACATATAATATATATATTTTAAGAGTGATTTGTTTGTTCTTTATATTTTTTTAGCCAAACATTGAAAGAGGGTGTGGTGACTGGACTGGAATGTAAATAATTGAGTGAGAAAGATGAGGCTGCTTACTACCATAACACACCTATTAAGAGTGATTTGTTTCTACTTCTTTGACCATTAATCTTGTCAACCTTCCACATCAAATGTACTCTCATCTATACATGTTTCCATGCTTTCAAATTAGAAAATTAAGATGAAAATTGATGTTATTTTCGTTACTCTGTAATCAACTTAATCCCTGCAGTTCTTACAACATTATACACAAGTACCAAAGTGTAGTAGAACTATCAACCATAGCAAGGCAAAAGTGACAACAATATTGACCCCAAAGACATAATTTCTTGGATAAACCATCATACGTTGGGCAGTCAAGATGCATAAACATGCAAAATAAGGTCCTAGAAAAGAAGACAGGTTAGAAGCTAGAAGTAGAACAAGTTAATAATTTGACCCAAGTTATTAATTGGGCCAATATGTTTCCATCACGGCCCAACTAAAAGTGTTCCATCGCCATCACCACACATTGAGCCACCATTATGGGCTTTAGGCCCACCCTAGTACCTTAAAGCACTCTGAAAACTAGCCCATTAAGCGAAACCCAATGGTTGTTCTAAAACAGTAGTAATACTCTAATTAATTAATTTAAATTTAAATATAAAAAAACACACAAACTCATGCATGATCTTCGCTTGCTTCATCTTCGGTATCAATGGCGGCGGCGTCGGCTTCTCTCCAAGGGGATTCGATCCTCTCCATAACAATCAGCAGCCGTTCATCGCTCCTCACTTTCTTCAGAACGAATCTCGGCCGTCCGTAGCTGTTGAGTGTGGATATTAACGGCGGGAAATCCCTGATCAACTTGTCTGATCTCTCTGCACTCTCATCACTCCTCACTCCTTCACCCATCGAGTTAGTAGTCGTACTCCTTGTTGGAGACAACGATCTTGATTGGACGGCCATGGACGTCATCGACTCCAGCGTGAAATCAGCGCCGTCCGAGATTCCTCGAGTAGTGAAGCCGCTATCTGACCCCAGCGTCTCCGTACACATATCAAAACCGTCGTCGTTTAGCGTACGTCGACTACTACGAGTACCGCGTCTAGCGTAATTATGAAGATGATCCTCATCCTCTTGGCCTTGGCCATAGAGATGGAGATCATCAACTCCAACATTCACACCATTGTTACCGACGATCAAGTCGAAATCAAGATCATCAACGACAACACCGTCGCCGACTCCTCCGAAGATCGACGTCGGAGAATGACGACTGTTAATATTATTGGATCCCATATATGCTTTTTTATCCTAATTAATAATTAAAACTAAAATTAAGCTCTTCGGCTAGTACAACACTCGTCTTAATTGGTCTCATATTTATAGTTTTCTACTAGTACTAGGATTCCTTCATTCCAATAAATTCAATAATAATCACAAATTAACCTAAATTCCGTAATTTCCATACAAGTTAATTCGGACCTTCTTATTTAATTAATATCCTTATTAGACTTGGAAACTCCTAATTAGCTCCACCGATTGCTTCACTAATTAATATGAATTGATCCTTAATTGATTCTAAACTAAAAGTTAAATCCAAAATTAACCAAACTGATCGATTAAAAGTAAAAAGGAGACTGAATATGAATTAAATCGATAGCAGTATATAAAGCATTGCATATTATATATTTGCATGCACTACCTAGCTATATATGAAATTCAAGATCGAAAATGTACGTACCGAACAAAAAGTTCAAGATCGAAAACCTAATTAAGCAACAATTAAGCATGATCACGATCTCTTTAAGCTTCTTCTTTATTTTCTTGATCCTTTGCCTCATCTTGATCTCCGTGTTGTTCTTGTTCATCGGAATCGTAAGGCAGAAGCTTCTCACGCAGTACATATACGACGTCGTCGCTATCTCTCTCGAGCCTGGGGCGCTCGTCTCTCTCCATGACAATCAACAGCCGTCCATCATCGCAACTCACTTTGTTGAGAATGAATCTCGGCCATCCGTAGCTGTTCAGCGTCGTCAACAATCTTGGCGGGAAATCCTTCGAGTACTCCTCTCTCCTCACTCCTCCTCCGCAGTAGTTCATTGACGACGTTCTTGAACCGGAAGAAGACGGTCTCGGTCGGTCGCCGCCGGCGCCGGTCATCGGCCAGAGCGAGAACTCCACCATGAAATCGCCGCTCTCAGACCCTAGGATCTCCGTACACATCTCCAACCTGTACTGAATACGATCTCCGAGAGCTTCCATTCCACCGCCGATGTCGGAACCAAGATTCATGGAGCTCCGATCGGGGTTTGAGTTCGGGTCGCCGAAAAAATCAAACGAGTACTGCATGGCTTGGTGCACTTGAATTGATCACTTCACTTTAATGTCTTAATCAAGCACACAAGCCTTTCTCTATCGTTTCTTGCTCTATTTATAGTTTTTCCTTCCGGCCTCCCTTTCCAGCTGTCCTACACACCCATCACTCCGATCACTAATATTATAATATATTCACTTCCACATTTTCATGTTCCAATACTTGAATCCAACAATTAATTTTTTTTCTGTTGGCCAAATAATACAAAAACTTAAGTAATTTTTTTAGTACGTGTAATTAATTAATTTCATAAATATTGCATGTACAGTATGAATTTTTAGTGGCTAATAAAAATATGTGTTACAATATATGTAGTTGAATTGGTAGAGCGCTAGCTAATGGCCAAAAAAAAAAAAAAAAATTGGTAGAGCTAGCTAGCTCCCGCTCTTGCGATTGAATGAATAGTGTCAAGATGTGGTGGAAGGTTATCGATTTGAGCCTGATTATCTCTAATTAATCCATTGTGAATTTTCCTTCATTATTTTTTTAATTTTTTGAGTTCAATGGTTGATTGTTTTTAGTAAACATATAAATGGGTCTTCTATATATGAATCCCTTTCACAAATGTGATTTGACAATAGTGAAATGGGGTTGGTCTAGTGGCCGAGAACAAGAGCTCTTCCTGCACACTCGGGTTCGAACCCTCCTTCATTTTTTTAATAAAAAAAAGTGTGATTTGGCAATATAATTAGCAAAAATAATTACCAAAAAATGCAGCTGCAATTAATACTTCTAAGCCAGTTTGTAAAAAAAAATGTTAAATTTGAGTGTAGTATGACAAACTGGCTTTACGGTGGGAACTCGCGAGGAGTATAGGATGAATGTTAATAGTATTATCCAAAGAAAATGTTAATAAATCTATTTTAATATTTTTAAGAGATTAATTAAGGGTGTCTACTTAAGGGTATTTTGGTCCCGCCAAAAAAAAAGATCGCGGGAAGAGTCCACCCCTGTCCTGTCCTGTCCTGTCCTTATGCGAAGTGCGCGGCGAACCATCACCATTGACTCATTGGAATGAACGACATGACGGACGAGGAACTCCTCACGAAACTCGACGACTCAACCAGAAACGCCACGCGTCATCAGCTCGACAGCCTCCACTCCATACTCGAACAAAACGGCACCGTCCGCTATCTCCGGCCTTACCTCTCAGCCTCCAACGCGCCGATCGACGTCGCCACCTTCCGCCAAGCGGTGCCCTTGTCGTCGTACGATGACTACGCCGATTATATTAATCAAATGGCCGATGATGGCCCACGTCATCATCACCAGCCTCTCCTCTCAGTCGATCCTCTACTCTGCTTCTTCTACAGGTTTGTATTATACTCAGTCACTCACATGATCTCACTTTCTGTTTCATCCAATTTAAATTAAAAATAAATAAAAGTGATTTATTTTTATTTTTGGTTGTTGAAGCTCCGGGACAAGTTCACCGAGGCCCAAGTTGATACCTTACTTCGATTCTAAACTCTCCAAAGCCGCCTCTTACATAGCTCACCAAGGCAGTGCCGCAATTCTCAGAAGGTAATTAATTAATTCTTTAAATTCTTGATTTTGTGACTTTGTCAGTGTACTTGTCGTTTTAATTAAGCTTATCCGATCAATTAAGGTTTTTTGAAATGGGTTTAATTTAAAATTTTGTATTATTAGGTTGTTTCCTCCAAGGCCCTCAATCAATAAGATACTATGGTTTATATATGCTGATAATGTAACAACTACCAGAGGTGGTGTTAAGGTTATGGCTGCATCTACATACCCTTTGCAGAGTGGCAATGCAAATTGGTCTCAGTTTAGCTTAATCGTTAGTCCCCGGGAAGTTATTATTGGGTCCAATGTTGAGCACCAAATGTATTGCCATCTTCTTTGTGGCCTTAGGAACTTTGATTTAGTTGATGGAGTTCGAGCCCCGTATGCCATAGGCTTAATCAAAGTGTTTTGCCTCCTAGAGTCCAAGTGGGAGCAGCTGTGTCATGATCTTGAACATGGGTTCCCGAGTTTGGAGATTTCTGATTCTGCAATGAGGAATTCAGTTGTTGAGGTTCTTGGTGGGCCACAACCAGATTTAGCAAAGAGAGTTAGAGCAGTTTTTGAGGAAAATAGTTGGGGTGGGATTGTGAGCAAGTTATGGCCAAATGTCCGTTATGTTAGGTGTGTTACCACTGGAAGTATGGAGCAGTATCATCCAAAACTTAAGCACTATGCAGGAGAGATACCTCTGTTAGGTGGAGACTACTTTGCTTCGGAATGCTGTGTGGGTATTAACATGGATATTATGCAACCCCCCAAGAAAACCCGATTCGTTTTGCTTCCTACTGCAGCCTATTTTGAATTTCTTTCATTTGATATGAATGAGGCTAATGCTGCTGGTCGAGAAACAGTCGATATTTCTGGTGTTGAAGTGGGGAAGATGTATGAAGTGTTTGTCACTACTTACAGAGGATTTTACCGGTACCATTTGGGTGATATAGTGAAGGTTGTTGGTTTTTATAACTCATCTCCTCTAGTGGAATATGTGATGAGAGCGCCCAAAGGCCCCTTTGAGATTATAACTGAGAGAGACTTGATCTCTGCAATACAAAATCTTCAGCCTGTGCTTAACAATGCGATGTCAACAGAGATTACAGAGTTCGCGAGTTTCTTAGACGCAGACTTGAGCCCAAAACAGTTGAAGGTATTTGTAGAAGTTAAAGATGGAAGCATATTTATGCAGGAGTCGGTTGAAGTTCTGAAAAGGTGTTGTTCCTCCCTTGAGGATGGTTTGGGTGGCATTTACAAGGTGCAGAGAGATAGAGGTGAAGCAGGCCCTTTGCTGTTATCCCTTGTAAAGCCTGGTAGCTTCGATAGACTATCACAGGTAGCCATTGGGAATGGAGCACCAGCTAGGCAGTATAAACCACCCAAGATCATAAGAAATCGTGAAATGGTGCGATCCCTTGAAGGATCTGTTCTTCTTACCGTATGCTTAAAGTATGATATCAGCTCTTTTGTATAATGTAAGTAGTCTGATAGTGTTTTTATCTTCTTGATGTACTGTTGAGGTGGACTCCTTGTCCAAATTGTAATGCTTTTGTGATTGGTCAATGAACTTTTGTTGTTCTATGGTTCTGATTAACTAATACATTATTGTAAAAATGATTCTTTTTCTTTTGTCACACCAGCACAAATGATTCTCGTATTATTTTTCCGACAATCAGATTGTCTGTATTCTGTAACTCTGAGTCTCTGACCTTGTCATTTGTGGTTTTTTGTGTTTGTTTCTTTGTTTTTGCAGTAGTGTCAGATCTTTTGGGGGTAAATTAAAGCAAACAAGAAATAACAACATTTCATACAACAAATGAAACAATAATTCTGGTACAAATCAATCTAATTATTTGTAAAAGCAGTAAAATGCTCTTGTGGTTCTGAAGCGTCGTCCATCTACCAAGTTGCTGGATCCAAGTGTCCAAATTTTCAATGAGCATTACCACGAAGAATGCTCTTCATTTCTTTCTTTTTTTCTTCCTTCAATTCTCTATTTGTTAATGGATCCTTGGATTTGTTCCAGGGTTTTCCCCTTTGTTTCAGGTACCATCAAAATCACGAACAATATAGCCAGAGAATTGATTGCTGCATACAGAATGAAGGTACCTGAAAATCACACACAAGTAAATTAACAGCTCTTATAACTTCTTGAGATCATACTCATAACTAGTAAATGACAGTTTTGGGTCTGAAAAACTCTATTCATGTCCACAAGCTGTCAAGATTCTTTTTCATTTTTAATAGTCCAGTAAGCCAAGGGGTGAGTTATATTTACACCTGCACAATATCCTTGCAACTCCTTAAATATGGAGTTACCTTTCAAAACATGGCTTCCTTTGTAATTTTACTCTACTAAATATTACTCCAGAACAGAATAAGAAGGGAAAATGTTGGTTCTATTTACCATAGGAGCTCCAAGTCATAAGAAAGTTGAAAGTGTAGGAACACAACCATGCACCAAACCAGTTCACTAAAGTGGCTAAGCTTCCAGCCTGTCCTTTAATATTTATAGGGAATATCTGCAGCAAATAGCAATTTCTTTAGATTGGTGACAGGATCATCAATCGTGGACAGATAAATGAGAAAATCTTGCAAATTTTATATACCTCAGACATGATAACCCATGGAACTGCTCCCATTCCTATTGAAAAGGATCCAATATAGACCTGAATCCAGAAACTAATTGTTAAAGAATGCAAGAAGGCTAATATGTTTTGACAAGGCTAATGAATTACCAGTATGCCTGTTACAGCAAGTATGGGAGATGCCTCGATTGCCCATTCATGAACCTGGTTCACAGAGAGCTTTCTTGTCATATTATTGTTGGATAAACCTAACCAAAGAGATGTTATGGTCAACTTTTGGGGATTACCTTTAGAAAGAACGAAATGGCAGTCAGGATGCAGCCAAGTACCAACCCTGATGCAGAAATCTAGCGTAAATTGGAAAAAGTTAAAACTTCCAAATATGAATAGATATTTGTCTCAGAAAATTCTCAGAACTAAGACTGCTGTGTACTATTTTACCAAAATTAGAGGCTTTCTTCCAGCTTTATCCATTACAGCTGCACCAAGGCCAGTAACAACAACCTGTAAAACAGAACCACATCAAGATGCTTCCAATGGAGAGAAACTAAATGATTCCAAGGGCTGTCGTAGTAGGAAATTATAACCTGAAGAATAGCGTAGGTTATAGTTCCGATGCTTGAAGAAAATCCTGAGGTAGTTCAAATAAAATATTATAATTTCAATTGTAGAACAAGATTATTTTCTCTAAGTGAGCAATTCAGTTTGTACTCAGAATGATGAAAAATAAAGAATGGTACATAGAAGTAGGGTCTTTGTACCTGCTTGCTCAAAAATATCGCTGACATAGAAACAGACCCCATTGATTCCCCCCAATTGTTGACAGCACATCAACCCAACTGCAATCTGATTAAAAAGTATGTGAAAGAGCAAAGAAAAGTGAACTCAAAGGAAAAGAAAGATAAATCATAAATCTGACTGTACAAATGGTGTAGAGAGAAGCTGTTACAATGACTGAGCGCACGTATCTCCTTTTGAACAAATCCAGCAATTTGGCTTTAGGGAGCTGGTCAAGAGTTGCTATATAATCCTGTCAAGGTACATGATATTTCTTTACATAAATGAACTTTCAATTTCTCTAACATGTTTTCAATGTGTGTTAGGAGATGGAGTTCAGGAGTTGGAGATAAGAACCTGGATTTCTGCTGCCTCATCAGATACATCGGCCTCTTTGCCACGAAGTTTCTGCAGTGCAACTTCAAAATCTTTTTGGCGTCCTACCTTTGCCTGCGTGCATGGTGAGGCTTATGTCTTCATTTTGTTGAATGTAACCATTAAATAAAAAGAAAAAGATCAAGAAAAGTAATTTCTTACCAACCATCTAGGAGACTCTGGAATGAGAAAGAGACCGAAAAGGGTCACAGCACAGGGAACAATTCCTGCAATCACCACACAAATGAGCCCTCTGCCACTCTATTATTAGATAACATAGGGTAGTGTAATTACAAGCACAATTTGTCTAAGAGATTCACCTATTAATGCTAAAGCCCTCCAACTTACTACTACCCCAATTATGTAGGAAACAGACACTCCAGCACAGATCATTAACTGTAAAATACAAAAAAAAAAATTATTAAAGGAGAAAACCAGACAAAATTAGATATGATCCAAACCCATATAGCTTTTTGTTGAAATAATCCGGTATCATTTGTTTGCTCTTGCTTGCTTCAAGGATTGCATTTCTTACTAAATGTTTACCTGATTCACAGCAGTTAGTCTTCCTCGAAGATTTTTGGGTGCAATTTCAGCTATGAAAATAGGTACCTTATCATCCATCCAATATTGCATCAAACTTTGTTAATAACACGTATTGAAATAGTATCTAAAAGGTACTTGTCTCAGGAATAAAATGTTTAGTACTTCCATTATATTGTGGACTCACAAAATACTCAAAATGTAGAGGGTAAAAACTCACCACATATGAAAAGGCTCCCATTCCATATCCTTTTGCCAGTCTCCCAATGTCCAGAGGCACAACCCCCTTTAATAGCAATAAGATATAGAACATGAATAAGGTCACATTGAGGAGAATATTTGCTTAGTAGGTAAGAGCACAGAGAAATTTCAAGAGTTCAATAATACAAACCTGGGCAAAGTAAATAGCAAGCCAACCTGCAACACAGAAAGCACAAGACATTCTCATGGCCTGCATACAATTTTATGAAGATATTGTTAGATAGTGATATGAATGGCAGCAGAAACTAATTTACTTCTAAAATCTCTGAACAAGTGGTATGTCCTATATATTCAACATAATTTTCCAAATCGTACCCCTTTTCGACCAAGAAAATCAGCGATGGGCCCAATTGTGATAGCACCTATCATTGCACCAAATGTCAAAATAGAGCCAAACACTGAATACTGCATACAGATACACAGGCAGGGAGAAGAAACTTCAGTTTGGAAGTTGTCAAGATCGAAATTAAAAGTTGTTCCTTAGCATTTAAAGTCACATCCACCAAGTTAATTGAAAGATAATTTGCTGAAAGTATTATGCTGAAATTGAATGTTTACCCAATTCCTTCAACACATTCTCCCATTTAAGTCTCAACACTCTAATTCAGTTCAGGAATTTAATTTTTATTTTTTGTTTCTTGAGTCCAAAACTTTTCACCTTATGTGAGTCTGCTTCACTAGTAACACCTCAGAGATTGAAAATAACTGCTTGGAAGCATGAATTCGATTGAAAGTGAATAGGGCCACAATGCAAACTTTTAGTCATGCACTACAATAACATATATGGATTCTACTTATGAACTTGCATGTCCAAAAAAAAACAGCTCTGATAGATATATTGATAGAACAGTTACAGGTGTTCTAATCACTTCATACCTCAGCTAATGATAAACCGAGATCTTCCCTGATGGCAGACTGAGTAGGTGATGAATAACCTGCCTGGAAGCCATACAAGAGTGTCAAAACAAATTCACTAAACCATATATATCAAAACAATTTTCTTGTCCAAAGATCACAGTTTTGCTGCTGCATCAATGAAAAGAACAAAAAGAAAAAATGCAAATGTATAGTAAGCACTTACACAGCATCCAAATTCATAAGAGCCACAAACTGCAACAAAGGTGCTGAGGTAAACCATCCATTGGCTTTCATGAGCTGATGCTTCTCCATCAGCCCTCCTTATGAGTTGTTCTCTTATGTTCTGCCTCCCAGCATTCTCTGGATCCTCTTTGATGGCCATGGCTTCCTGATTATATACAACTCCCACTATCTCTCTATGAATGTTTTATATAAATGGCAAAGAGAAGCACATACAAAAGAGATGGGTACTGTGAGCAAGCAACTACAATATAATGGAAACCCAGAAAATCTGTTATATTCTTATAGGCACAAACTCTTGAGATGCCATTATGCCAGAAGTGTTGTTACAATTTTTCTATAATACCTTATTTGAACTTGTGAGTTCGACTGATCTCTGCCCTCTTACCGACAGTGACTGCTTTAAAGCAAAAGAGCCAAATTGTAGGCAATTCTTGTGCCCAATTGGTTAAAAATTTGACTTGCTCTAGTCAGACTAGTCTGCTATGATCGCTGACTAGGCAGTGTGCGCACCACAGCATCTACTTCAGTAAACGACAATATAGTAAATCTGCCGTATTGAAATGAGTCTCTGTCTTTTTGGACAAATTAAATAAGGAAGAAAACATGTTTCGGCTTTCACATAAGAATAAAAACAAATCGTTGTAATGCTTTTGTGATTAATTAATGAAATTTTGTTGTACTATGGTTAGGATTAACTAATACATTATTATAAAAAAATGATTCGTTTTTTTATTCTTGGTCGGACTTGTAAAAACGATTCTCCTATTATTTTTTCAATAATCAGATTGTCTATTTGTTGGTTTTTGTTTCAGTTTCTGTTTTTTGTGTTTGTAAGAGATGCTGTTAAGTGTAAACTTACTTCAACAATAGTATCAGCTAAAAAAAAGCAAAAAACGAAATGGCAATTTTTCATACAACGAATGAAAAACTAGTTCTGGCACAAATCAATCTTATTATTCCCAAAAAAAATAGCAATACAATATTCTTGTGGTTCTGATTCCTCTGAAGGGTCCTCCAGCAACCAAGTTGCTGAATTGAGCTGTCAAAATTTTCAATGAGAAATACCCACAAAGAGTGGTCTTCATTTCTTTTCTTATGTCTTCATTTCTTTTCTTATGTCTTCCTTCAATTCTCTATTTGTTAATGGATCCTTGGATTTGTTCCAGGGTTTTCCCCTTTGTTTCAGGTACCATCACAATCACAAACAATACAGCCAGACAATTGATTGCTGCATACAGAATGAAGGTACCTGAAAATCACATACAAGTAAATTGTTGAGAATCATACCCACAACCAGTAACATGACAGTGCTGTATCTGAAAAACTCTATTTATGTACTTAGCTTTCAAAACAGAAGAATTGTAATACCCATGTAATCAGCTTTCTTTATAATTTTACTCTACTAAATATGACTCCTCATAATAGAATAAGAAAAGAAAATGCTGATTCTATTTACCATAAGTGCTCCAACTCATAAGATAGTTGAAAGTGTAGGAACACAACCATGCACCAAACCAGTTCACTAAAGTTGCTAAGCTTCCAGCCTGTCCTTTAATATTTATAGGGAATATCTGCAGCAAATAGAAATTTCTTTAGATTGGGTGACATGATCAATCATGGACAGATAAATGAGTAAATCTTGCAAAGTGTATATACCTCAGACATGATAACCCATGGAACTGCTCCCATTCCTATTGAAAAGGATCCTATGAAGACCTGAATCCAGACACTAATTGTTAAAGAATGCAAGGAGAAAAATTGCAAACTTAGATTTAAAGAGAGGCCAAAATGTGTGGATAATATGTTTCAACAAGGTTAATAAATTACCAGTATGCCTGTTACAGCAAGTATGGGAGAAGCCTCGGTTGCCCATCCATGAACCTGGTTCACAGAGAGGTTTCGTGTCATATATATTATTGTTGGACAAACCTAAACAGAGAGATGTTTGAGGATTACCTTCAGAAAGAATGAAATGGCAGTCAGGACGCAGCCAAGTACCAACCCTGATGCAGAAGTCTAGAGTAAAATGGAAAAAGTTAAACCTTCCACATATGAATAGAAATTTGTCTCAGAAAATTCTCAGAACTAAGACTGAAGTGCACTAATTAGTCTAATTTACCAAAATTAGAGGCTTTCTTCCTGCTTTATCCATTACGGCTGCACCAAGGCCAGTAACCACAACCTGTAAAACAGAACCACATCAAGATGCTCCTAATGAGGAGAAATTAAAAAAATTCCAAGAGCTGTCTCAGTAAGAATTTAGAACCTGAAGAATAGCGTAGGTTATAGTCCCGACACTTGAAGAAAATCCTGAGATGGTTCAAATAGAATATTTTCATTTCAATTGTAGAACAAGATTGTCTGCTTTAAGTGAACAATTCAATTTGCACTCAGGAAGATGAAATATAAAGAGAGTCATTGAAGTTGTAGATACTAAAAATATAGATTATAGTAGTGTCATAAACTCAGAATGCCAAGCTATTCTTTATTAAAGTAGGGTCTTTGTACCTGCTTGCACAAAAATATCGCTGACATAGAAACAAACCCCGTTGATTCCCCCCAGTTGTTGACAGACCATCAACCCAACTGCAATCTGATAAAAAAAAAATAACAATATTAAGAATAGCAAAGAAACATGAACTCAAAGCAAAGAAAGATAAATCATAAATCTGACTATACAAATGGTGTAGAGAGAAGCTATTACAATGAGTGAGCGCAGGTATCTCCTTTGAAACAAATCCAGCAATTTGGCTTTAGGGAGCCGGTCAAGAGTTGTTATATAATCCTGTCAAGGTACATGGTATTCTTTACATAAATGAACTTTCAATTGCTCTAACATATTGTCAATGTGGGTTAAGAGGTGGAGCTCAGGAGTTGGAGATAAGAACCTGGATTTCTGCTGCCTCATCAGATACATCGGCATCTTTGCCACGAAGTTTCTGCAGTGCAACTTCAAAATCTTTATGGCGTCCTGCCTTTGCCTGCGTTCATGGTGAGGCCATAACCTATGTCTTCATTTTGTTGAATGTAGCCATTAAATAAAAAAAAAAATCAAGAAAAGTAATTTCTTACCAACCATCTTGGAGACTCAGGAATGAAAAAGAGACCGAAAAGAGTCACAGCACATGGAACAAGTCCTGCAATCACCACACACATGAGCCCTCTGCCACTCTATTCAATAGCATAGGGTATTCGAGTTACAAGCACAACTTGTCTAAGAAACTCACCTATTAATGCTAAAGTCCTCCAACTTACAACTATCCCAATTATGAAGGAAATAGACACTCCAGCAACGATCATTAACTGTAAAATAAAAAATTAAAGGAAAAAAAATAAGAAGTTAGATATGATGCAAAACCGTATAGTTTGTTTGTGAGATAATTGGTATAATCTGTTGGCTCTTGCTTGCATTTCTTATTACTTGTTTACCTGATTTAAGGCAGTTAGTCTTCCACGAAGTTGTTTGGGTGCAATTTCAGCTACGAAAACAGGTACCTTATCATCCATCCAATATTGCATCAAACTTTGTTAATAACATGTATTGAAATGATACTTATCTCAGGAATAAAATGTTAAGTACTTTCATTCTTATTGTGGTCTCACAGATTACTCAAATTATAGAGGGTAACAACTCACCACATATGAAAAGGCTCCCATTCCATATCCGGTTGCCAGTCTCCCAATGTCCAGAGGCACAGGCCCCTTTAATAGACATAAGATAGAGAATATGAATAAGGTCACCTTGAGGATAATATTTGTTTAGTAGGTAAAAGCACAGAGAAATTTCAAGAGAAATAATACAAACCTGGGAAAAGTAAATAGCAAGCCAACCTGCAACACAGAAAGCACAGGACATTCTCATGGCCTGCATACAATTTCACAGTGAAAATATGGTTAGATATTGAATATGAATGGCAACAGAATTAATTTACTGCTAAACTTTCTGAATAAGTGGTGTGTCCTATATATTCAACAAAATTTCCCAATTCTTACCCCTTTTCGACCAAGAAAATCAGCAATGGGACCAATTGTGATAGCACCTATCATTGCACCAAATGTCAAAATGGAGCCAAACACTGAATACTGCATACAGATCAGGAAGAGAGAAAAGTTGTCAAGATCAAAATTAAAAGGTTGTTCTTTAACATTTAAAGTAACATCCAGCAAGTTAATTGAAAGAAAATTTGCTAACTTATATGCTGAATGTTTACCCAATTCCTTCAAAACCTTCTCCCATTTTACTCTCAACACTCTAATTCAGTTCAGGAATTAATTTTTATTTTTGTTTCTTGAATCCAAAACTTTTCACTCTATGTGAGTCTGCTTCACTATAGCACCTCAGACATTGAAAGCAATGGCTCGAAAGCATGAATTCAATGAAAGTAAATAGTGCCACAATGCAAACTCTTAGTCATACGCTACAATATCATATACGGATTTCTACTCATGAACTTACATATCCCAAGGAAAAAGCTCTGATAGAAATATTGACAGAACAGTTATATAGGTGTTCTAATCACTTGCATACCTCTCCTAATGATAAATCGAGATCTGCCCTGATGGCAGACTGAGTAGGTGATGAATAACCCACCTGGAAGCCACACAAGAGTGTCAAAACAAATTCACAAAACCATATCAAAACAATTTGCTTGTCCAAAGATCACAATTTTGCTGCTGCATCAATGAAAAGAACAAAGAGAAAAAATCCAAATGCATAGTAAGCACTTACACAGCATCCAAATTCATAAGAGCCACAAACTGCAACAAATGTGCTGAGGTAAACCATCCATTGGCTTTCATGAGCTGATCCTTCTTCAACAGCCCTCCTTACGAGTGGTTCTCTTATGTTCTGTCCCCCAGCATTCTCTGGATCCTCTCTGATGGCCATGTCTGCCTGATTATACACACCTCCCCACTATCTCTCTATGAATGTTTTATAAATGGCAAAGAGAAGCAGATAAAAAGAGATGGGTACTGTGAGCAAGCAACTATGAAATAACGGAAACTAAGAAAATCTCTTTTTCTCTTAAACTCCTGAGAGGACAATATGCCATGAGGGTTGTTAAAATTTTTCTACTAAAGTATTAAAGTATGTTCCTTTTTGAACTTCCAAGTTTGATCTACAATTCTACACTGCCTTTTCTTACTGATAGAGCTTGTCAGCTTGATTTAATTTTAATAAAAGAGATGGAAAGTTTTGACCGAAAAAGAAGAGCTGGAAAGTAGGCAATTTTTGTGCCCAGTTGGTTAAAACTTGACTTGCTCAAGTTTGCTATGATTGCTGGCTAGGCACTGTGTGCATCACAGCATTAGTTCAATAATAGAATATAATAATGTACCGAATTGAACGAATCTTTGTCGTTTTCTGACAAACAAATTAGGAAACAAAAACATATTTTCAGGTTTCACATAAACACGGAAGAATTGTAAAAAGGATAAAACATAAAAAGCAATCGTTTATGCTCTGTCTTTGAAGATTCTGGGGATTCTCAGATCCAAGAAAGTAGGTAAAATGGTTATTTATTAATGGCACGTGATTTTTTTTTCTTTTCACTAGAAGAGATTGGAAGAACATCAAGAACCACAGCTACTGGTCCCTCCATGTTCCCTCTCTCATTGCTGCTTTTGTGGGCACTTTCTTAATTCTTATTTTACTTAAAAATAATATTTATTTTTTCAAAAATTTGAGAGAAGAGACAGGATGTGACATGGGGAATTGGGGACAAGAGATCTGTACCTAGTAATTTAAGTGGCAGATCCGTGGAGTAGCTGCCAGTATATGATGATATGATCAACTTTTTTCTTTCTTTGTTCTTTGGTGGAAAATTTTTTTGGGTCCATTGATAAGAAAATCCAATTTTTCTAATAATTGCATTGATAGTTGTAAATCTCAAAATTATTGGTTTTGATTTACAATGTAATAATGGCAGATTGGTTGGTAAGAGAATTTACCATTGCCTTGTGATATTTATTGCAGTTACATTAAAGATTAAAAATAGCTTTTACTCATATTTTTGCAACAAGACTTTTCAATCATTTAAGATTGAACCACCATTCTTTAGCTACCACAAAGTTCACTTTTTTTTTTTTTTGAGTTCAAACAAAGTTCACTTTTGATTGTTAGTTTGAGCTCCCCTTCTTGGTTCTACATGAACAACATTAGAAAGCAAATCCAACTACAAAATAATTTATCAAGGCAACTTTTTATTGCATTCACCATTTTCACCTTCAATAGAAATAGAAACCTAGTTAACAGAGCTTTTGAGGCTCACATCTTTTTAATTTTCTATTCTGGTTAGATCCAACAATCATGGCCTATTGCAGCCTTTATTTAAGTTGGTTAGGATGTGAGCATCACATGCCCACGTTGTACTAGGGCTTCTTCACTTGTCTGTAACCCCAAAAATGAGATAGAGGCTCAAATTCAAATTAAACGACAGATTTATAAATCTGCATTTAATCTATTAAACTAGTACTTGCAGTCTTTCAGTCCATTTGGAACAGCTACTCAAACTTGAAAAGAAACTCTAAAGTCTAAACCAGTGAGTGATTGAAAATAAGAGAATCTGGTCCCAAGATATTGGCATGTGAACTGTGAAGCTGACTAATCATATTCATTTTTGAATAAATTGCATTTACAGAGACAGAGATCAAGCCCGGACTTAAAATAGTACAGGGCCAGCTATGAGATTGTTCACATCTCTGACAATAATTTCAACTATCAAAACTAGAAGGTTGATTAGCAAATATGATGAAAGCCATTAGATCCTACCTTGTCCTCCATTTTGTCTACATGACAATGATGCAAAGTACCAAGGGAGTGTCTTTTCCAATTCTGCCAAGTCAGGACCATTAGGAATTTTTTACAGGGAAATTTGAACTATCAAATACACAGTTCGGCATATATACCAACCAGTCCATGTTTAAATAACCAAGACCAAAGACAATGACCACCATCTCATGGACCAAAAAGAAAATTCCACATCTCAGTAAATATGCATGCACGGTATACACATAGAACTTTGAAGTTTTCTTAGGAAAAGGACATCACATCTCAACAAACATCACATTTAGCTGCAACTCCATCATCTTAATCACGGTGCCAACTATGATACAAGTGCAATATTTACATCTTTCTATTTATGTGTATTAGGGATCAAGTAACAAAGGAGAGTGGCAAGTCTGACAGCAAAAATGTGTAACGTGTTGTATTCTACTTAAATAAAGAATCAACTTTAATCATACATCTATTTATCTTTACAGTGGGGCATTTGGTCACAAATTTGGAAACCATAAAACTTGGACAACAAACAAATTGGGTGAGCATACCAATTAGTGGAATCTCTGTTAAAGAGTTGAAACTCCTCTCCAGTCCAGTTAATTAACTCGCAATCCTTCTGTTCTAGAACAGGAACTTTCCGCATCTTCCTTATGGTCAGAAGGGAGGCGACCTTCAAATGTATAAGTCTGGTAACCAGCTGAACTGGAGAGCTGATATGAGCCACTGCTGCTTGTAGATCTTTCAATATCATCAATCTCAGCCACAAGGGGAATTGGTCTTTCAGGGATTGAGGGAACTACCAAGTCTGTTTCCAACATTTTTACAACCTGATCCATTGTTGGCCTAGCATACAACTGTGGATGAGAACAAAGAACAGCAATTAATACATACTTCTCTAAAACTTCGGGTGCACCCTGCTCTGGCATACCATCTTCAACAACATCCAAAACTCTTCCCTTTCGCACCAATGACCATGCCCAATCAGTCACAAGGGAGGGCTGGTTATCATTGCTCACATGGAGCGCTTTCTTTCCACTCAAAAGCTCGAGAAGCACGACACCGAAGCTATACACGTCACTTTTCTCCGTCAACTGACCATACAATGCATACTCCGGAGCAAGATAACCCATTGTTCCAGCCACCCTGGTGCTCAAATGCGTCATTCCCTCAGGAGTAAACTTTGCAAGTCCAAAATCCGCCACCTTGGCCTCGAACGTCTCATCCAAAAGTATGTTATTAGCTTTAATATCTCTATGGATAATAGCTGGTTGAGCCCCATAATGCAAATAAGCCAATCCCCTTGCTGTCCCCAATGCAATCCTTTGACGAATTGGCCAACTAAGCTTGTTCTCAAAGGACCCGAACAAATGGTCATGAAGACTTCCATTCTTCATCAAATCACACACAATGATCCTCTGGTGACCCACTAAAGCAGTAGTTGCAGTACAATAACCTCTCAAAGCAACAAGATTCACATGCCTAACACTAGCAATCACCTCAACCTCGTGAGCGAAATTCGCATCACCAGCAGCCGAACAATTCTTGAACCTCTTCAATGCAACTTCAGACCCATCAGCCAAAATGCCCTTATACACATTTCCATAGCCTCCCCTCCCAATTATATTGTCCCTAGAGAAATTCTTAGTTGCCTTAACAATATCATCAAACTGAAACTTAACCAAAGTAGTACTTCCACTAATTGATTCTAAAGCAGAGCCCAAACCCCTCTCAATTTTATCATTATAATCCTTTTGCCTCTTCTTGAACTTAAATTGATCATACTTATGCCACAAGAACCAAACTCCACCAATTATAACCAACAACCCAATACCACAAGCAACCAAAACAACCAAAATCACAGTCTTTTTCTTCTTCTTACCGGAGCTCTGCGCCGAGAAATCAAGCGAGAACAAGCACTTGACGGTGCCGGTATCGGACGGTCCGTACTGGTTCGCGAAAGCCGCCGCGTAAATTGACGGGTAGGCCGTGCAATCGGAGACGTTACCGATTGAAGGGCCGGTCAAATACGAGGCCTGCAAGCTGGACAAGCTGGTGGTGCAAGAAGCGCAAGGCGAGCTGTTCTCGAGGGACTGGTTACAGTTGTTGACGACGTCGTTTAGCGCGGTCTTGCCCACTAAGGCTTCGAATTGGGCCTTGGTGGTGATGTTCATGCAGCCCTGGGAGATCCAGCTGGTCTCGAAGCCACAGGAGGCGCGAATGTCGAAATCTGGGACGAAGTCGGAGGCTAGGGCTTGGTAGTCGGCCCAGCAGGACTCGGACGTGTTGGGTGGGGGGACGAAGGACCCGGTGAGTTGGAGGAAGTGGGACTCGACGAGTCGGAGGCTCTGGAGGATGTACTGGCACTCAGTGTTGCGGTCGAACTTGGGTCGGGTAGAGCCCGGGTCGAACTCGCGGAGGATGGTGAAGTTGAGAGGGCATGGGACGGTGCCGTTTTGCTGGGACTGGGAGAGAGTTGGGGTGGGGGAGGAGGATAGGAATAGGAATAGTACTAGCACTATTTGGAGGATATAGAAAGAGGAGGACATTGGGGTTGGGATTAGGGTTTCATGGGAGTAAAGGGTGTGTTTGGAGGTGGAGAAGTTGAATAAGTGGTCTCTCAACTGCAACCACTGCTGCTAGACAGTCCAGTCCAGCCAGCCAGTTTGACAGTTGAGGAGTTGGAGAGGAGCTTAGAGAAGCTGTCGGGCACCTTCCTACAAAACCACCTAATCTTATCCCGGCCCATGTCTGTGTCTATTTGAGATTCAGCCGGCCCAAGCCCATCTCTCTCTCTCTCTCTCTCTCTCTCTCTCTCTCTCTCTCTCTCTCTCTCTCTCAATTCCAATTTACCGTATCAACTTTATTTCTATTAGTTAGATATATATTGTCAACTCATTCTCGGTTTTAAGTTTTAGAAATAGGAAAATGATTGGGTACTCAATTTTGTATTCATCATCAATTACATGAGTTTATGATGGGATTTACCATCTTTTTTCTTATGGTGAACCATATTATGCACTCATGTGATTGGTGATGAGTATAAAATAATACTCAAAGTTAAGTACCGAAGCTCTTAGAAATATGAATGTATGACATGCTATCAAAATTATGGTTTCCAAAAGTTGTGTTTGAACTTTGAACCTCCATCTCTCATTCTCATTAATGTGAGTGTGGAGTAGCATGGTTTGAAGTTGGATTTATTTTTGCTTATCATGGTGAGCATTACTATTATGATGGATGAGTGACATGTATTATTTAACTATTTTTTTGTGATATGTGTCGCTCATCTATCATAGTGGTAATGCTCACCACTATTTTTTTGTAATGAGCAAAAATAGACTCGTTTAAAGATTGATGTAGTTTTGCCTCTTTTGCTTGTATTGAAAAATTTGCCTAAAGCAGTCAATACAACTCTTGTTGTCCATGCATAGTTTGACAAAGTTGCGTATGACAATTTACATTCATCACAAGCTAATGAATCAGATATTATTGCCACGTTTTAAAACACTGCTTTTTGATTAATAATTAAATAAATTCTGTTTCGTTGAAAAGAAAAGTCAAGAGAGAGAGGGGCATTTATAAGGCATACTCCGTTAACCAAGTCCTTTCCAAAATTCCAAGTTTCTATTTTTTGATTGACAAGTGGTTTCCAAGTTTCTTATAATGACTTGTGAACGATTTATTCTATTTATCTTAATATATGCTCTCTCTCTCTCTCTCTCTCTCTCTCTCTCTCTCTCTCTCTCTCTCTCTCTCTCTACATACATATATATATATATATATATATATATCCCCAGCTTCCAACATATGCATAAACTATTTAGAGACAATAATAGAGTTAATGACAAAATTCAACAACTGTGTGCTGTGTTGTGTGCAGACTCCCACGTGCCAGTGTGTAAGTTTTTATATTCTAATAACGATTACGTTAGCCGTTACGAATCTTTTGTCGTTTGTAAATTTTCTACAAGTTAAGTACAAGTGTACAACCACCACACAATACATACTAGGGAAAAAATGATTTTGGTCTTTCTGTTTTACTCTAAAAATAGATTTGATTCATGTAGTTTTAAAATTTTACATTTGGTTCTTGTATTTCATTTGATTTGCAATCTTAGGACAAAAAAAACAGAACCCAAATTTTCAATTTGGCCATAAATTATCCATTTGTGTTCAAGAAAATTTTTGTAGGGAGATTAAAAAACTATCTTATGGGTTTTTTAAAATTAATTTCAAGTTTATTTTTGTATTTATTTGCTAAAAAAATTGACGCTCAAAAAATTTTGTAGAGTTTGAACTTTAAGTTTGAGATTTTATAGAATTTTTGTTTAAAAATCAAATTCAATATTACAGCATGATTTTCGGTTATTGTTGAATAAAACTTGCGAGTTTAAACAAGTTATTAGTTTCGATTTGAAAAAAAAAAAAATTATGTTTAGTGTAAAATGTCTTAAAACTGCAAACTATATAAAACATATTGACCTAATGCAAAATTTTGAAACCATAGAAACCAAATTTATTTTTAGGGTAAAACAGAGAGACCACAATTTTTTTTCCCCACTGTATACTATGTATAATATGGGCTATCTGTGCCGACAGCTCAATCACTCATAAGTGGGTGGTGGGTTATGCAACTAATATCGGCAATAGACAAGTCCTTTCGGCCCAACTCTGGGCTCTAATTCTATATTATTAGTCCAAAGCTAGTCCTTTCAGCCCAAATCACATAAGTAGAGGTGTCAATGGCCACCGTATATTACTTAAAGCACATTCATATGTTTCGTGTCATACTCGTGTTGTGTTTGATTACTTAAAAAACTTCAATTCAATCAAACTTATTTGTTTGTGTTCTGCTTGTGTTGACTCAGCCATATCTCATGTGCTGTGCTTTTACCACTATTTCACCTCTCTCTCTCTTATCAATATATTAATACGAAAGTAGCAAACAAAAGCTAAGTTAAAAAATATACATATATATTTTTGAAAGACAATGCAGGTAAGTGATATTGTCTCTGATCCACTCTCAAATTGAGTAGACGTGAAACTTTAGGACCCGTTTGGAAACCTGTATTTCATTAGGTAGATTTGAATTTAGAATCCTCTTCAATGTTTGGATTCAATTTAAAGAATGAATTTATATTTGGCTCAAATCCATAGATTTCAAATATTTTCTCAAATTTGATATTTGAAAGGGTGAGGCTATTCCGACCACCCTAAAATACTGAGTTAAACAACTTATGATTTTTTTTTCTCCATTTTTTTATATTTTACCCTTGCATTAAGAAAAAAAATAAAAATTCATATCTTTCTCTTCCTCTCTACCTCCCTCACCGAACCACTATGGGTGGCCAGCGCAACCCCACCCCCACCCAACCCAGCCACCAGACCACCATGGGTATGTCTCCCTTCCTCTCTCTTCCTTCCACCTTTTTCTCTTTATCCCTCCCTCACCGGACCACTATGTTTCCTTCTCTTTCTGCCTCCCTCCCTCTTTCACCGGACCACAATGGGTGGCCAGCGCAACCCCATAGACCTTCAGATCGGTGAAATGCATCAAGGATATAAACATTTAAAATGCCTTGAGCTACGAACTGAAATTCTCAAGGAACAACTTCAGATACCCTAAGACACGACTTGAGAAACTCTAGGGTATGACTTTAAAAATGTCAAAACATGACTTGAAATATCACTAGTTACAATTTAATATGCATCAAGAGTATAAATATTTAAAATGTCTCGAGCTACGAACTGAATTCTCGAGGAACGACTTGTGATGCCCTGAAGAACGACTTAAGATGTCCTAAGACACGACTTGAGAAACTCTAGGGTATGACTTTAAAAGTGTCAAAACATGACTTGAAATATCACTAGTTACAATTTAATATGCATCAAGGGTATAAATATTTAAAATGTCTCGAGCTACGAACTGAAATTCTGGAGGAGCGACTTGTGATGCCCTGAAGAACGACTTGAGATGTTCTAAGACACGACTTGAGAAACTCTAGGGTATGACTTTAAAAGTGTCAAAACATAACTTGGGTTATCATCAGGTACAATTTGAAATACATTAAGGATATAAACATTTAAAATTCTCAAGTAACGACTTGGGATGCCTTAAGGAACGACTTGAAATGCCCTGAGGCACGACTTGAGAAACTTTAGGGTATGACTTTAGAAGTGTCAAAACATGACTTGAGATGTCACTAGTTACAATTTGAAATGCATCAAGGGTATAAACATTTAAAATGCCTTGAGCTATGAACTAAAATTCTCAAAGAATGATTTGTGATGCCTTAAGGAACTACTTGAGATGCCCTAAGGCACAACTAGAAAAACTCTAGGGTATAACTTTAGAAGTGTCAAAACATGACTTGAGATGTCACTAGGTATAATTTGAAATGCATCAAGTATATAAACATTTTAAATTTTCAAGGAACGACTTAGGATGCCCTAAGAAACGACTTGGGATGCCCTAAGGCATAACTTGAGAAACTCAAGGGTGTGACTTTGGAAGCGTAAAAAATGACTTGGAATGTCACTAAGTACAATTTGCATCAAGGGTATAAACATTTAAAATGCATCGAGGTACGAACTAAAATTCTCAAGTAACGACTTAAGATGACTTAAAGAATGACTTGAGATGCCCTAAGGCACGACTTAAGAAACTCTAGGGTATAACTATAGAAGTGTCAAAACATGACTTGAAATGTCATTAAGTACAATTTCAAATGAATCAATGATTAAAAATTTTAAAATTCTAAAGGAACGACTTGGGATGCCCTAAGGAACGACTTGTGATGTCCTAAAGAACGACTTGAGATGCCCAAATGTACGACTTAAGAAACTCTATGGTATGACTTTAGAAGTGGTAAAACATGACTTGTGATGTCACTAGGTACAATTTGAAACACATCAAGGGTATAAACATTTAAAATATCTCGAGTTACGAGCTGAAATTCTCAATGAATGACTTGGGATGCCCTAAAGAACAACTTGAGATGCCCTAAGTAACGACTTAAGAAACTCTAGGGTATGACTTTAGAAGTGTCAAAACATGACTTGAGATGTTATTACATACAATTTGAAATGCATCAATGGTATAAACATTTAAAATTCTCAAGAAACAACTTAAGATGCCCTAAGGAACGACTTAGGATGCCCTGAGGCATGACTTAAGAAACTCTATGGTATGAATTTGAAAGCGTCAAAACATGATTTGGGATGTCACTAAGTACAATTTGAAATGTATAAAGGGTATAAACATTTAAAATGCCTTGAGTTACGAACTGAAATTCTCAAGGAACGACGTCTTAGGATGCCCTAAGTAACGATTTGAGATGTCCTAAAGCACGACTTTAGAAACTCTGGGGTAAAACTTTAGAAGTGTCAAAACATAACTTAAGATGTTACTAGGTACAATTTGAAATGCATCAAGTATATAAACATTTAAAATTCTCAATAAACGATTTCAGATTCCCTATGGCACGACTTGAGAAACTCTAGGTATGACTTTAAAAGTGTAAAAAACATGACTTGAGATGTCACTTGGTACAATTTGATATGCATCAAGGGTATAAACATTTGAAATGCCTCGAGCTACGAACTGAAATTCTCAAGAAATGACTTGGGATGCTTTAATGAATGACTTGAGATGCCCTAAGGCACGATTTGAGAAACTCTAGGGTATAACTTTAGAAGTGTCAAAACATGACTTGATATATCACTAGGTATAATTTAAAATACATCAAGTCTATAAACATTTAAAATTCTCAAGGAATGACTTGGGAAGCCCTAAAGAACGACTTGAGATGTCTTAAAGAACGACTTGAGATACTCTAAGGAACGACTTGAGAAACTCTAGGGTATGACTTTGGAAGCGTCAAAACATGACTTGAGATGTCATTAGATACAATTTGAAATGCATCAAGGGTATAAACATTTAAAATGTCTCGAGCTACAAACTCAAATTCTCAATGAACGACTTAGGATGCCCTAAGGAACGACTTGAGATGTCATAAGACACGACTTGAGAAACTCTTGGGTATAACTTTAGAAGTGTTAAAACATGACTTGAGATGTTACTATGTATAATTTGAAATGCATAAAGGGTATAAACATTTAAAATGCCTTGAGTTAAGAACTAAAATTCTCGAGGAACGACTTAGGATGCCCTAAGGAATGACTTGAGATGCCCTAAGGCACGACTTAAGAAACTCTAGGGTATGACTTTAGAAGTATATAAACATGACTTAGGATGTTACTAGGTAGAATTTGAAATGCATCAAGGGTATAAACATTTAAAATTCTCAAGGAACGACTTAGGATATCCTAAGAAACGACTTGGGATGCATTAAGGCACGATTTGCGAAACTCTAGGGTATGACTTTGGAAGTGTCAAAACATGACTTGGGATGTCACTAGGTAAAATTTAAAATGCATCAAGCGTATAAACATTTAAAATGTCTCGATTTACGAATTGAAATTCTCAAGGAACGACTTGGAATGCCTAAGGAACGATTTGAAATGTTCTAAGGCACGACTTGAGAAATTCAAGGGTATGACTTTAGAAGTGTCAAAACATACTTGGGATGTCATTATGTACAATTTGAAATGTATGAAGGGTATAAATATTTAAAATTCTCAAAGAACGACTTGGGATGCCTTAAAGAACGATTTAGGATGCCCTAAGGCACGACTTGAGAAACTTTAGAGTATGTTTTTATAAGTGTCAAAACATGACTTGAGATGTCACTAGTACAATTTGAAATGCATCAAGGGTATAAACAATTAAAATGTCTCGAGCTACGAACTGAAATTCTCAAGGAACAACTTGAGATGCCCTATGGAACGACTTGAGATGCCCTAAGGGGCAACTTGAGAAACTCTAGGGTATGACTTTATAAGTGTCAAAACATGACTTGGGATGTCACTAGGTATAACAACCTGAATTTTTCAATCCTATCTTGTGTTGACACGGGTTTTCCGAAACTCTTTTGTATTAGAAGCTTAAGGTTTTTTAAAGGAAATGAAGTTTCATTTGTCTTTTGTGTAACTAACGTATACCATTAGTGGTTTAGAGTTGAGCTCTAGTGCCCTTGTACATAAATTTGGTGATTATCAACTTGAAATTAATTTTTTGGGAAATAAATTCATTGGAGATGAATTTTCCTTAATTTTTTTGGGAGACAAATTATTGTTTTAAGGCTATAGGAAATTAGTACTCATATTTACGAGTCTGTAGAATTTTTTGGAGAATGATTTGGAGTCCCGAGTTATTTTTTGTGAATTTACAAAGTTTGGAGAAAATAGAAATATGAAGAGAAAAAAAAAAGCTGACTGGACTGACAACGCGATGCGTGGCGCACTGCCATTCGTTCGGACGTGCTTACGAGGCACATATTAGGTGAGCTCACGAAGAGCTGTTTGAGATCAGGAATTGTGTTTTAATCATGAGCGTCCAAGATCATTAGGGGATCCCAAGTTATGTTTTGAAACTTCCAAAGTCAAAACATTGTGAATTGTGAATTGTGAATTTGTAATGTAACTGAAACTTACAAGGTGTTGATTGCTACTACTCCATTAAGATTATTAGTACAAACTATTGAGCTAACTAGAACTCATCGTTTGGTCTTATGACTTTATGATCGATATGAATCTATTCAATATCGAGTTTAACAAAACAAGGGATGACTTTTGGGTTGATCACAATGTCTTCATATAAATGCTTACAATAACAATGGGTTATTGCATATATTGTTTCACATGCTTTGAGCCACTTGACAAAAACCAAAACCCATTGAACCAAATAAATAATTGTATTAACTAGGACTCAAGGATCAGAGTTAGTAGTACAATTACAACTAATGCATGGTAAAAATTAGGCTGATTTGATCAAAAGAATATGCTAATCCAATTGAACAATTGTATGGCCTAGCCATTTCACAAAAGAGAATAACTGGAGGTCAGCAAATTAATGTTATAGATTAACCACTTGAGCTGACTAAGCCACAAATTACATTCACTTGAGGACTGAGGACCCAATTGGGTCAAAGCCTGAACGTGCTTGAGGATTGTAAATTCTGGTAATAGGAAGAACAAGGGGAGTGAGTCCAGAATATGAACAAGCCTGAACGTGTTTGTTTCAGACCCTTTTCCCATTGGAACCAGGGATGTTTATTTGGATTAAATAGAAAAGGTCGTTGATATTTTCCTATTGGAACCAGGGCCATGATAGCACCCAAACCTATAAATAGCAGTACAGCCTACCCTAAATTGTGTCATATTCACAATCTTGATCTAGCCCTTGCAAGCAGATTACAAGCCTCTTCTCAATCTTGGTCTAGCCCTAGCTTGCTCCATCATCAATAGCACATGAGAATAGAACTTTGTTTCTTACCTTCTCAAGAAACAACCACATTTCAGAAGATAATCTAAGAAAGTATTCCACTAGCTAGGTAAGTATGGTCTCATTTAATTTGATCCATACATGAATATTAGCTATATTCTCATAGTGTGAATCAGTGGCATAGCTAGGAATTTTACTCATTTGGGGTAAATTGTAACTCTTCAAGTTTCTTTTAATTTCTTCCAATATCTTAAATATATATACATATTTATATTTGGTTATCATATATTAGAAAAGTAAGTTTATTATGACCAACATATCATGCAAAAGTGATTGACGATCACTTTTTCTTTAAGAAATCACATTTAAAGTGTTAACAAATATTGGACAATTTAGTGGACATCATTCACCTCTAAGTTATTTGTTCACCTTCATAAACTATAGATGTTTTATTATAAAATATTTAATGTATTAATTTATTATTAAATAATGCACTTTTAATACTTTTATTAAACAAATAATATTTTTAGAGTTTCAAAAAATTTCACCAAACCTCATGAGGGCAACCTATAAAAAATAGGCAATATATAAAATTAATAGTTATTATATGCTTAAAGATTATAAGTATAAAAGGTAATTGTGACAACCGGCCAATTGACCCTCCTATAACCTAACTCATATGAATTTATTGTAGTTATAAATTTTAATATTGGGTATTTTGAGCCTATGTGAAATATGCAGTTAGAAAGGCTATAAAATTACTCTCAATGCACCCAAGTTCAATTCTTCATTCCTCATTAATTAAAAAAAAAACCTCACATAAAATATATATCACGTTCACAAAATTCATATACATTTTTCAAATGGATAAAAAAAAGAGATTTTTTCGTTTTTTGATAAATGGTAAAAGAGAAATGAACTGAAGATGATCAATCCGATAATACATCAAATCTATCTAAATTTGTACTATGCTTATCAACTTCATTGTCAATATATTCTAAAAAAAAAATTATTATTAATAATTCATTAATAAAAAATGCTTCACTATCATTTAAAAAAAAAAACTATAGGGGTCGGTTGACCCTATTGCCCCCACCATGTCTTCGCCACTAGTGTGCAACTGTGCATGCAGTTTGAGTGAAAAATAAGAGAAAAAACCAAGGCAATTCTTTTAAGTCATAAATTGAACCTCTTTATTAAGCCAAAAGCAGTTTATTAATTTATATATAAATCCAATTGAACCAAGAAGAATGTCGGAAAATATTTCAGTCCCACATCTTTTATGAATTCCAATTAAACTAAACCCTTCAACTTTCATAAGGTTTAAGATACCCTTAGGAGCGGGGCTCCTGTTTTTAAATTAAGTTATTAGTACAATAATTAAAAAAGCTCTGTTTCTGTGATATTTCAATTTCGGACAGATGTATATAATGAACATGATGACATGTGTTAGTGTTACCGACGTTTGCTACTACCAAGCTGATTGACAGCTTCCACAAATGCCTCAAGAAGTTTTAGTGTCCAACGCATTCTGGCTCTTCTATGACCAACTTCTCCAGATTGAAATGGCTGATGCTGTTGATCATGAAGCTCCACCTGCACAATGTATATATGTGTGTGTGTGTGTGTGTGTGTGTGATCATCATCATGACCATCTTCTTTTAACTCCCAAATCCTAAAGGGAATATTATAATGAATACCAAAAGGGCACATCCGCAAGCGCCCTCTGCACACACCTAGAAACATTCGTCCCGAGCGTATCGACGGAATCATGCGACATTTATCAATGAAATGATCAGTACTACTGAACGGATCCAACTCAATAACACTACTTGTAGTTGTAGTACTATCACCATTAATATCTTCCATACACTTATAGTAGGGATCACAGATGAATCCCACATTTACAGACGTCTTTAGGACTCGAGGGGTGGGAGGGAGAGCAACCCATTGCTTGGTGTATGGATTGCAGAGGTAATAATCACGCACGTTGATGAAACTTGGTTGCGCAGCACAAAACTAAGTCTTGTACATCCTTCTTTTGTTGCCTTGTTGAATTATATGGATACTGAAAAAATGAAAAAAAGGTAAAGAATTCAATCTGCATTGAATGACTGATTTCTACATGAAGTATAATATATCATTTTGTTGTGATCAAGTGCAGAAAATACTAAAGCAAATTAATCTCTTGCAAACAGCACCCTTTAGCGAGTAGCCGGCCTGAAGCAGTTGTGTATTGTTGTAGGATAAATAAAAAAAGTAGAAGATATTTTCCCTTTCTTTAAAGCAAGGGAATGAAACGAGAGACTAGTCAGGTTACAGGTAGAGGGTGCAATTATTTGATCGATCAGGTTGGTTGTTGTTGATGTACCCTCATACCACATATTTTCATTGTAACAGTATGTAATTGAACAGTATTTCCAATAACTGTTTTACTCAAGCATTCATATTATGTTACAATAAAAGAAGGATAATGTTATTGACATTTTAAAAAAGTCATCCTGCACTTTAACATATACAAATTTTCTCTTACATATTTTTTAAATTAGAGTGAAGAATAATTTTTTTAGAGCGCTAATAACATTATCCTAAAAGAAACGGTGGTTTACTGTATCATTTCATTGATTTTTCTCTACGACTCACACTCACTCTCTAGCTTATCGGATATAAAGCTTTAAGAAAAGCATACCCGAACACACTAGGTGGTTGTTCTTCATCTTTTGTCTCCTCTTTCCTTATCTTTCTACTGTAGAAAAACCATTATTTGTATGCTGGTAAGCTAAACCTCTTCGCATGTCTGTTTGATTGCAACTCCTTGATTAGAGATTTAGGTACAACTAACTTGTGTTTTGACTTTATGGAGCTTCTGAAAACTATGCTTATTTGTAATGACAGAGCCAAATAGCCTATGATTCTACCACTACATCCTTGTTGTCAAGACGTCGAGTCTTAGCGGATCAAATCCATCAACTTTGAAACAAAGGCTCAGTTACCGTCGGCCCACTTAGCGTTTGGACCCGGCAGTTTTTCCAGCATGGCATGAAATGTTTTGGGTCCCACTACGATGTGAGCTGGGTTCTTGGTGGCGTCCAATAAGTGTACTTCCTAATCATTATTCATAGAAGATTTTAAAAGGAATATTTTCTGTTCAAAATTTTATTGTTTGGGGATGCAATAAATTTTGAACACCTAATTTTAGGTGTACCCATCACATTACTATGTAGTGTATTAATCCATAACCGTGTATATTTATTATACATTAAAATATTTTTTGAAATAAACTCGTCATTCATTTATCTTGTCACTTAAATTAATAACAATACGTAATGGTATAATCTTAATAATAAAAAAAATTTCATTTTCCAATATAGAATGAAAATTATATAATTTGGTCCCACAAAACAAATTCATAATTTATTTGAAAATGAAAACGACACACGAAAATATAGAGAAGTAAAACCATGCATGGTTAAGATAGCAGTTTAAAAATAATAAAAAAAATAAAACCATGAAAGTTCAAACTGCAGTACTGAAATTTAGAGCGTTTTGTCCGTTTTGGCAGGCTGCAAGTTGCAAGTTGCAAGTTGCAACGTTAAATAGTGAAGTGGCGCTGTTGGAGAAACCTTGGAAGACAAGCACCCTTGGCGGGACAGTCTGGCGTGCTTATCTTTTTGCCACCGGTTTTCACGCTAAACTACCCCTCCTACCCTTCTCCTCTCTCTATTTACCATCCTGCCCTTCCCCTGCCAAATTCTCACCAGCTTTTCGTCAAAACACGCCATCCGTACCCCTTTCTCCTGAAATCGACCCCAGCCTCTATTAGTCAACCAACCCTAATTTTACTTTTCCTTTCTTTTTTGTTTCTTAATCTAAGCTAAAGAATTGGTTCATGATGCATCAATCGTACAAAGTATTGCATGTAACGATTAGAGTTAATACAATGAATCGATAAGTTATTAATTTTGATATTTAAAAATTTGAATTAAATATAAAAATGGTCTATGAATTTTACATTGCATCTCAATTTAATCCATTAACTATAAAAAGTGTCAATTTAGTTTACAAATTTTTCAAGTTGTAACAAATCAGTACAAACGTTAACTTTTATTGAAAAATTTAACTGAAACTGGTCATGTGCATAGCAAGTAATCACATTTTTAGTGGCATTTCAATCCGTTTATCACATTTTCATATGATCAATTCCGTTAATTTTTTATTGAAATTAACGTTTGTACTGCTTTGGTACAATTTGAAAAATTTGTGGATCAAATTAATACTTTTTATAGTTAGTATACCAACTTGAAAATCAGTGTAAAGTTTGTGGATCATTTTTGTATTTAACCCTAAAAATTTAGTTAAACAATATGTATTATACATCATCTCCTACGATTATTTAAATATATTATTTGTTTAAGCATAACACTCTAATAATGAAAAAATAAATTCTCTAAAATTTTACACTACAAATATATTTGTATGATATATGAATCTGAATGGTAAAATCTTCAATCAAATATTTAGTTTTTTTTGGGTCACCACCACTACCACGTTTCATGTTCCCGCATTTACAAGAATGTTGATAATGGACTACCAACAAAAAAGTTAAAAACATAAAGGGGCCAAACATAGATGGGGCATATGGCTTGGGATGTCTTTCTTTGGTGTTGTGGTAGATTGGGATATCTCATGTTCTCATATGCCCAAATGGAGCAGATTTTTGACATGTCACTGTTTATTCATTTTAAAATGGAAACTGGCAGGGAAACTTTATTTGACAATAATTAAGTTCATAGACATTAAAAAAGTAAGAAGAAATTTGTCTTTTTGTCTTTTTTATTTTTTTTCCCTTTGAATATCATTGTCTCTGCCAGCATGTTTAGTGTAAATCTTAAATACTGCCATTCAAAAGCATTTCAAGTGTTTGATGGTTGTTAAAAGTCTTTCCATCTTTGAAGATGTGTCTACTTCTTAGGATATGTCAAAACAACTTTATTTTAGAATTTAATACTTAAAAGTTAATGATAACTTTATTTTACTATTACATGCATGCAATTTTTAAGTTGGCAAATTATTACATTATCACATCATTGTTCCCCTGTAAATATATAGCTAAAATTAGGAAATTATTGATTAGTTTCCCATTTTAGACAAATTAAGGGCAAAAAGGTAATTTTGTTTCACAGCAGTGCAAGTATATCGACCCCGAGACAGAGAAGATTGAACTGGAACCGCTCTGAAGTGGCAATCTCGTAAATAAATGGGAAATGCGAGGGTGACAAGAATAGTTTAATTATGATAAATCTAAAATGAAGATCCAACTTTGCCATCAGAAACCCCCAATTTTCCCTGCGACGACTCCACGAGTCCACGAAGACAAAGAAATCAAATCCTTTTACGGGGAGAGAGAGAGAATCTAGAGAGAGAAAAACCAGAAAAGCAAAAGAAAAAACCGAGAAGTTTTAGAGAGAGAAAGTAAGTGCAGCCATTAATGGCGGAGGGGAAGAGAGAGAGAAAGTCGAACAGCGAAGAGAGCGTGAAGCTGTTCGTTGGTCAAGTGCCGAAGCACATGACCGAAGCTCAACTACTCGCAATGTTCAAAGAGTTCGCTCTGGTGGACGAAGTCAACATCATCAAGGACAAGACTACGCGCGCCTCCAGAGGTTTCAAATCTCTCCCTTTTACATTCTCTCTTCTAGTTCGTGATTTGGTTCTGGGTAGAGGAATGTGTGTTATTGATTTGGTTCTTCGTAATGTGTGTTCGTGATTTGGCACTTGGTAGAGAATGTGTGTGATCTTTGCGATTTAGAAGAAGACTGTGTGTTGAGATTTGTAGCTATTGAGTGACTGTATTGGTGTTTCAAGCCCTAATTCTGTGCTTGGTTGTGTGGTTTCGGGATTTGTTTGTGTTTGCAGGGTGTTGCTTTGTGATATGTCCGTCGAGGCAAGAAGCAGATAAGGCGGTCAATGCGTGTCACAATAAGAAGACTTTGCCCGGGGTAAGTGCAATTTGATCTCTTTTATAGAATTTATGTGCTTCTTTTGGTGTTGTAGTTGGTTAACTTTGAAGAATTTGATTGGAATTGGTTCCCCTAAACTATAAGTCTATAATTACTGATTCATAAGTAATCCGTATCTGTGTCTATTTGGTGTAATTGCTGATTCTAATTAAGACTATTAGTAATCGAACACTTGACCTGGACAGTTGTGCTTTTTCTATATGTGCATATTAACAATAACTAAACCATATACGGAGAGTTAATTTGACAATGTTGACACCTGTGACTAAACAGTTTTGCAATTAATATACCATAGAGAAAGTGAAATGACTTGACTCATAGTAAAGTTCCTTTTTTTTTTCCCATTGTAAGATTACAATAGGCATTTTTGGGAAGATGGACATGTTGCCAACCACATAGCAGGTGTTGTAGGATATCAGAGCATGGTAATGAGAAATGGGATACTTTGTCCCACAAATTGAAATTAGAATCCATTCATAAGGACTAATTGAAGTAAAACAATTGGTTTTTCCCTGTCAATGTTATAAGGAGCATGACGATTAATAAAACCATAGTCCACTGAAAAGATAGAGCGAGAGAGAGAGAGAGAGAGAAGATATGAATCATAGTGACTTTGGTTGGATAATGTCAGTGAGATATAGACCATTTGGCCCACATTTTAGGCAATTTTCTTTTGGTGCAATTTATCCACTAGAAATCCTGATTAGCAGCTTGATATTTGGACAACTATTATATAAAATGTGTGCTTATGCAACTTGGCATTTTCTGGCATAGGTCTTAGAGCGACTGGGGGAGCCCTATGTAGGCCTTGCTGGACCTTCAAGTGGTTGCCCAGGCAAGATTCTCAGTTGGGCTCTTGCCTATGCCTGCTAATGAATTGTGATTAAACTGATTAATGCAAAAATGTGATTTTATTCATTTACATTATCTTGATTGAAAATATAAAGTCAATTAAAACTTTTTTTGGTTGTCTGCTTTATTTCCCAAGGCCAGTGCCAACTTTTTGCAACTTGTGCTTTTAATTCTCTTGATGTGTTCTGTTATTCTCACTCTGATTGAAAGCTACCCTGTTATTTATGCTCACTTCAGGCATCTAGTCCGTTGCAAGTGAAGTATGCTGATGGCGAGTTGGAAAGACTAGGTGTAATATATTTTCATGATTTTATTACTGATTTGACTCATGAGATTGTTCCTATGAAGTGTTGTTGAACCAATGCTTGTTGTATTTTCTTTTTTTACCTCATTTACTTATTATGCTGTATAGTAGTGCATGGACCCTGATTAAATTAACTTTGACCATCCCTGCAATGCAGAACACAAGCTCTTTGTTGGGATGCTTCCAAAGAATGTTTCTGAAGTTGAAGTTTCTGCTCTTTTCTCTCAATATGGAACAATAAAGGACCTACAGATATTAAGAGGTTCTCAGCAAACGAGCAAGGGTAATTTTTTCCCTGCGGTGGATTTATTGCTTGGGGGAACCACTAAAATATACTGGTCCTCAACTAATAATTGAGTTTCCGTATATTTCATTTCCTTTTTGGCAGGCTGTGCATTTTTAAAGTATGAGACAAAAGAACAAGCTCTTGCTGCCCTGGAAGCCATTAATGGAAAGTATAAAATGGAGGTTTGTGTCTAATACATGTTTCGGTGGCTGGTAATGCATATTGAAAATTGTTAATATGTACATGCTCTGTTTTTTATAATTATTGGCCTCCCTTTTCTATTATTTACAACGGCACATTAGCAGAAACATATTTCTATTCTGATTGAATGGACCGTGATGATGGATAATGAGTCAGCAATAGAAATCTTTGTTTTATTCTCCCAGTGTATCAAATTAATTAAAAGGCTTTTACACCTTACTGGTTTTATATTGTGATTGGATTGGTTGAGTTGAATTTGTCTTTGTCTTTGTTATTTGCTTATAGATAATGGCGCCTTGGTATTAGTATTGATACAATGTTCTATAACCTAATTGTTATGTCTTGCATTATCAGGGTTCAAGTGTTCCTCTAGTTGTCAAATGGGCAGACACAGAAAAGGAAAGGCTAGCTCGGAGAGCCCAGAAAGCTCATTCCCAGGTTGCTAATGTGCCAAATGCTGATTCACAACATCCTTCATTATTTGGAGCCTTGCCGATGGGTTATGTTCCCTCATATAATGGTTATGGTTATCAGGTCAATTTTTGTTTTTAATATGAACTATTTTTTTTATCTTCTTAATAGTAAGAGGAACCCATTAGCATTTTTTGTAACTGTGCAGAAGCATTTGAGTACCATGCCCTATATATGAACTCCTAACTAGTCTTCGTATTCTGTTTCTTTTTTATTACTGTGTCACACTTTACAGTATCTCATACAGTAATGGAGTGTATAAATTGATTATCATTTTGTTCCCCCTGTAGGCCCCTGGAACTTATGGCCTTATGCAATACCGCCTTCCAGCACTGCAGAATCAACCAGGTTTCCATAATATGATACCCCCTGTGAACCAAGGAAACGCTTTGCATGGAATCACGTCAGACCATCGTCCCAATATCGCCCCTAGAAATTTTGCCATGCCTCCTGCAAGTTATGTGGGCTCTGCTTATCCTGCAGTTCCTGGTCTTCGGCATCCAATGATGTATCCTGGAGCAATGATGAGTCACCAGCCATTGACTGGTTCACCTGGTTCGGTGTCACCTTCAGTTGTGAGCAGTAACCCAGCAACATCCTCAGGCACCAGTAAAAGTTCTGGGGGTCAGGTTGAAGGTTGTTATCTATATATGCATATTGTTTTTTGAAAATTAAAAATATAGTACTTGGTGGTGTTATTTTGTCAATTATTTCTATCTTTTCTTACTTAGGTCCACCTGGTGCTAATTTATTTATCTATCACATACCTCAAGAATTTGGAGATCAAGAGCTTGCCAATGCTTTTCAAGCATTTGGTAGGGTTTTGAGTGCCAAGGTTTTTGTTGATAAAGCAACCGGTGTCAGCAAATGTTTTGGTGAGAAAATTCTCTGGTTACTTTTGATTCTGATGTGAGTTGTGGAAATCTATATATCTAAGAAGCCTCTAAATGCAGGATTTGTAAGTTATGATTTACCAGAGGCTGCTCAATCTGCTATTAGTATGATGAATGGATGCCAATTAGGTGGTAAGAAATTAAAGGTTCAGCTTAAGAGAGACAACAAACAGAACAAACCATATTGATTTGAAGGTGGGTGATGCAAGGACGTGAGTTCTCTATAACAAGTATGGGAGTCACGTGATGCATGCAAGCCGGATGTATGGGAGTCACTGCATCAACATTGTGGGGTGGATTTAGATGATTTGTGATTAAATGGGTTATTCCATCCTACCTGTAATTTCCTCAAGGGAATGAAAGCCCTGAAATTTGTAATTCATGGTGCATGCTGAGCCAATACAATCTGTAATTTGTGTATCATGAAAGTTCATTTAGACAGAACTATTAATTTTTTTATTCTTCCCTCATGAACATCTTGTTGTATAAATTTGTGGAAACATTCATGATAATTGATTCCTGATTCTTTTGTTTCCACAGTTCAGTGACCTGATTTCATATTTTCATTTAAAACTTATCGTGCATCTGTGTTGTAAGGCACATATGAGCTAGGAGCATTAGACATTCAGAATTGAAATACATGCGTGGCTAAATTTCCAATTTGAGTGAAACATGTCACATGGCAAGTTGAATCAATCTCCCTAAGATAAACCAAGACTTTCCCACCGATTACATGGTGGTGAGACTACACTTCTGACTATAAAAACATTCTAATCAAATGTTAAGGTTAGAGATCTTCCTATTCTATTACAAATCAAGCGCAAGTTCAGCCCAAAGCTGAACCCTGAAAGCTCACAAGTCACAACATAACCATAAGCAAAACATTCCCATGCTTGCTTGGTTCAGCTAAATCCTCCCACAAAGCACCATACCATATACAGAAACAAACAAGACTGTAGAGAGCAAACCAAAATCCGCTGAGAAAGTGCATCCAAGCACCGGAAAAATGAAATGTTGGTCAGACAGATCCACTAGATGCAACCAATGGCATAGGTGAAACAGACTCCATGAATTTGTCCACCATCTCCATTTCATTCATGTTTGCACATGCCATTGAAGGGTTCTCTGTAAGACTATCAAGATCCTGCTCCACAGCTATCATACATTTTATAGAGTCTTCCCCATCACTTGTACTCAAGCCAAAATTCCCATCTTTGCTATCAGAAAATGATGTGCCAGACTCCCCATTGAAGCCCGAGCAACTTTGAGGACTTGGATACTCCCCATGCAACTCAGCTGTTGGTTTATCCAGCGTTACCGGACTATTTTTGACGGCTGTGTTCTCATCTATTTGTCCTAAGAAGCATTCTTCTATCTCACTTAGTGACCGGACTTCAGATTCATCTTCGCTGCTGTGTATGCTCTGGCTGTTCTGGGCATTTTCATCATAATCTGCTGTTGGTCCGCTCAACTCAGAGCTACTTTCCATCTCGTGCTGACTGTCAAAGTCTTCATCTGTTTGATGATCGGATGAACAGGATGACATGGGTGAATTTGAATAGGATCCAGTTTCACTCTCTTCACGTTCTCTTAGTGTTTTCATAATCAGGGTCTTAAGCAAATTCATTACTTGAACCGCATGCATCAAAGCCGTCAGTGGATCAGACATCTGGTCAGGAAAAGAATTGCAAAAGGAATTAATAAACCATTCTTAATTGTTTAGCAGTACTAGGCAAAAGAAAAGATCTTTTCTGCTGTTTTAAATTACCTGAGTCATGTTTGGAGCAAAAACCATAGCGATGTTTCTTGCGTTCATTTTGTTGAATTCTTCTTCCTCAACAACATCAGCCATCAGATCGATAGCCCAATTGAGCAACGCAGCCTCAGTTGGTTTCAGCTGCTTCACAAGCTCAACGCAGTCCTCTTCTGTCTCACATTCAAGAACTTGTTCAGGGGATAGTCCATCTAGAACTCCTGAAGGAAGCTCTCGAAACCAGGCCTTAATTAGACCTGACAAACAATGGACATCAATGTCATCAGGCACCATTCCCCTGTTCAATTGGCTTCTCACAATCTCCTCTTGGCCGTTCTCTGGGTTTATTCGGAATATTCCTTCTGCCTGCAAAACTCCCAAAAGGACTAGTAAGAACACTGATATGGAAAGAAGAACCAAAATGAGAAATTCACAAATGCATATCATGTACCTTCAGTCCTCCTTGCGAGTATAACCTCTCCTGCATTAGCAAGAGAATGGTAGGGACACTATTTCCTTTTGAATCAAAAGCCAGCTGCATTGAATCCACTGAGACGCCAAACACACTTACACTGCAAACGTAGATGATTTGCAAGTTAGATAATGCATAAGACACAGGGATGAATCTGTATGAACTTCTACCTCCCTTTGTTAGCTCAATTGGAACATCTAATTTCCCACATTAGCCCCAATTTAAATTTGATCACTTATTCAATTCAACATACTAATATTGTAACCCCAAAACCCCAAATCAGAAGCTTAAAGAACTAAATGCGCTAAAATGCAGGTCTCTTTCATAAATCCACAACCATAAGCAACGTACTTTAGCTATCAAAGATCTACAAACAGTCTAAAGATAACAAGTATTCAAGCATTCAAAGCAAAACCCATGTCACATTTCATAAATCTAAGAGTACCCAGAAAGCAAAAACAAGAGATTTGGTTACCTAGCACTGGGAACTCGACCAGGGATCTCAACCTCAAACTCAACGGGAAGACCCAGAAACCCATTGAAGCGGTCGAAGGTGACATGGGTAATGTGGCGAACATTCGTGGGCCACCCGATCTCCATGTTATGGACGGCGGAGATCAGCTCTTCACCTCGTTCAACACGACAGGCCACCATGGATTTCCTAATAGCAGCTAAGAGGAAGGTAACTAGAGAGAGCTGGTTTTGCTCTTCATCTGAGCTCTTCGTCCCCTTAGCTTCTTTCCCATTAGCACCACCACACCCACCTCCCCCAGTCAGCATTACAAGCCCTGTCATCTTCTTCTCTCTGTTGAAAAATTGTATCTTTGTCTGTTTGAAACCGAGAAGGATGAGGAGGATTCAACTCTCAGCGTGTGAGGGTTTTAGACTTTTAATGCATTTGTTTGTTGCATTTAAGATGTTACAGTTTTTTAAGTCCCAACTTCTTTTCAAGTTCAAACGGCCACTCGTTTCAAATTTTCCTTTATCTACAGTAACAGCTAATTTGACCTCCTACTTGAAGGTAAATTACAAAGGTGCCATTCCACGTAGAACATGCTTGTAGTAATGAAATGATCTTCTATGCATTGGGCTAAGTTGGCTAACCCTATTTAATTTGGGCCACAATATTCGACTGTATTCAATTTATCAAGCTTGAATACAAGGAAAACTCTCGTGTGCCATATAAATACATTTTTAATTCTATAATTTTGATTGGTTAATTTTTTCATCATTAGAGTACAAATCTTCTTATTTTTAAATCTTTTTACATGTCATACAATATCTATACCATAAATAAAACTCTAAATATTAATAAGATTGGAGTTATGTTAAATTTGTTTGGCTTCATAAACTTAAGAAAAAGAATCAAATTCTTATAATCATGATGGCCTTGAGGATAGGAAAAGTAGGCGATTGCTTCAAGCCCCCCAAATATTTAAGCCACAAATTTTATATATTATGTTCTATAATGTGAGTATTTATCAAAAAATTAAAATCATAGGAATATACAAAACTTCATTTTATATTGGCCTTACTTATAATGAAGATGAACAAATTATTGGGTGTAACCTATATACCGCTACGTTATGTAATCAATCAAACGTGTAAAGGTATTGTTGGATGACATATTTATATTTATAGGGTATAATATTAATAACATTTACTCATATTTTAACGCATAAATTAGTTATACCATATGCACATAAGTGTAAATGTCTTCACTCTATTATCAAATTATTAGTCCCACAATTATTTTTCTCTGTATGTTAGCTATTGCATTACACATTAGCCAACCAAACAAAAAAGATATGTTAATTTGTAGTACAGGTTGTTAAATGAAATTATGAAACTACCTTCCATCAGCCATCAAGTGAAATTCATAATGTCATTTTCTTTTACAAATCCATTATTCATTTGCTTGGATCATCGCTCATTGGAATTTGGAAGACAAGACAATTCCTTTTTCTTTCTAAGCAGAAACAAAACACACTTCGAATTCGTGGGAATGCCGTTGAAAATAATGATTGTGTCTGGCTTAGCTGGCCCGGCCCCTCTTCAAATAAGAAGAAGGATAAGTTCGGTATTTTTAACAATATTGAAGGGGTCCTAATTTTATGCCATTAGCTCCAAGTCTCCAACAAGGGAAATAAATTGGATTTAATTTTTGTTTCAAATATTTCCACAAATATTTGTCATGTTGTCTTGGGACCCATGCATGCAGATCCTGGTTAATTTTCTTTGATTTGAGAGCTCCATGAAATTTGAGAATTTTGGTCCACCAATAGCATTGTAAGTTTTGATTATAGTAAGTCTCATACTTTTTTTTGGGTACAAAGTCTCATACTTTTTGGAGCCTGGTATGCTATTATACTAAAGCAATAGTGCCCAAGTTTTGTTTTCTTTTTGTGATTTATATTACTTTTAAGTTTTCCAAAGCTAAAAAAAGAAAAGAAAAGGGTGGGCAATATGGTAATTTCCTGAGCAAGGCCCAATGGCCCATGTGGCAAACAGAGAGGACCGAGCCCGATTGAATCTTTGTTGGATCTGTCTGGTCTTGGAAAGCAGAGACCATACAAACATTGTTGAGACATATGGGTCCCACCACCAATTGTTTCTACTCTACTCAGTAGGATTCGAATTTCAAACATTGAGATGCCATTTGATTTATCTTGAGTCTTGAAGCCAATCCTCAGTTTCAGCTCCTCCTCTCATTAAGATTTAATTAAGATGCCATTGCCATGCATGCTGCTCATGCACAAGTAATAGCTGCTTAATCAATTGATATAATTCAGTTAATTAATTCCTATGATCCATGAATATATTATTAGTGCAAATCCTGCAACTGAACATTTCCTTGTATATGAGTCATGTACTTATGAATATCATCATTTCCTTGTAGATGACTCATTTACTTATGAAGAGGGTGAAAATTTCACCTTTTAATGAATTGCTACTTGGTTGGAATGTAATGGATAACTCTTTGACAAACTCATCATTTCGTGTTCAAATAAATATAATATATTTTTTATCTGTTATTTGTTGAAATTAATATTTGATATGAAACTTATAAATAATCTTTTGAACGCTTATAAAACTAAAATTGAGAAATGGAGTAATTCATATAGAAAAAAAAAAATTCTTACATATAAGCATATAAAAGAGAAAAAAATTCTTACATGCAATGTAAGAATTTTTTCCCTTTTATATATATGATCGATCACATATTCCTCATGTGAAGAATTATTATACACAGGCGGACCCATGTTAGGGTGAGTGTATGCAATTGTCCCCACCCATTAAAATTTCATGCTCTTTAAAGTTTTTTTTCATGTTTTCTTTAGAGATGGGGGCAATTTGTTTATTGAAATGCCTCAATGAAGGAGCAACAAGGGCAAGCATCAAGCTAGTCATTTTTTAAAAACTTTCTGATGTCTGAAACATTAGTCAATGTCTATTGTTTTGCCCCTACGAAAAAAAAATTTATGGGTCCACCATTGATTATACATTCTATTTCCTTGAATGCAAAAAACTTCTCAATGGGACCACGTGATTTGCGTTTCCATTTCAATATACGTAATTCAATGAAAGAACTCATGATAAACTATAACAAGTTAACAACTCGTATTAATTTGAATGGTACATGAGTTGCTTGTAATTGCAATGATAAGGTTGTGGTGTGCTGCCAATCTGCCACAAAAGTCAAGCTTGTAGCAAGTCTTGGACCAAAATTACAAATAAGCTGTGTGCCCCCACCCCACCCATCCACCTACCTAACACAATATTTCTCATTTTGATTGTGCCTCTCTCTCTCTCTCTCTCTCTCTCTCTCTCTCTCTCTCTCTCTCTCTCTCTCTCTCTCTCTCTCTCTCTCTCTCTCTCTCTCTCTCTCTCTCTCTCTCTCTCTCTCTCTCTCTCTCTCTCTCTCAGATACATGTTTGTTCAAAGATGTAGTTTTATGAGTCATGACCAAGGTAGACTTGGACATTGTCAAACACTCTGCAGTGGCCAGTGTTTAAGTGAATATAAGATTTCTGATGTGACGCAGCATAACACGTAAATAAGAAAAACTAGCGTTAACTCTAAAAAAGAATTCTGGAGTCCACTAGAGAAAATAGAGAAATTTCAAGGTTTTCTGATTAAAATGATAATAATGAATCATACAAATAACCAAAAAGATTGCTTAAATACGTTCAGAACTCTAGACGTTCGAAATTCAAAACGAAAATAAAAATGGAAATAAAGTGCAATTTAAGAAGCTTATTCAAAAACACTAAATTGCTTATTTGAAGGAATTTGTCTCGTCGTTCCCTTCGAATCGGTATATCATGGGCCCATTTCTGACACTGGGCCGGACTTATTCTTTTTCTGTTGCATGAACCGTTCTGCCATTTATTCTACATCATGATGCCCCACAATTATATTGCTAACACAACACTAACAAACAAAGCAGATTTCTAAAACTAGCAGCTAGCTAGCACAGCAGAGAAGACCAAATACTAGTCCAAAATTAATTAACATTTAATTTCAGTGTGGTCCTGTGGAGGGCAACAGTTATATATATTAATCTCTTTGTGAGCAGGTTTTGGTTGTATATATTAAGAATTTCAACAGGTTAGTACTTGAAAGGCCTTGATTACCAGTCAAATTGGCTTGTTTTAAACCACAAAGATTAATATATTTGGGACGGCATTGTGGAATTTGGAACCAATGCATGATATGATGAATAATAGTTTTGATGGGTTGGTACATTCCTTTCCCAACCAATTACATCAATTTGACAAGTCTTGCAGGAAATGGAAAGTTGGGAAACTTGGGAGTATACTTTTCGTGATGAAGTTTGCAGAATTTCCTTGAGATTTTGAGCTTCACCATCGAGAAATGTAAACTCTGGCTCGTCTTGTGTAACCCATTTTCAATAGTCAATAACTTCATATTTGTCCTAGAATGACCAAGTACATCATCAGAATTATTGATTTTCCACAGGCCCAGGACTTGACTTTCTGTCTTAATTAACACTGTTTGTTATGAACATGGGTTTTAATGTCATTGGTCAGAGTCAATAGTGTTGGTCATCGACTCATCATTCATTAAATCATTATATATGAACATGATCCTAACATTTCTCTTGGTCGGCTGCCTTGAAATTTATGCAGTAAAATCTACAGTACAATCACATCATGTCTAGTCACTTTTCATCAGATTATTCATGACTAAATCTTGTATGGCATGGGGGCATCTCTCACATGAGGTGGGACTCACATGGTGAAGCATGCCCCCATTGAAGAGTCTCTCGATTATTCATCCCAGTTTTTTTTTCGACTTTCTTAAATAGTAAGAATCTAAGAATCTTACTATTTTGTAATTTTAAGCTTTGAAATCATATCGAACTATTTAAATTGATTTGACCCCATCTTACTAATTGGAAACAATTATTATGCGTGGTTCCTATTTTTATTTTGGTCAAGAGTCAATCCATACTTTAATGCGTGGTTCCTCTTAAGGTGATTTATACTTTAATATTTCTATAATTTTTCAAAATCTGTTGAAGAGTATATTTGTATATTGCTCTAATTCTATCAAGAACTATGCATAATAATTATTAAGTCAAACATGAGGACAACTCATACTCATATTGAGTGATGTGAAGCACATGTGGCCATTTGACCTAATACATGTGAGCGAGCCTGTTCTAAAACTATGAAAAATCCTAAGTATTCAATTTAAAATTAATTGGCAATGGGTGAAGAGGCTTAAGACCTTATAAGCGCACGTATGCTAAACTATAGTTTTTTGATGTAGGACATTGTTCCACGTTATTCTTAACAGTTCTTATTAAGGTGATTTATACTTTATTGGAATAATGTGAGACAAGGCTAACCAATAATATTATGAATTCTACATAAAACCCACTTTTAATCTCCATTGGAAAATACAATACTTTGACTTGATGATTAACGGTGACATCTTTTTAAGGTCGTTCTGAATTTTTGTCGACTAAAAACTATTAGAGGTCTAGTACAAACGTCATAGAAACTTGACTCACAATTTCATCAATAGTTTTAATTAGGCACTTTTCCGAACCAAAACTTGTTAACAAAATTAGTAGCTAGAAAGGTAAAAGGAAACTTCAGTAACCCACAGTAACAGTAAAAGCAATGCAAGAAAAACATGGGCCAAAGAATTCCCAAGTTGATATTAGGAAAGCCGTGTGCCAGACGCGTGGAAGCAAATGGGGTTTGAAGTCTGAGATCTGCCTTCCAAGTTGGGTGTGGTGTGGTGGTGGATGGAAATGACCCATTTACATCATTATATGTAGACCCTTCTCATCCTCCTTCTAGAAGCGTAGGTTCAGCCATTTATAGCAGACAAGCTTAGTTGTACATTCTCTCCTTCTAGAAGCCAGCCACATGTTTGAGTACACATATATGATATATATGTCTATTTCAAAAAGTTCCCTTTTCCATTTGTTTATGATGATAAACATGATTTTGATTGAGAAATAGTCATATTAGATATCCCCCACGACTTTTAAAGTGTCAAACAAGACAGCCTAAGTTTGTCACTAGCTAGCTATAATATTTGATCTCTTTATTTAGGCCTACCTATTTTTGTGCAGCCTTCAAAGAATTTAATGCTTTTCCATGACCCATTCATGCTTTGTTGCCATGGATCATATGGAAAACATGGAGGTGATGAAGAATGCTGTGGATGTGTCTTCTTTCTTGCTCTTTGAAGCCAGTGGGGATTCTGAGGCTGATAACTCTGATCCCATTATGGCTGGTGGCAGTGGAAATGTTGCTTCTGTAGCTATGGCTGAAGATGATGCTCAATCATGCAGCTGTGATTCAACTGATCTTCCTTGTGTTGGTGAGCTAAATGACGATATTGGTCACAGTGAACATGTTCAAGCATATAGTCATGGTGGTCATCATGAAGAGGATTGGAAGGAAGAAGAAGAAGATACAGTTTATCAGAGATGGGGTGGTGAAGATTTTGGGATGCCATTAATGGGTGGCAACCAGATGAAATCCACTGTTTCTGCTGATTCAACCAAAGAGTTTGAGTTGTTGAACGAAATGGAGAAGAGCAGGCTATTTTGGGAAACTTGCTTGGCGTCATAAGACTGGCTCTATCTTTTTTCTGAGTCATCAGCTTTCAACTTCTCTCTCTTTTTCTTTCCTTTCTCTTGGGATTTAATTTCTTTTTTCTTAATTTTTTAAGGAGTTGAGAGGAAAGCTTGGATAAGGGCAGGTTGGGAAATTAGAAGGGATTGTGTTAAAAATTTCTATATTTAAGTGCTAGCAATTGTACATACAGATTCAGAATTTCAGATATGATCATTGTCCTCATCATTTTTCACTATCTGCACCCAGTTTCATGTATAGGTTCTGGAATGTAAGTGTTCAACAAAACTCATGTTCAAAAGAAAAGCTAAATTCTCTGATCTTTGTAACATCTCTCTCTACAGGAAACTGCTCACCATCAGAATATGTTAAATTTTCATACCGACAGAAAGGTTTGGCTATGCATATTATGAACTTGGAGCATCAGGGATTCAGAATGAAAATACAAACATGTGCTTCTCTAAATTTTTTTGAATACGAGTGATAGTTCATATTTCATACATGGCCATTTTCAAGCAACCAAGAGCAATTTCAGACAATCTGAATAAAGCTCCCTAAGATTTCACCAACAGACTTCCACCGATTACCATAATCTTGGTAGTGAGACTAGCCTTCTAACTACAAAACATTCTAATGAAATGTCAAGGTTTAGAGGTCCTATCCTATTACAAATCTAAGTTCAGCCCAAAGCTGAACCCTGACTTGCTCACAAGTCACAATCAACCACAAGCAAACATTCCCAAGCTTGCTTGGTTCAATTAAATCCTCTCACAAAGCATCATATAATTTACAGAAGGCAAACCGGAATTTGCAGAGAGTATATTCCGGGCACCGAGAAAATAAGAATGTTGGTCACTGGTCAGACAGGTCCACTACCTGTCAGACCTGTCCGCCATCTTCATTTCGTTCATGGTTGAACATGATACTGATGGGCTCTGTATGTCAATGTTATGCTCCACAGCTACCATACATTTTCTGGAGTCTTCCCCATCACTTGTGCTCAAGCCAGAATTCCCATTTTTGCTATCAGCAAATGATGTGCCAGTCTCCATGTTGAAGCTCCAGCAACTTTGACGACTTGGATACTCCCCATGCAAATCACTTGCTGGTTGATCCACCCTTACCAAGCTACTTGTGACAGTTTTATTCTCATCCATGTGCCTTAAGAAGCATTCTTCTATTTCACTTAGTGACCGGACTTCATCTTCATCTTCACTGCTGCAGCTGTAGTGAACATTTCCATCATATTCTGATGTTTGTCCTCCCAATTCAGAGCTGGTATCCATGTCTTTCTGACTATATAAGTCTTCATCTGTTTGATGATCAGATGAACAAGATGACATGGGTGAATATCCTCCAGTTTCATCAGTCTCTTCACGTTCTCTTAGTGTTTTCATAATCAGGGTCTTAAGCAAATTCATTACTTGAACCGCATGCATCAAAGCCGTCAGTGGATCAGACATCTGGTCAGGAAAAGAATTGCAAAAGGAATTAATCAATCCATTTCAATTGTTTAGAAGTACTAGGCAAAATAAGATCTTTTTTGCTGTTGAAAATTACCTGAGTCATGTTTGGAGCAAAAACCATAGCAATATTTCTTGCATTCATTTTGTTGAATTCTTCTTCCTCGACAACATCAGCCATCAGATCAATAGCCCAATTCAGTAATGCAGTCTCAGTTGGCTTTAACTGCTTCACAAGCTCAACGGATTCCTCTTCTGTGTTACATTGAAGAACTTGTTCGGGGGACAGTCCATCTAGAACTCCTGAAGGAAGCTCTCGAAACCAGGCTTTAATAAGGCCTGCCAAACAATGGACATCAATGTCATCAGGCACAATGCCCCTATTCAACTGGTTTCTCACAAGCTCCTCTTGGCTGTTCTCCGGGTTTATGCGGAATATTCCTTCAGCCTGAAATTTTTTCAGAAGGACTAGTGAAAAGACCGATAATGGAAACAAGGACTCAAATGAGAAATTCACAAAAGGGCACAAATGACACTATTGATATCTCACAGAATCTTGTACCTTCAATCCTCCTTGTGAGTATAATCGCTCCTGCATTAGCATAAGAATGGTAGGGACACTATTCCCTTTTGAATCAAAAGACAACTGCATTGACTCCGCTGAGACGCCAAACACACTTGCACTGTAAATGTAGATGATTTACAAGTTATACTATGCATAAAACAAAAGGAAATGACTATGAACTTCTACCTCCCTTTTTTACCTCAATTTGAACATCTAATTCCCTATATAGGCTACATTAGAACTTTTAGGCACTTAGAAAGTTAGAATACCCCAAGAGCCACCACTTCTTCAATTGAATATACTAATTTAGTAACCCCAATACAACTGGGATCCCTATCAAATGCTTATTGTATTTAGCAGTTTAGAAGGTGTAAGAGCCAGAAGATATCAAATTTAGCAAAATTGCCTATTTAACAATTTTAGTTAATGGATTCTGAAGATAATTGAGCTTCAGTGGGACACTAATAAAAGAATTTTCCAAATATAGTATTCTATGCTTCCCCAACCTCAAAACCCCACATCAGAAGCTTAATTACAGGGCTAAATGCGCTCAAATGCAGGTCACTCTCCTAAATCCACACCCATAAAGCCACTTACTTTAACTCTGAAAGATCTAAAAACAGCCTAGAGAACACTAATTCAAGCATTCTAAGCAAAACCCATGTGAAATTTCATAAATCTAAGAGTGCCCAGAAAGCAAAAACAAGAGCTTTGGTTACCTAGCACTGGGAACTCGACCAGGGACCTCCACCTCGAACTCAACCGGAAGACCCAGAAAGCCGTTGAAGCGGTCGAAGGTGACATGGGTAACGTGCTGGACATTTGTTGGCCACCCGATCTCCATGTTGTGGACGGTGGAGATGACATCTTCACCACTTTCAACACGGCAAGCCACCATGGATTTTCTTACAGCAGATAACAGAAGGGCTACCAGAGAGAGCTGGTTTTGCTCTTCCTCTGAGGCTGAGCTCTTCCTTGCCTTATTAGTTCCTTTCCCACTACCACCACCACACCCACTTCCCCTTGTCACCATTACAAGCCCTGTCATCTCTCTCTTTCTCTCACTGTGTTGAAGTGTTGTATCTTACTATCTTTGACTGTCTTTAATTTTGAGGCTTTCACTCTCCAGGAGTGTTGGGACTTGGGAGTGAACAGAGAGAAAGTGAGGGAGTTTAAATCTCAGCCTGTGAGGGTTGGGTTGCTTTGCATTGGAGATGTTTGTGGTTTTAATTTTGAAGTCCCAACTTTAAGTTCAAACGGCCACCCGTTTCAAATTTCCCTTTATCTACAGTATTGGATAATTTTGACCTCCTAGTTGACCATAATAACAAAGGTGCCACTCTACCGTTTTGATTCGGTGTTTTTTGGTTGCCTTGGTTGCACAAATCTTGATGCATTAATTAACTCAGATTTATCAAACAATATCACTAATCCATTGGGTAATAGTATCGCTAATCCATTCAATTGAGTTATTCACTGAACTTGTTAACTGGTTAACAATGAATGAGATTCATGATGTATTCCATTTTAAAAAATAAAATTTAATGAATGTACTAAATTACTAATCATCATGCTATAATTAAATTTTCTATTCAACTCAATTTAATAAACTTAAGAGGCTAAGAGAGAAACTTACCTACATCGGTGCCATTGAGGTTGCATCCCGGTGCAGAAAAAAGGTTGGGCAAAAAGTGAGTTCCACTGATGCCCACCCTTCTCTCTACACCGGAATGGCACCTTAGTGACACTATTGCAGGTAAGTTTTTTTCTAAACCCAAATATAGAACAGAACTCATTATTGCTTCCTTTTAATTTAGTCTCTTGTATTTATAACTATTATGAAGTATAAAATGACATTCCATTTCCATCAAAAGAAGGCCTTCAAGTGGAATTCACAATGTCAGTTTCCAAGAAATCCATGGACCATCACTCGTTGGAATTTGAAAACAAAACAATTCCTTTTTTTTATTTCTTATTTTTTTGTCTGCTTTTTCTTTGTTTCTAAGCGGAAACAAAACAATTCGAATTTGTGGGATCGGACCGTTGAGACTCGAGAATGATGATGAGTGTTACTGTGAGTCTGTGACTGACCCAGCACAAAAGGACAATGGCTTGCATTTTCGTTTTGCTTCTTCTTTTCCATTTATATTATACAATACAATATTATTATTCTTTCTTTTCCAAAAATATTTTATTTGTCATTTTGTCTTCAACACTGGGGACCCATGCAGATCCTGGTTCTGATTTGAGAGCTGAATGGCGGTACTTTGTTTGGACTTTGGACCCATGCTTTAGATCCACCCTTTGGATTCTAGTACGTTTCAGTGTGATCAATTTCTTATGAGGTTTTTTTGGGTACAGATGAGGGCCCAAGGCCCAAAATAAAGAAAACTTTTGGGCCTAGAAATACCCAATAGAGGAGCCCAGAACATGCAAGCCCAAATTGATGAAACCATTTTTCTTTTTCTTATATTTATTGTGGTGTGTTATGTGTGTATCCAGAAATCATGGAGACGACAATTTACTAATCATGATTTGGCTAACTGCTACGCCCTTACAAGTAACTGATCTCATGTTTTATATATGTCCACACTCCACAATGCTAAGTCAACAATATACCTTTTTTTGATTAATAGCTAAATACACAAGTTAAATAATTAATCCTCAAAGTTTACCATGTTTCTTCTAAATCATGCATGTTACTGCTATTAAACTTAATTAAAGAACGAAAAGAAAACATTGATTTTGTTACAAATAACTGATCTCATGTTTTATATATGTCCACGATCCACAATGACAAGTCAACAATATTCCTTTTTTTTTATTAATAGCTAAATACACAAGTTAAATAATTAATCCTCAAAGTTTACCATGTTTCTTCTAAATCATGCATGTTACTGCTATTAAACTTCATTAAAGAACGAAAAGATAACATTGATTTTGTTACAAATAACTGATCTCATGTTTTATATATGTCCACGCTCCACAATGCTAAGTCAACAATATTCTTTTTTTTTTTTATTAATAGCTAAATACACAAGTTAAATAATTAATTCTCAAAGTTTATCATGTTTCTTCTAGATGGGGTGTATTGTATATGAATTTTAAAAGACTTTTGTGGAGTTTAAAAGTAATGTGGTATTCAATTAAGACTTTTAAAAACTTTAAAAAAGTCCGTAAAAATTCAATTAAAAATTTTAAGAAGTCTATAAAAGTTATGTGGTATTCAATTAAGACTTTTAAAAAGTTTATAAAAGTTTATGTGTATTTAAAAAGTCATTAACTTTCATGGAATTCATTTAATAATGAATTTTAATAGACTTTGAAAAACTTTTATGTGTATTTTAAAGTTATTATAAATCTGACATCTCTCCTGCGGATTTCTAAAATTTTTTATAGATTCTGTAGAATTCTGTGAAAATCTGTAAAAATTCTGTCATTTAAAAAAAATCTACAAAAGTCTTTATAAATCTATATACACTACACCCCCTAAATCATGTATGTTAATGCTATTAAACTTAATTAAAAAACGAAAAGAAAACATTGATTTTGTTATATCTTCTGACAGCTGTCTTCTTGCAGATGAAGACTGACCAATTGATGATCATTATTGATCAATTTAAGGGTATTTATCAGAGTGAAAATTAGTTTGCATTTACCATATTTAGAAGTCCTTCTCCATGCCAATAACATAATCATGTATATCTAATTGGATGCTAATGCAATACTTTATACACAAGGAGATGACTTTAGACTCTGTTTTTGTCTTTGGAACAAAGTGAGATCTGCTCCTCTTGGTTTATCTTAGAAAATAGGCAAGAGGGAGGACCATGCGTATTAGTTTTTGCTTTCTCTTATATATATCAAAGCTGATCCAGCTAGCTAGCTAGCTAGTTTATTCTGCCAAAATGCTGTAGATTAACAAGAATATTAATTAACTGATTAATCTTAATCAATTATTGTTGTCTTGGTTCAAAGCCATCAGATAATTGGAAGATGAGAATAAACAAGAGCTTTTTTATAGTTTGACTAAGGACAATAATAAGATAAAGGAAAGAGAAAAGAGATCCAAAGGTGTGTTACAATCACTCCAATAAAAATTAGAAAAACTATGACATCAACACCAAAGGTGCGTGGCTTGGAATCGTTCCAAGTCTACTTAATTGTACTTCCACACAAGCGAGAACTTGGATTTCTTTCGCCATTAACTTACTTCCAAAATTTACGAAGTAACCCTTTTTGTAAGTGCTATTGGTAATGAATCACAAAGAAAATCTAAATTAATGCACTTGAAAATTCTTAAAGGCATGATTCATGACCCTTAATACATTGAGCATAAAGAGACTAAAAAACAATGAGTACAAACACTCTAACGGTAGACCTAAAATAAAAGTTTTAATTATATTTATCAAGTACAAAAATTCTTAATTATTTGGTGTTTGGTAGTTGGACGGCCTTTTATATTATACTTTGAACTTGGTTAAGGCATTAAGCATCTTATCAAGATAATTAACGATTCCAATATTTTCAAAAATGGCTAATATATACCTGGTCTACATAATGAATTTTATTTTATATATGCTTAGTTGGAGATGACATGATCTTGCTTAGATACAAAGTCTCCCAGTTGCCTATAAAAGGAAGATTATGGGATTGAACAATGCATGCATTGTGGATTGGAGACCTTAATTAGGAGAAAAAGAAGTAGAGATTTTGAGATTCATCAACAGAAGAGGGATATATAATAATGTCTAAAATGAATGTTCATTATATTCTGTTAGTGGTGTGTGTAGTTTTTGGCATTCTTGGGGAATGCCAAGGTCAACTGAGGAAGAGCTTCTACAAGGAAACATGTCCTTCGGCAGAGGAGACTGTCAGAACTGTCACCTGGAACCATGTCTCCGCCAATCCAAGGTTGCCAGCAAGTTTCCTCAGAATGCATTTCCATGACTGTTTTGTCAGGGTAAGTAATTCTTTTATCTTTCATCATTTTATGACATTGCAGTTTGTTCAGGATTGCATATAATTAGCTTTTTTACATGTATGCTAACTAGCTTTAATGTATAAATTGAGAACATGAAAATTAAATCTACTAACCCTGCTACTATTTATGCAATGATTTTCCAGGGTTGTGATGGCTCAGTTTTGCTGAATTCAACACCAAACAACACTGCAGAGAAGGAAGCAGTACCAAACCAATCTGTGTCAGGTTTTGATATTATTGATGACATCAAAGCAAAAGTGGAGGAGAAATGTCCAGGAGTTGTATCTTGTGCTGATATCTTGGCTTTGGCTGCCAGGGACGCTGTTTCATTCCAAGTAAGATTATAAATATATATATATATATATATATATACATATATTCAAGCATATATGCATTTAAAACAATTGATGCAGTACTGCAATTAATATGTGGTATAATTTTGGTAGTTTAACAAAACATTGTGGGAAGTGCTCACTGGTAGAAGAGACGGCACAATTTCAAGAAGTAGGGACGCCTTGATCAACCTTCCACCACCTTTCTTTAACTTCACCCAACTCAAACAAAATTTTGCCAGCAAAAATCTTACTGTTCATGACCTTGTGGTTTTATCAGGTACATTATTGATTATTCTACTGTCACATGGACAATATGTATGTAGGGCCGATTATACAAAAAGAGATCGAATTGACGGATCTTATATTATAAATTTATACATGTAGGTTCACACACAATTGGAGTAGGCCACTGCAATGGTTTTAGCAACAGGCTCTACAACTTCACTGGAAAGGGTGATCAAGACCCTTCCTTGGATCCAACCTATGCTGAATTCTTGAAGACCAAATGCACAAGCCTCAGTGACAACACAACAGTAGTGCCAATGGACCCCGAAAGCTCTTTAGATTTTGACAGTGACTACTATACCACCCTCAAGCAAAACAAGGGTATGTTCCAATCTGATGCAGCACTTCTTACAAACAAGGGTGCTAAAAATATCGTCGAAGAATTGGTTGACAATAGTAGCTTCTTCACAGAGTTTGCACAGTCAATGAAGAGGATGGGAGCTATTGAGGTCCTTACAGGCACTGCTGGTGAGATTAGGAACAAGTGTTGGGTTGTAAATTCCAATTAATCCAAGTATTGGGTGTTTGGAAATTCATCTATGTGCCATCAATAATGTAGCCTGAATTCAAACTTTCAATATCCTTTCAGATTCAGTGTTTGTCTGTCTGACTATCTATGTGCTCTAGTACCTCTGTATTTGTGATTCAAAGGAGATGGTTCATTAATTAATGAATTAGCTTTTCCTCTGCTCTCTCCAGCTTCACTGGAAAGGTTGATCATTACCATATTCACTGCCTTATCTTGCACTTTCAATATTCATGTGAATTATTTCAACCAAAAATAAATGATCAGATAACTTTTCCTAGTGAGAAAATTGAAGTTCTTAGTACTTTAAAACAAAGCCAAATAACAAAATTATGAGAGCCAGAATATGAACATATGCTTACCTTTTTCTTTTTAGAAAAAAAAAAAAAGAAGAGATTCCTTCAAACAAAATTATATTTTTATCTTGGCGAAAAACATATGCATTAAAAACTAATCTGAAAGTAATCCAAAAACTATTAGGTGTGACCGTGTGATCTGTGAAGAACCTTTTAAAACTCTTGAGAAATTAAAAATATTTTCTCAAATTTTCGGAAAATCTGAAACAAAAATTTTGTAGCGTCCACTTTAACTATTAAAAAAAGAAAAAGAAAGAAAGAGTCCAAGCCCACTGTAGAAAGAGCGTGCATAAGCCCAATTGCACTCTTTGACAGTTTGACTGTTAGCCCATTACTCATCAGTCTCTAAAATCTCTCTTCTCCAACGCAACTCTTTGATCTTTCTAGTTTCCGAACAGATTCTTTTCCTCTTTCCTGTTGCCCAAGTTTTGTAAATTCCACAACCTTTCTTGCTTTCTTTCCCAATTCCCACTCTCTTTGGGAATCAGTTTCCAATTCTGCAATTCCATTCCACTCCAAGCACTTCTCAATCTCCATTAAAACCCCAAACCCTTCCTTCAAAGTTTCAAACTTCAATTCTCTCTCTCTGTGAACCAAAATCACAGTAGTTCAGCAAACATGATGCTCAGAATTCGCAGCAGAGATGGCCTAGAACGAGTCACAGTAGACAACCCACACACCACAGTGTCCCAACTCAGAGCCCTAATCCAAACCCAGCTCCGAATCCCATTCCAGAACCAAACCCTCTCCACCAATCAAAACCTCCTCTTGGCCAAGACCCACGACGACCTCTCGCGCTTCACCGACATGGCCAACCCCAACACCCCTCTCTCCGCCCTCAATATCTCGCACGGCTCCATCGTCTTCCTCGCCTACGAGGGCGAGCGCACCGTCGCCGGCCCCACCTTCCATCCGGCGGGCTCGTTCGGCCGCAAGATGACCATGGACGATCTCATCGCCAAGCAGATGAGGGTTTCGCGCCAGGAGAACCCGCATTGCGAGCTCGTCTCGTTCGATCGGGATTGTGCCAATGCTTTCCAGCATTACGTCAACGACACGCTCGCTTTTGCTGTGAAACGGGGCGGGTTTATGTACGGTACGGTCTCGGAGGAGGGTAAGGTGGAGGTGGATTTCATATACGAGCCTCCCCAGCAGGGGACTGAGCAGAATTTGTTAATTTTGAGGGACCCAGTTGAGGAGAAGTCGGTGGAAGCCATTGCTCTCGGGTTGGGGATGAGACGGGTCGGGTTTATATTCTCCCAGACGATTGGCCAGGACAAAAAGGACTATACTTTGTCGAATAGGGAGGTTCTTCAGGCCGCGGAGTTTCACGCCGAGAGTGGCTTGAAGGAGTGGGTGACTGCCATGGTTAAACTAGAGGTGAATGAAGATGGTGCTGCTGATGTGCATTTTGAAGCTTTTCAGATGAGTGATATGTGTATTAGGTTGTTTAAGGAAGGCTGGTTCGAGACTGAATTTGCAGAGGATTTCGATCCCAAGTTGTCCAAGATGAAGAAGGATGTTGTTGTTGGAGTGAAGGATACCCGAGAGGTGGACAATGATTTTTTCTTGGTGGTGGTGAAGATCTTCGATCACCAGGTGCGTTTAAATTCACTATTCCTCTTTGTCTTATTTCTACTTAAACGATTTTAGTTGCATTATCTATTTAGATTGTTGTTTTATCCTGCTGTTCATTGTTATCTTTTCCCCTAGAAGTCATGTTCCTAGTTGATAGTTGAAATATGATAGAGCATGCTATGTCATTGAGCTCTGTAGATTATATTATCGTGGCATAGGCATATATAGGCCGAAGGAATCTGCTTGCACACTGTTTCTCCTGTGAACTTTTAGAGCCATAAACCTGTAGTTTTGAGGGTGAGTGCTTGTAAGTTGTAAGGCACATGTCCTATAACACCGAGAAAAGGCTTTCTTTTAGCTTTAGTTGGGGACATGGCCACCCCACTTTTATCTAGGGAATGCTAAAAGGGAATAATGTTGATCTGTAAAATGGGTTCGTCCAATATTTGCTTGGTTGGTCTACTTACACTAAGACACTCTTATGTTGGCTTACTGTTAATGGGGAGGCATTACTAGAGTGAAGGTTCTCTATAAAAAAGGATGTAGGCAATGAGAAACATGCAAATTATCGTTCAAACAGTCTTATGATGAAGGCTGTTGCATAGGCCCATTCCTAGCCTATTTAGGTTGTATTCAATAGCTATCTTTGGTTTTGAATTGCCTGTTGTTCAATAGAGGTTATAAGATTGGATGTAGAGCAAATTTCTTTGCTGTTGTATGTTTGTATGGTGAGGCAAGAGGTAAGTGGTAAAGCTTTCCTTTTTAGTCTCATTTTGGCATTCTCATCATGGAGATTCCCCCTTTTCTCATTTTTTCTCTTAAAAGGATTTCCCTCTCTCCCTAGGTAGTGCCTTGCTGTTTGCTGTAGATAAAGTTATTTGGAACATGGGTGCATCTAGAATGGTCTGCTTTCTTATTTTAATAGTTGATGGTTTTAGACTAGCTTTTGGATCTCAACTGTTATTTGCCAAGAACTGGATTTCCATGCTTATTTCAACTTCCAGATCAGCAAACCACTGTTATGGTTCGTTTGTTCACTTTCATTACTTTTTCACATCATTTGCCCTTTCTTAGCTTCAATTAGTTGATTTCGGTAGTTCTCTTTGGTTTTGGAGTGCCTGAAGGTCAATGGGGTTTTGTGGTTTTCTAGCTTGTCACTAGCTTTATAAGATTTGTTTTAACGGGTAGAGCAACATTGAACATGTAGTATGAGTGTGTATTTGGACAGAGGCAAGTTGACAAGTTCCTTGCATCTCCCCCTACTTCGGCCTTTTTCAGTGGAAATTTCTTTCCCCTACTCTTGTTTTGTTTTGGGTAAATAAGGTTCTATAAAACTCATATCTTCAATGAACCCTTTTTTCTTAAAAAGGAATACTTTTGCTATATGATTGATTAACTGAAAACTGCTTTTTCTATACGATATATACGATCAATTAACTGCAAACTACTTTTGCAATACGATCAATTTTTAATTTCTCTTGATGTTGCTTGAGCTTACCTCTTTGTTACATTAGGAAAAAGAACAATGCCTAAATTTAACAAATCCAAGTTTGTGCTGATGGTATCATTCATTGACCTATTTCTGGTTTTACTGAGTAGTGGAAGGAGATGTATTTGAGATGGGAAAAGAAAGTTAAGATAAGATTTAGTAGGGACATAAGAGCACTCAATAGCTATAGTTCGGAATGGTTAAATCCACATCAAGTGGTTGATCTGAAAAGAAAAAAAGAAGAAAAAAAAAAACATTTTGTTAATAATAATTAATATGTAATCTTGGCAAGGGATCTAATAGTGAAGCCTATAAACTTTGAGCTGGTAGGGTTCCTTAGCAAAGTCTTATCTGATATCAAATTTTTATTTCTTGCAAAGTACTGGAAATACCTTTTAGATTTGGTATGGAGACATCAGCAAGAATTAAGGAAGTACTCTGCTATATGATCCTGGGAGATATAGTGAGAGATGCATCTGGGAGTCATTAATAAATTCGACGTTTTTCGTTTGATTCAGTAGTTTGGTTTGCTATTTTCTTTTTTCTTAAAAAAAAGAAATGTTAGAATCATGTTGCTGCCTGGATTTACCTACTTACTATGTTCTGCATTGTATTAAACTAATTCTAAAACTTCACCTACCTGTGTTGCTTACTGAAAAGAAAAAAAGTTGTTGTTCTCATGTGAACTTGTGTTACAATGCAGGGCCCACTTTCATCATCCTTTCCTATTGAGAATCGCAGCACCCCAGTGACGTTGAAGGCTCTGAAGAATCATCTGGACCGTGCTAAGAGTCTTCCATTTGTGAAGCAAATTTCAGATTTTCATTTGCTGCTCTTACTGGCGAGTTATTTAGATGCTGATGTGCCTGCTTTGGCAGAGTGTGTCCGTACACAGTCAGCCATACCAGAAGGCTACCAGTTATTAATTGAGTCCATGGCCAACGCTTCTTGATGCTGCTTTGTGTGTGTGCCCTTTTGGAAACTGATACATTCTGTGATCTAAAATGATTGTGGCCAACCAATGATCCTTTACTGTCCTATGCAGCAATCTCTGTTGCTTTCTGGTGCCATGCATTTCACCCAAAAGGTGGCTTTGCGCCTCGGTAGTTTTAAGTTATAATATGTCTTTGCACCAGGCAGTTTATGTTATGTACCTCAAAAAATTCAAGCATTATATTGCATAGATGGTCTGGATATTTATGCTTGCTACAACGAGGCTTTGATTCACAGTCCACGATGTGTTCTGATTAAACTAGTTTCAAGTATTTCATGGTTATGCTGCCATTTTACATTTATGAATTGATCTTGTTTAGACATCCCAACAATTTTTCCAAGACATGGTGCGACTCATATACAGATTAGCTTTTTTTTTTTTTTTTTTTTCTATAAAAAATTATTTTATATAAAATTGTAAAATTGCAATTGGTATCAAATCCATAATAAGAATTGGAGCTAAAATTGACCGCATATTGAATTATTGATTAACCATTTTTTTTTTAAATTGGAAAAAAGGATTTGAACTTGAACCTCATTTTCACTGGATTAATAGTTAATAGTTAATTGGTCATACTGTTAGCTAAATTGCAAACTAATAACCTATGAAGTCTCTAAACAAACTTCATTAAAGAAGTGAATAAAATATGTTTATTTTTATAAAATAGAATAAAATTTAAATTTATTAAGTCATTGGGTTAGTCCAAGTAGTGAGAATAGATAAGATAATGAGTTAAAACTTGTGATAAATAGTTCATTTTCCTCTAACGTAACCAATTTTAAAAAAAAAAAAACAGTAACCAAAAAAAGTTATTAATTCAGTAATTCGTTAATTTAAATTTGAAAACATAAAATTAAGTAGAACTTCAATATAAATCCGTCTTGCCACGTAAGCAAGGACCGCTGTAAATGGAAGATGGTCAGGCTACGTCGCCGGTCCATGACCAACATTACTGATTAGTCTAAATTGTAGGCGAACTGTCGTTAGCCCTTGTTGTCAGATCTTAAACATTCCATTTCTCTTAGGCGGGAGATTTTCTGCTGCTTCTACTTCTTTTCCCTCCATCTTTCTCTTCCTCTGAAAGTTAGGGCAAAAATCTTGTGGTTACAGAAATGGAGGAGCCACCCTCCGCCACCGAACCGTCGACTCTCCTCCGCGTGAGTTTCACTTCTCTCTCTCTCTCTCCATGACTTCATTCTCTGAAATCTGATATATTAATTTTTCCTGATTTCGTGCGTTTTTTTTTTTAGCCGAAGAGGGCTAGGGCTCAGACTCAAAGTACTGAGAACCATGAGAGGACCAGCGATGCCGATCGCGAGAGTTCACCTGAAAGTTTCGAAGAGACTCGTCCTAAAGCTAAACGAGGTCGCCCTGCCGGCGGTGGCACTTCGGCGGTGCCGCCAAACCCCGCAGCTCTCACCTTGACTGGTACTTGCTACTCCCACGCAGCTCTATAAGCATACGAATCACCATGACTTATTTGCTTTATTAACTGTTATCTTAATTACTCGTCACTTAAATAAATAATTAACTGACTGTTTCATTAATTGTGAAGAAATTTTGAATAAGTAAGATAGGCTTGTCTAACTGAATTCTTTGGTACAGTAATGAATACTGACTTATTTGCTACAATGCCCACTAAGTTGCTAGATGGTTTCTTGGTTCATACAACCCCTACAAAGTAATCATGGAGAATAGTGTTTTGGCCAAAATGAGAATCAAGTAGGATAGTGTTGCATGGTAATATTACTGTTGGGATATGACCCTGGCGTAAAATCTTTTATACACTTTCGTTCATGACTGGAATTCTTGTGGACTGAGTCAACCTTTAAATTTGAAGACTCTTTATAATTTGGCTCCTATACCTTTCTCGGCCTTTTGGCTAAGTTCAAGTTTAGTATCTGTTCTTATCAGTTTATAATTTGGCTCCTGATTACGCACTTGGAGAATTTGAATTTTATCTTTGTGTGTAATCTTTGCAGAGGCCATCAAGGGAAATGGAAAACTTATTCCTCATGCAGTCAAGCTTTGGGTTGAGCGATATGAAAAGGATCCAAAACCTGCTATGGTTGAACTCTTGGCAATGCTGTTTGAGGTAATCTGGAAGATCTTCTAATAAACTACTCAACCAGAATAAGAAAAAATAAAGTAATAGAATTTCAAAAGTCCCAGCTCACAGTGTTAAGGCCAAAGGCAGATCTAAAGAATATTATAAAAGAGTGAAGTGGGCTGGGTTTCGCCATCTCAATTGGACATTTCTTTTTCTCACATCAAAGTATTTATTATTATTGAGTTAGCAAGTACAGAGTTTACCCACAAAATGTAGCTTGTGACTGATGAGACTTGTATGTGTGCAGGCATGTGGCGCCAAGTATCATATCAAAGGAGAGTTTCTGGATGAGACTGATGTCGATGATGTTGTGGTTGCTCTAGTTGATCTTGCTAGAAAAGTATCCTGCATGTTATCAGTATTATGTTTATAGTTGTAGTTCTTATCTATGTTCATGCTACTTTCTTATGCCATCTTCCTTTTATTTATGGTTTCACATTTTGATGCTATCTTCCGAAAAACCAATGATCTACGCTTTCAAATGATCATATATCAGGATTTTTTGCACAAATCTTTTCCTTCACTTTTCTGAACTCTTAGGGGGAAGTTGAAGATTACCAAAGTTCGAAAAAGAAGGAGTTTAAAAACTTCAAAGATAATCTTCAATTGTTTTGGGATACTTTAATCCGTGAGTGTCAACATGGGCCATTGTTTGACCAGATTTTGTTCGAGAAGTGCATGGATTATATAATTGCTTTGTCATGGTTAGTGCTCAAACATTTGAAGTTCCTCGTTATAAGGCTAAAATAATTAATTAACTAATCTCTCTTTGAAATTTCTTGGTTTTATGTTAAACAGCACTCCTCCAAGAGTTTATCGTCAAGCTGCTACATTGATGGGGCTCCAACTTGTCACATCATTCATAAATGTGGCTAACACACTTGGTGCTCAGCGAGAAACTACTCGTAGACAATTAGATGCTGAAAAAAAGAAACGAACTGAGGGGCCTCGCATGGAGTCACTGAATAAGAGGTTCTCAATGACTCATGAAAAGATAACTGTATTAGAGCAGATGATGCGCAAGATATTCCAAGGGTAGGATATTCTGACATAGTATTAATAGCAAGAAGCAAAGGAAAATGATCTGATTTGATAATTTTTTTGTGTGTTTTATTACCAATGCAGTAGTTCTTATTACAGTCTAAGTCCTCGTTGTAGATTATTTAAGCATCGCTCCTGAGACATTGAGCAAACTATTCTGATTTCTTGCATAGAGTCACTAGGCATATGGATTTTGTCCTGCCCATCAATGTTTCTTCGATGGACGTTGAATGACAAAGTAAGTTTCATCATTGTAGGTTATTTGTGCATCGCTACCGAGACATTGATCCAAACATTCGGATTTCTTGCATAGAGTCACTAGGCATATGGATTTTGTCCTACCCATCAATGTTCTTGCAGGATTTATACTTGAAGTATCTTGGATGGACGTTGAATGACAAAGTAAGTTTCAAACTATAGATAAATTATGACCTTATTTATTATTTTCTTATCATTGCTCATGTGCAAGACAAACCTTATTTCTTTTCCCCCTTTACTGTATCTAAGAGCGCCGGTGTAAGAAAAGCTTCTGTCCTCGCATTGCAAAATCTTTATGAGGTTGATGATAATGTGCCAACTCTTGGTCTATTCACTGAAAGATTTTCCAGTCGGATGATTGATCTTGCTGATGACATTGACATTTCTGTGGCTGTATGTGCCATTGGCCTTGTTAAACAGCTACTTAGGTAACTGCCTGTTTTGGGAAATTTTTATTTAAATAAGAAATTAATAATTCCTGGTGACTGTTTTTGCAAAGGCTCATTGAATTAGGTTTTTGGTATGCTGCAGACATCAGCTTCTACCAGATGATGACTTGGGTCCTTTATATGATTTGCTTATTGATGAGCCAGCAGAGATTAGGCACGCTATAGGGGCATTGGTGTATGAACACTTGATTTCTCAAAATTTCAATAGCTCCCAATCTGGTGCTAAAGGTTTCACTCTTCCCTGAACTCTATTGCATTGTGGACATTATGGTTTTATTAACTAAACTATTCATGTTAAGCTGTGCTACAAGTAATTTTGTGTGTAACAATCTCTTTCCAGGTGATGGCAGCAATTCTTCTGAGGTCCATCTTGGCAGAATGTTGCAAATTCTAAGAGAGTTTTCCACAGATCCAATTTTAAGCATCTACGTCATAGATGATGTTTGGGAGTACATGAAGGCCATGAAGGTTTGTTACTTCCAAAATAGTCATGCGGGAAAACTGGAATTCTTTCTTATATTTAAAAATCTAACTCTAATTGTTTTTTTTTTTTTTTTTTCTTTCAGAAGCTTTAATACTTTTGGTTTATGCTTCTCAACCCTATTTTTGTTCAAAGTTACTAATACTTAAAAAAAAAAAAAAAAAAAAAAAAATTTTTTTCCTTGGAGAAGCTACTTTGAACTTTTTGTTTACAAGTTTACAATGGACATCATGATCGATATGTTAGCGAACACAATGTGTATAGATTGAAAAAAAAAAAAGGGTATTTACTTGACCTGTACCCCAGTCTATGTGGATAGACCTTCTTAGTTAAGTCAATAGACTCCAGTTGGCCATATGTTTTATATATCAAATGTAGGAATGAAAATGGGAGAGAATGTGCTCAATTTAAATCTTCTGCATGTTAAGTTGTTACCTTTAACAATTGGGGAAGGGTTGACCGCAAGCTAAATCGAGAGATATCAATTGTAAGAATAAAAAAAATGAAAATGGAAGGAAATGTGCTTATTATCAACCTTCTGTTTACTGTCATTGTTTCTTTGATGGTGGTTCATATTCTATTTGTAGGACTGGAAGTGTATTATCTCCATGCTCTTGGATGAGAATCCATTGGTTGAGCTTACTGATGAGGATGCAACAAACTTGGTACGACTTCTAAGTGCATCTGTCAAAAAGGCTGTAGGAGAGAGGATTGTTCATGCAACTGATAATCGAAAGCCATACTACAGTAAGGCTCAAAAGGTGAGTAAATTTTCATTTTGATCTCTCTCTTTTTTTTTTTTTGTTAAAAGCACCTTTTGAATTACAGTTTAATTTTGTTCTTATTGTTATCTCTCTTTTTTTTAATACTTAATTGGATAAGCCTTGTGTATTTTGGTGCTTTATGAATTTTGTTTTGTTGACCAAAAAGAAACTTTGATTTAGATACTTTTTTTTTTTTTTTTTTTTTTTAAGGAGAGGATTCAATTCTTAATCCCTTTTTTCAAATGTGCCAGGACGTCTTTGAACAAAACAGACGAGAGATAACTCTTGCCATGATGAAGACCTACCCATTACTTCTACGTAAGTTCATGGCCGACAAAGCAAAAGTAACATCACTGATTGAAATTATAGTGCATATGAATCTTGAGCTATATTCCCTGAAGAGGCAGGAGCAGGTGGGATGCTGATGGTTTTGCCCTTGCTTGTTATTTAATGTTGCTTCACAACTTATTCTCAAAGCAAGTGCTTATATGTTTTCAGAATTTCAAAAATGTCCTTCAACTCATCAAAGAGGCATTTTTTAAACATGGTGAGAAGGAGCTGTTGAGAACTTGTATAAAGGCCATCAACCTTTGTTCCACAGAGAGTCAAGGGGAGCTAAAAGATTTTGCCCGTAATAAATTAAAGGAACTTGAGGATGAGCTTATTGCTAAGCTTAAATCTGCGATAAAAGAAGTGGCGGTATATTTCAACCATATATTCTTTTCCTCCTTGCCAACTATCCAAATGGATGAAAAATTAATGTGATCTAGAACCGCAGGATGATGGTGATGAATATTCCCTTCTTGTAAATTTGAAGAGGTTTTATGAGCTTCAATTGTCAAGAGCTGTGCCTACCGAAAGCTTGTGGGAAGATATTGCCTCGACTCTCCAGAGTCATACAAGCAGGGATGATCAGGTCTGTCAAATGTAACTTGCATAAGAGTAGAACTCTATATCTTTTGTCTTTTCAGATTTTCAGGTTCCGAGGTCCATCTTTGCAGTTATTGATTTTTTTCTGCTCGTGCTCATTTCAGGTTGTCTGTTTTCTGCTTCTCAACATGCATTTGCATTTGCTGTGGTCTCTGCGTTCAGTCCAGGAAAATGAGATTGTTACTGAAGCATCTTTGTCTTCTCTAATAGTGAAACGTAATTCCTTGTTAGAGCAACTACAGTACTTCCTTGACAACCCTCCTGCACTGGGGGGTACTCATGGTAATCAGCTAGCTTCCAGGGTAAGCATTTTTTATGACTTGATTGTCATATTTCAAAAAAGGCATACAAGTGAAATAGTTTGGATCTAGTCTAATGAAGTATATGCTATGCCCTAGGTTTGTGTTATACTTTCAGATTTGTGGTTACTGTTCAGAAGGACATATTTTTCTTCAACAAAGCTGGAAAGGTTGGGATATAGTCCAGATGCATCAAGTCTTCAAAAGTTTTGGAAACTTTGTGTGCAACAGCTCGATATTTCGGGTAACTAATTATTTTAATTTCCTCTCTACGGTAAAAGTAATATTTTAATTTCAGGCTCTTTTGTTCGTTTATATTTGGACTTAATTTGAGTGGAAGACATGTTTTAACTCAAACTTCGGTTTTGTGTTCAAAGACCAATTTTTCTAGAATTATTTTATCAGGGAAGAAAATTTTGGTTCGTGCATTCATCTTGTTATCTAGATTTACTTTCAAATTTATTTTCTATAGATGAGACGGAAGATGAAGATGCAAACAAGGAGTATATTGAGGAGACAAACAGAGATGCTGTGATGCTTTCTGCTGCACGTTTGGTTGATATTGATACAGTTTCTAAGGTGAAGATAATATTTGTTATATATTGAAGAATGATAAATTTCATGATGTTAGATGAGCTTCATGTAGTCTGGTTTGTTGTGCTTTGCTATCCTTGCATTGAGTTGCTCATTATTAAGTATGTAGAAGTCCCAATATGTATCAAAATGCTTGCTATATTGTATATATCAAGTTTCTCTAGGTGTACTATAATTGATGCTAAATGCAGGGGTATCTTGGTCCAGAGATTATTTCTCAATTTGTGATGTATGGGAGAAGTGTGGCAGAAATTGTTAAGCATCTGATTACTGTTCTAAAGAAGAAAGATGATGATCTTCCCAAAATTTTCTTGGAAGCACTGAAAAAGGTACTCATGAATGTTGGGTTTTTTTTTTTTTTTGTGGGGGGGGGGGGGGGGGGGGAAGGGGAGGGGGGTGAGGTTGGTTACAGTTGGCTAAAGATTCTGATTTTGTGTTGTAACACACATGGCTCCATTTATTTCAACAGGCTCCAACTGAACATAAGTGTTTTAAAAGTTAATTTGTCCTTTTTCCCCTCTATTTTTCGATGAAAACTAAGGAAATGGTTATAATGGAAACTATTTTCCATCGCAGGAAGCTTTTTGCCAAAACTATTTTCCAGCGAAACAAATGAAGATGAAATACTAATATTTATGTGAATATAATATTTTTCATTTACTAATTTTGCTATATTTCTCTTGTTAGAACTTATCTTTCCAAAACTCTTAATTAATCATAAGGGGAAAAATTTGTCAGGTTCTTTTTGCATTTTTAAGTGTGTTTTGAGGCAATTAGCAGAAAATTTTACCAGGTTGAAGTCCCTCTGGTCTTCTTGCATAGAATCCACTTACAAATGGGATATGTGTCAATAGTGTGTTGTTCTAGAAAAGCGTCATCTTTAATTTTCCGGTCTGCAATTTTGTTCATTATTCTTTTTATTTGCATAAGAGAATGTCCTATTTTGGAATTTGACCAGGCCTACCAGCGGCACATGGTTGAACTTTCTAGAGGTGGCGAGGAATCATTATCAAGCAAGCGTTTTCTAGAATGTAAAGAACTAGCTGCTCGGCTTTCTGGGACCTTTGTTGGTGCTGCCAGGAACAAGCACAAATCAGACATTTTAAAAATTGTTAACAATGGCATCGAATATGCTTTTGTAGATGCTCCAAAGCAGTTATCTTTTCTGGAAGGTGCTGTGCTTCATTTTGTATCCAGGCTACCTACACCTGATATTCTGGACATGTAAGACTATTTCTTATATAATTTTATCATCTTTAGAAGTGTTTCAAGTTATACTTCCGCTATCTCCTAATGTAATTTTTATATTTGCTTTTGCTAGTGTGAAGGATGTCCAAAAACGAACGGAGAATGTAAATACAGATGAAGATCCCAGTGGCTGGCGCCCCTATCACATGTTCGTTGACAGCTTGAGTGAAAAGTATACGAAGAATGAAGGTTTCCAAGGTATCACTAATGCGGACCTAGTCTTTAATGTTTTCCTCTATGTAGTCAACTAATCAAGCTTTTTTCATTGCACCTCCTTGTTGTTTCAAATGCTCTCTAATCATGTTAAGATAGGCCACTAGACCTCTTTCTATTATTTCTCACTGATCTTTCTTATACTTGCCTCTTAATTAATAACCCATTCCCCCCTAAATGCACTATAATGGAACTTACGCAGTTATGGATGATCAACAATGGGCTTTACGTTTACAGGATTTTGTTTAAAGAATTCTTATAACACTGCAACTATTCTAAAATCAGAATTTCTACATTAATCTAGATATAACCTAGAGTGTTAGTTGCCCAAGCATGCCAAACAAAGGACATAGTCGACATAATGATTCAATTGTAATCATTGGGCTGGAGGGGACCAAGGCCTCTAAAAAATATTGCACATGCTTGCAGCTTCTAGGAGAGAAATGCTCTTTAACTACAATTTTTGACTCAAGGATTTGGATAGATGAATTTTAACTATAGGAATGGTTTTATGGATGCTCTTGTGGTTCTTGGTTAAGCATCTGGAGTCTTCTTCTGTATGCAATTGGACATGCTCTCTTTTCTTTTTTCCCCTTATTATGTGTTAATAATGTAATCTCACTAATTAAATATATTCTATTATGTTTGCATGTACCGTATTCTATTGTGTTAACCTGAATATTGGGTAGTTGCAGATGAAAAAGATGGGACCTCTGTTAAGCGCAGGGGTCGTCCACGCAAAAGGCAGAACATACAGGGAAAAAGACTCTTTGATGAGCATGGTTCAAGCGAAGAAGAGGATGCAATTAGCGCATCTGACCATGAAAATGCTCAAGATGAAGAAGAGAAGCTAGACGAGGACAACGATGAAGATGCTCCTTTGATACATTCAATTAGATCATCATCTAAGTTAAGGGCATTGAGAGTTCCAAGAGAGGAAAACAAAGGCCAGACAAGGGCATGAGGTTTTAGAAGTTAAGTTATCTGTTTCTAGGACGTCAGATATGACTAAGAAAGGTTTTAATGCATTTGTATATGTTAGAAATGCGGTATGACTTTGAATTGAGGTTTCGCATTTGCTTCTGTTTTCTGATTGATAAAACTGGAATTGACGTAAAATGGAATCAACACATCCATCATGCAGTTTAAACTGTTGCCACTGATTAGGGACATCTTTGTTCAAAACTAAATTAGATTTACTCCGTTTAATTCAGTATATGCATTAAAGGTGCGTCAATACAGAGGTATAGGAGCATAATCATATACTGCCAACAAAATGGCGCATAATTTTTAATCTTGGTATTACCTCTATCAGCCTAATCTTTTAAATCTCGTTGATAGCCACTATGAACATAAATCAGCTAAACAGTGTACAATTGTCAGTTTTGAGTGTGAAAATTCAGAATGTTTGCCCCCAAATGTTAGGGTGCTTCTGCTTTTTATGCGGTACCATACCTCCTGAAAGAAATGGTTATCTGCTTTTAATGGAAGTTTGTGTTGATTTCATTTCATTATATATATCGTCTTGAACTTCATTTGTTTGCCCAACCTTTATTGATAATCCGAGTTCCAACTTGACTCAACTTCTCACTAAGGAAATGCTAGTTCCTGAGCAAATTTAAGGCAAAATCTAGAAGGGGAATAAGAGGCCTAAAGCTGACATTTCTAATCAGGATTACAATCTCAGATTCCTTAAAACATAGAAATAATAAGATAAAAACAGACATACATTAGATTCTAACGAAACAAAACTGCTTATATTGTCTTTGCCATGACAAGAAACCTTAAGCAAGTAAACACATACGAATAAGAACAAACCCCTTATCAATAATCAAAAAAAGCAACCAACTTTCATCTCCTTCCAGAAATCCTCAACAAAGGTGAAATTATACCCTGTATCTCTTGCAATGATTGTTGTATTCTTATTTCCTCCTCAACAGACCTTTTAAGGTTTCTAATATGACCCTTCAACGCATCAGAAGCTCTAATGTCTTCAGCCCTCATCTCAAGCACCTTCTTTGTCAATCCCATCAACAACCCCGAATAACTTGGAATGGTGGAGTGCTTCTGCAAAAACATGAGCAGCAACCCGAGCTCCTCCGAATCCAAATTCGAAACACATTTCAACAGTTTCTTTCTTGCCACCAATTCCTCCATCACAGCCACAGCATTCTCCGGATTCTTACTACCCAACACAGACACTAGAGCTTCCTTGTGCCTAAACTTCTTCAGCAGCTTGTCATGCTCACCCAATTTCACTTTCTTTGGCCTCATGACCAAATAATCTCGCTCTGATGGCTTCTCTGCTTGCCCTCTGTGAAAATACCGGAAATTCGTAGGCTTCAAAACCCGAATCTGGGGTTCCTCTACAGGTCCCAAACCCAAAACATCCCCAGAACCTGCTTCCAACCTCTTCAACATTTTCTCATGCTTTGAAACACGCCTATGTGGTTCCTCCTCAGAACCACTCTCAACATCCTCCTTGTTCTTCCTCCTCCCAGCATATATTATCCCATTTGAAGTTCCAATCACCCTCGTCATACAATCCGGCGAAAACCCGACTGACATGAGCGGCGCCGGGAACCTCATTGAATGTGTAACCTTCATTTTAGCATAATCAAACACCTTCATATAACCATCCAATGCCACACTCAAAATCCTATACTGTTGCGCCTCTTCCCCACTATCTTTCCCAATTTTTCCAATACAAACCGAAGTCACCGTCTTGTTATGGCTCTCCATTGAATACACCATCTTCCCACCTCCAATCAAATCCCAAATCTTCACGGAATTGCCGCCGGCCGTCGCAATCAAACCCCCAGATGGCAAGAAAGTCACTGCCTCGACCGGTTTACCGTGATTCACTTCCATGACTGACCCTGAATCCTTAACTCTTACATCCCAAAGCTTCACTGTGTGATCATAAGACCCAGTAATGAACATGTCCATACTAACCGGAGAGCAATCGCCGCACCGCACGTAGTCCTTGTGGCCCTGCAATTCGCAAATTGGGGTCTCGCCGGCGACGTCCCAGTACTTAACGATGGCATCGTCGCCGCCGGAGACCAAGTGGAGCTTATCGCCAACTGGGTATTTGACGAAACGAACAGGGCGTGTGTGGGAACGAAGCTTTCGAAGGGGGACTCGGTTTTTGACATTGAAGACTTGGATGAGGCCCGAGAGGTCTGAAGCGGCGATGAGGAGGCCATCGCAGCGGAAGGAGGCGGAGGAAACGACGTCGGGGAAGGAGATGGTGCCGCTGGGAGTGAAGTTCTTTTGGGGGTTGAAGAGGGTCAGAGAGGCTGAGTGGGTCGCAGCGAAAGAGTGTGGGGTCGTGGGTGAGAAGGTGAGGGAGGTTATGGAGGAGATGAGGTTTGGGATTTGCTTGGTTTTGAAGGAGGACCAGTACTTGGACTCTGGGGTTTGTTTTGGGGTTCGGGGTTTGGGTTTGTGCTTGGGTTTCACAGGGAACGTCTTGGAGATTTGGGGTTCCGCCATTGAAGAAGCTCTAATGAGGTCTGTGTCTTTGGCGCTTTTGGCGCTTAGGGTTTTGGTTTTGATCGTTAGGGTTTAGATGGGAGATTATGCAACGACGCCGTAATATATACTCTTTCTAGAAATCAGTATAATTTATTTTTGTTTATTTTTATAGTCCAAATTTATTTTTATTTTTGTTTATTTTAATATCCATTGGTTTTATAGTCCAAATTTATTTTTATTTTTGCTACCGCTTTGAAGTAGAACTGTAGAACAAATTTACTTAATTCATGTTTAACTCAACTATCATTCTTAGATAAATGACTAATTTTAAGTTTACAATCCACTTATTTTATTTTCGATTGATGGTTACATGACCACATTGCCTAAATTCAATAAGGCAAAAAACTTGTTACTTATGCACTGATCAATGCCATTGGCCCATTGCCCTTCGAAAAATACTAAATAAAGATGATAAGGCATATATATAAATCTAGTTAAAACTTAAAAGAATGTATCACATTCGAAACATATATTCATCACTCAAAACAAGGACAAGCCATCAGAGTGTTTTTTTTTTCTCTTCTTCTAATTGTTCATTCCTATCTTTAGAGTCAATGGCTATATGAGATTATGATTTTTCACATCGATTTAAGGGAAAAAAATCAACCTAAAAAAAAAATTGTGCCAAATTTTTAATTCAGGTGATAAACTGGCACAATTTTTTTTTAAGTGGTGAAGTGAGATTAACCCTAAAATTTAAGTAGGTAAAATATAAAAAAGGCTAGAGAAAAAGCGGGTTAAGAAAGTGAAGGCTTGTAGCATATGAATGTTGATAACACCAAACACTTGTTACTTGAATGTTGCAATGGCATATTTAAATCTAACTCAATATTGGCATAACGTAGAGAAATAACGGTGAGATTATATATATTGGTTCTTGTATACATATTATTTTTCTTCTACATTTGAGAACTGGGGTTGTCCTGTTTTTACGTACAATTTCCAGATTCACAGAGGTTGTGAGTTTTTTGGTTTCCAAAAGCATGACTCTAGCATTACAAACAAAACCAGTGAAATTAAATCAATGACAACATTAATTACTAGAAGCCGGCCAGTATTATAATTCCTATAAGATGCATGTTGAATCAAGCTTGAGCAATGTTGTAATTCCCATTGGAGTAGAGCTGCATCCATACCTTAAGCTTCTTAACATTTCCCGCAAAGATTTCTTAGCAATCTCAGCTTGCTCCTTAATCGACATCACGTTGGAACCTTGTGCTGCCCCAATTGCCCCTCCTATACTCGGCCCATAAGGCACACTGTGTACCCAACTGTACCCAGTTATGGCCGAGTGCATAGGCTTGTGTTGCTGCACACTCTCAGCCACAGGAACACTAGTTCTCAACCTTATACTATTACCCCTTTCCTTTTCTTGCTGATCTTCGTTGTCCTCGGAGTCTAACTCTAAATCCTGATCCAAAACAATGGTGGGTTCGGAGGAGGAGGGTCGAGAGCTGGCTAGAGTTCGCGTATTCTTCTGGAGCTCACGAAGCACTTCAATGGTGTATGTGCCAGCTTGGGGTTTAACGTTGGAGGGCAACAAGGAATGCGCGATACGATGTTTGAGAGCGATCATCTTATGAACAGAACAGGGCTTCTCTTCTGGTTTAGAAGAGAAGGAATAAGACAGGGCCGCGTTTTCTTCGTCATCGACGAAGCTGAGAAGCTTTGGGGCTTTCTTGTGTGGCTGCTTCTCGGTCGTTGAAGGGGTTACGACATAGTTTGGATTGTCGTTGTTGTCGTCATCGTCATGCGCACGGCGGCGGAAGTTTCTGGCTCTGCTGCTCATCGTCATGGTGGATGAAGGCGGCTTACTGGTTTAGGGATTGTTAACTTGGTGAGCAAGCAAGGAATTGGTCGAGGTTGGTTTATATATATAGGAGTACAATCCTATTTAGACACGTAATTCTACCTATATAAATGTCCTACTCCTAATTAGACTGGACTTTTGGAAAAAACAAAAAATTAGAATTAGGACTCCTAATTGATAAAAGAAAAGAAAAATGTCCTAACTAGACTAGGACTAGCTAGCAGTAGCACTTCTAATTTGTCATATCTATATAATACACTAATTGATTTCCTTGATAGTACATTTTAGCATATTGATTTCCTTATTCTCGGTATAGCTAGTATTTGAAGTGAGGTTTGTTTAAGCAAATATTTGTAGAGGTTATGGAAGATTATGATGAGGAGATGGAGAGGTTTGGAATCGAGAAGGATTACGAGGATGGCCGGCGGATCGGCGGAGAGTTCTGTTACCGCAAGCGCAAGGAGAAGAGCGTCCAGACCAAAGACGATGCCCTGTACGGCATATTCTCTGCCCACTCCGACGATGATGAAGACGGCTTCAGAAAACGCAGGAAGAAGCCTGTCAATTTCGTCTCCACCAGCACCGTCATGCCCAACAATTCCAATGAACATGGCCTTAGTGCAATTGGTGGCGATGGGGTTCTCGGGGAGTTCGAGAAACACACCAAGGGCATTGGGATGAAGATGCTGAAGAGCATGGGATACAAAGGTGGTGGACTTGGCAAAAACGAACAAGGCATTGTCACACCTATTGAGCCCAAGTTGAGGCCCAAAAATATGGGCATGGGTTTCAATGATTATAAGGAGACAACCGACATCAAGCTGCCTAGCTTCCAAGAAGACCAGCACACAAAGAAGAAGAGGCTTTTCTGGGATGAGCAGGAAGACGAGGTTTTTGTGGACAAGCTGATTGATATGCACTTGAAGAATGATCAGGAAGCAGAGGCAGCTAAGAAGAAGCTACAATTGGATAGGTTGGAGGACATCACGAGTGTGTTGGACCGAATGGAACAAGAGCATTCAATTGGAACATTGACTCTGGACTCGCTGGCAAAGGACTTCTCTAACCTGTACACAACATACGCTGATGAATATAAGTTATACAACTTGTCTTGCATTGCTTCTGCATTTGCTCTGCCTCTGTTTACGAGGACGTTCCAGGGTTGGGATCCTCTGCGGAACCCATTTCATGGATTGGACCTGGTAAGCACCTGGAAAACTTTGCTGCTTCATGGAGAGGGAGATACTCTTAATTATTCATTGAATTTGCCTTATACCCAATTGGTCTCCGAGGTTTTGGTACCTGCAGTGAGGATTGCAGGGTTCAACACGTGGCAGGCCAAGGACCCTGAGCCCATGCTTCGTTTTTTGGAGTGTTGGGAGAACCTACTGCCCCCTCCTGTCCTTGATTCCATATTGGAGATGGTAGTCTTCCCTAAATTGAAGGACGCCCTGGACTTGTGGGACCCACGTCGCGACACAGTTCCCATCCACGTGTGGGTGCACCCTTGGCTACCTCTACTGGGATACAAACTTGAGGAGTTGTATCCCACAATACTTTTGAAGATGAGTAATGTTCTTGGCGAATGGCACCCAAGTGATGTTTCGGCTTGCACCATACTCTCACCCTGGAAGAAGGTGTTTGATTCTGGCAGTTGGGAGCAACTTATGTGTACATTTGTAGTTCCCAAGTTGCAGCTTGTCCTACAAGACTTCCATGTGAACCCTACAAATCAGAGGCTTGATGAGTTTAACTGGGTCATTTGTTGGGCTTCTGCTCTTCCCATTCATCTAATGGTGGATATGATGGTGAAGTTTTTCTTCACCAAGTGGTTAATGGTTTTGTCTCACTGGTTAAATTCGAAACCAAACTTCGAAGAGGTTTTGAATTGGTACAACGGTTGGAAGGAACTGATTCCCAAGGAGCTTCATGCAAATGAAAATATTCGGTGTCAGCTTAATTGTGCTCTTGGGCTGATGAATCGGGCTGTTGAGGGTATGGAAGTTGGTTTGAAAGAAAATATCAGCAACATTAGGGCACAAGAGAAAGCAGCATCAGTAGCAACCCAAGAAAACATGAATGGGGATGACATTGGTGATGAGAATGAGATGAGCTTGAAAGATGTAATTGAAGCTCATGCTCAGCAGCATGGCTTGTTATTCAAGCCTAAACCCGGAAGGACGTATAATGGTCACCAAATATACAGCTACGGTAATGTGAGCATAATATTGGATTCTCTAAATCAAAAGGTATATGCCCACACAGAGGAAGCTTGGTCCCTTGTATCCCTTCAACGGTTGCTTGCCATGCACAATGCTTCTCCTATAGAGGTCTTGGCTCTTGGCCTATTTACCTGTTAGACTTCAGGTGGACTGACCAGAAATAAGTTTTAGTAATTCAGTTGAACCTCAAAAACATAATACAGTGAAGTTTCTTTGTTTAGAACATCATCTATCTAAGCCATTGTATGCGTGCTGAAGTTCAAAACTTAAAGAGTTTTTTTGTTTGTTTGCAGGGATTTATGCATAGAGCAGAGAGTTAATTTGCTTGCATCTCACAGAAACTGGTAAGTTAAAAAGCGCATTTATACTCTCGATCGTGTAGCTATATTTTGCTTTATTACGATATCATTGTGACAGTCATTTGCTCTTCTAGTGAGTATGTTTCAAAGTTACTTCATTATAGGCCCATTTCATTTTCAGATTATCTTATAGTGGTGATTGGCTTTCATATCTGCATTTGCACATAAGGGCATTACAATATAATTGATGAGCTGATTTCTCGTGCTTCAAGTTTTGTTAAGAATTTTTACTGTGGACTTTGTTTAGGCCAGCTATATGATTGCAAGAATTATTTGAGTTCACATTGTCTTTTGAAGTGTTGTCATTATGTGAAACTTTTTATATTCAAAAGGATGAACCTGGACTAGGAGTACTGTAGGATTATTTGGGTCATCTGCAGGGACCGTTCCTCCTGAAAAAATTGATTTGAAAAGTGGGAGCATTCTGTTGGTCAAATATTGATTTGGAAAGTGGGATCGAAACTTAATGTACTGAATTAAAGTGATTTTGAGCAGCAATTAGTCTATAGTACTAGATGATAGATTTCCTTGGACATGTTTGATTTTGAAAATTCAAAGCAATGACTTTATTCTCTTCTAAGCATAACGTCATGTTTTACTAAAAATTTGTTACTTTTTGTGGGCATCACTGCATTTCGCATTAAGAACAAATGTAAACTGTAGAAATTTCAGGCCACCCATACTTTTGGGAAACAGAAAACTCAAAACCTGTGAATGAGGAAATTGTAAGAAGAATTTATGTTATGTATTAGGTTCCTCTTGTATAGTTGACTTGTCATGCTCAATAAAGTTCTTTTAGTTATAAAAGGGAAATAATATGCATACACTAACCAGGAAAGTCATGGCAGAACCATGTTGTCACTAACCAAGCCTGATGCAAATTGGTCTGCCTCACTAACCATGTTGTCACTAATCCGCATTTCCTTGGTGAGAGGTTAGGTCAAGTCTGGAACCCAGAGGGTAAGAGGCTGTGTAATATAGGGTAAGAGGCTGTGTATTAATTACTACAATTCCACTTCTATCAATCAAAGTCACACCACATTTCTAACATATACAAAAACCTTTCTTAGTGAGTAGACTCAGTACTGCCTAGGATAGAAATAAATGTATATCATATCTGAAATCCTCGAAGCAGCTAAATTATCTTAACTCATCTAAAACCTCATGTCCTTGTCTGGCCTTTTGTTTTCCTCTTATTGAATGTATCACTTTTTCGGTTTTTCCTCATCTAGCATCTCTTTGTCTTGAGCCTTTTCATGGTCAGATCCGCCTATTGAATTCTCTTCTTCACTTGAACCCTGCTCATCAAAGAGTCTAGTTTCCTCTATCTCCTGCCTTTGGCATGGACAACCAACAGAGGTCCCATCATTTTCATCTGCAAATTACACAGTATTGAGATTAAACATAATAGAATATGGTACATGCAAAGATAATAGAAGAAAGCATTGAAGACTAGGTGATACCTTGGACACCTTCATTCTTTGAATATTTTTCAGGCAAGTTGTCAACAACCATGTGAGCCATATTTGCATGCTCCGATCCTTTTTGGACATCCTTCATCCTAGCAAAAGCAATTACGAAAATTAAACTAGGAAAAAGCTAAAGTATAAGTTGGGGTACTTCTAAAGATGATAAAATAAGGTCCTTTCCTTCTTGAATTTAGGCAATATGCCTTATGAACCAAATGAATGTACCCAAAAAAAAAAATTAACGAAAGCTTTAAGTTCACAATAGAAGTAGAAAGATGGAATTAGAAAGCTACCTTATGATGTTCGGAGCCGCATCGTCGGTTGGCTCCGCCCATCTGGATGTCCCTTCCCGACTGCATATTTCAATATTAAAAATAAAAAATTAGAAAACCATTGTTTTTAAAATGTACCCATGTAACACAAGTTACACAAGAACAATAAGCAATGGTACGTCATTAATACCTGACTAAGTATACGAAAATTTGATGCACCACCTCGATAAAAGCTTGGAAATCTTGGTGGTCTTCTCTCAGAATAGATCGACCACCTTTGCCAAAGCACTCCACTCTGTATGTGGCTGCAAGATTGGCTCTGCTCATACACTCTACCAGTTCAAAATTGAATGTCGCATCATCTATGCACCTGTGAATGAACAGGCAATCCAGGAATCTAGGGTCGTCTTGCACACTCTCCCATTCTTTTTTTTTGGATAGGTGCATACTCTCCCATAGATATACGGGAATAGCACAAAACCTACATTGGTCATGAACATTGATGGAGTAGTTAAAAATATGAAAAGGACATAAATATATCAACTTTTAACTTTGAGGGAAATAAGAATCTCAAATGACGTGTGATTACACGCGTATGTGTTTCACTTGTTATAAAACAAATAATTTTATAATGAATTCATTTATAAATCAATAAAATATTGTTACATCATTTTAGAATCTAAATACGGAACACAAACTTTGAGTTTACAAGCGCTACTCATATTTAAAAGGAACTAACCTAATGATGTCCATTCGTTTCCCTTCTTCAAACCAGCCATTCGGAAGATTTACCCCATGGGATGTAGGCCTTACAAATTTGCATTGGAAAAATGTTAATTGGTTTAACCAATAGATGTGAAAACAATAGGTATGCAAAATGCTAACAAACACTAAATAATAGTAATCAAAACAATATATGATGTGCAACCAATAGTGTGTGCTAAATAGCATGCTTTAAAGTTAAAACTAGTTTGAGAGTAAAAATAAAATACCTCAGTTTATGGACATGGATGGATTCCATACAGTCCATCAAACAAGCTAGGGGCTGCTGGCGCATAAATAAGTTTGACGCTTTTCGATAAGGGTCTTTAGGTGTGGGAAAAGAGGCCCAAGACTTCAAACTTTGCCGAGCCTGGAACTGTGGTGTAGGTGGTTTCCAAACCCAATAGTTAATCCAGTACCGGCCTGATAGACCATTATTCCAGCCCATGATTAGAACCTCACGCTCAATTTTCTTGTAATCCGCAAGCAATCGACGGTGGAAATGGCCCATGGGATAGCCAATCGATTGCTTGATTTCGAAGACAGGAATAGTATTTGCCACCCTCTCAACATTTAGCAAATATCTGATTTAAAAGAAAAAATAAATACGAATAAACATAAATAAACATGTTACATGTTATTGTTTATAAAAAATTTTATCTAACTTTATTGGGGGATTTGACTTTTGAGCATAAATAAATAAATAACCTGGGCCTCAAGAGGTGGATGTTATCCATTCCACCTACATTAAACGCTCCCAAGAGTGGTGGACCTTGTTTGGCCCAACTGGGTAGGCCTGGCCCCATTTGAATACCCGGGCCTGAAACTTGAGTCACTTGACCTTGGAAAAGACAGTCGGCCACAGCATCATCATCAGGTCCATCAGAAATCTCTATTTCTGAAAAAAAATAAAAAAGAGAAAATTGCTTTTTAGAGATATAAGTCCATGCACATTATCATAAAAGTAGCTTAAAAAATGGAATAAATTAGATTGTCACCTTCCGGCTGCTGCTCTTCCATATTCTCAGCCTCCTCTGGCTCGTAATTCATGGCTAGGTCTGAATGAAAAAACAAACATGAAAGGGTTAGGCTTAAAATTGTTTTCTAATTTTTTATTTTTCCGATATGCATGCTCAATGTCTTCCTTCCCATGAGAATGTGCAAACATGATTTTTTTTTTTTTTTTTGAAAAATTAAGGTACCTATCCACAATAATTATAGGTGTACCATATTTTTATGCAACATTTGTATCACACATATATCTACTATAAGTGGTACCCTCTTTTTTTTTTTTGCCGAAAACTATAAGTGATACCTATTTAGTATAAAATTAAATAAGGTAGAAATAGTTTTACATTAATAATCATGATAACTGTAAATTAACACATTACAAAACACACACACGTCAATTACCGCATCTTATGGTGAACTAATTAACGTGATTTGAAAATGTGATCTAACTTTAGTATTACTACTTACTAGCATAATATGCACGTGATTCGTTTTCCTAAGTTTCGTTTTTTCATAGGCAAGTAACTGTGTCCAAAGAAGTAGCTTCTTCTCAACCAGTGGACACCCCTGTGGTCTTGAGTTTATAGGGACAAAATGATCGAATATATCCCAAAAAAAAACCCAGAATTAAGTGTTTAATTTTTTCAGAACACAACAAAAAGGCATGAGGGGGATGGAACCGAGCCCCAAAGAAAGCAAAAAAAGATCGAAGATAAAAGCATCGAAAATTCGAAATAACAAAAGAAAGATCAGAATTAATATTATCCATGATCTAAATTAACAGCATTTACCCCTCAAAACTAGAGTCTTTAACCAAATGTATGTGCTTTCACGTTCAAGAATGTAAAATCATCAGCAGATAATTCAAAAGCAAATAGAAAGTGGGACTACGTACTACTCTGTTGCGGCTCAAAGGCAAAGCAAGGATTGAATCGCTTGAAGGTGATTCGGTGAATGTGTTGTTTTTGATCACGTACTGAGAAGCAATAAAAAGAAAAGGCAGAAAGCAAGAATAGCTAGAGAGAAGACAGAAATTCAAGAAGCTCTAATATTGATTCATGAAAATCGTAGAGAATGACTGAAGTAGCAAAACAGAAAATATAATCCTATACTAACAGTTTTCTAACAAAGTCACTTAACTAAAGCCACCTGTAATCATCCTAATGGCTAATTACAAACTCAACCATTTAACCACTAAGATGAAGACAGCTGGATACTAAGATGGTGAAGAGGACTGTGTACCCAACTGTACCCAGTTATGGCCGAGTGCATAGGCTTGTGTTGCTGCACACTCTCAACCACAGGAACACTACTATTACTAAACTGCTCTTCTTCCCAAATCTTCTCTTCCTCCTCATCTTCATCCCCATCCTTGTCCATCCTAAACAAACTACCCCTTTCCTTTTCTTACTGATCTTCGTTGTCCTCGGAGTCTAACTCTAAATCCTGATCCAAAACAATGGTGGGTTCGGAGGAGGAGGGTCGAGAGCTGGCTAGAGTTCGCGTATTCTTCTGGAGCTCACGAAGCACTTCAATGGTGTATGTGCCAGCTTGGGGTTTAACGTTGGAGGGCAACGAGGAATGCGCGATACGATGTTTGAGAGCGATCATCTTATGAACAGAACAGGGCTTCTCTTCTGGTTTAGAAGAGAAGGAATAAGACAGGGCCGCGTTTTCTTCGTCATCGACGAAGCTGAGAAGCTTTGGGGCTTTCTTGTGTGGCTGCTTCTCGGTCGTTGAAGGGGTTACGACATAGTTTGGATTGTCGTTGTTGTCGTCATCTGCTTTTAATGGAAGTTTGTGTTGATTTCATTTCATTATATATATCGTCTTGAACTTCATTTGTTTGCCCGACCTTTATTGATAATCCGAGTTCCAACTTGACTCAACTTCTCACCAAGGAAATGCTAGTTCCTGAGCAAATTCAAGGCAAAATCTAGAAGGGGAATAAGAGGCCTAAAGCTGACATTTCTAATCAGGATTACAATCTCAGATTCCTTAAAACATAGAAATAAGAAGATAAAAACAGACATACATTAGATTGTAACGAAACAAAACTGCTGATATTGTCTTTGCCATGACAAGAAACCTTAAGCAAGTAAACACATACGAATAAGAACAAACCCCTTATCAATAATCAAAAAAAGCAACCAACTTTCATCTCCTTCCAGAAATCCTCAACAAAGGTGAAATTATACCCTGTATCTCTTGCAATGATTGTTGTATTCTTATTTCCTCCTCAACAGACCTTTTAAGGTTTCTAATATGACCCTTCAACGCATCAGAAGCTCTAATGTCTTCAGCCCTCATCTCAAGCACCTTCTTTGTCAATCCCATCAACAACCCCGAATAACTTGGAATGGTGGAGTGCTTCTGCAAAAACATGAGCAGCAACCCGAGCTCCTCCGAATCCAAATTCGAAACACATTTCAACAGTTTCTTTCTTGCCACCAATTCCTCCATCACAGCCACAGCATTCTCCGGATTCTTACTACCCAACACAGACACTAGAGCTTCCTTGTGCCTAAACTTCTTCAGCAGCTTGTCATGCTCACCCAATTTCACTTTCTTTGGCCTCATGACCAAATAATCTCGCTCTGATGGCTTCTCTGCTTGCCCTCTGTGAAAATACCGGAAATTCGTAGGCTTCAAAACCCGAATCTGGGGTTCCTCTACAGGTCCCAAACCCAAAACATCCCCAGAACCTGCTTCCAACCTCTTCAACATTTTCTCATGCTTTGAAACACGCCTATGTGGTTCCTCCTCAGAACCACTCTCAACATCCTCCTTGTTCTTCCTCCTCCCAGCATATATTATCCCATTTGAAGTTCCAATCACCCTCGTCATACAATCCGGCGAAAACCCGACTGACATGAACGGCGCCGGGAACCTCATTGAATGTGTAACCTTCATTTTAGCATAATCAAACACCTTCATATAACCATCCAATGCCACACTCAAAATCCTATACTGTTGCGCCTCTTCCCCACTATCTTTCCCAATTTTTCCAACACAAACCGAAGTCACCGTCTTGTTATGGCTCTCCATTGAATACACCATCTTCCCACCTCCAATCAAATCCCAAATCTTCACGGAATTGCCGCCGGCCGTCGCAATCAAACCCCCAGATGGCAAGAAAGTCACTGCCTCGACCGGTTTACCGTGATTCACTTCCATGACTGACCCTGAATCCTTAACTCTTACATCCCAAAGCTTCACTGTGTGATCATAAGACCCAGTAATGAACATGTCCATACTAACCGGAGAGCAATCGCCGCACCGCACGTAGTCCTTGTGGCCCTGCAATTCGCAAATTGGGGTCTCGCCGGCGACGTCCCAGTACTTAACGATGGCATCGTCGCCGCCGGAGACCAAGTGGAGCTTATCGCCAACTGGGTATTTGACGAAACGAACAGGGCGTGTGTGGGAACGAAGCTTTCGAAGGGGGACTCGGTTTTTGACATTGAAGACTTGGATGAGGCCCGAGAGGTCTGAAGCGGCGATGAGGAGGCCATCGCAGCGGAAGGAGGCGGAGGAAACGACGTCGGGGAAGGAGATGGTGCCGCTGGGAGTGAAGTTCTTTTGGGGGTTGAAGAGGGTCAGAGAGGCTGAGTGGGTCGCAGCGAAAGAGTGTGGGGTCGTGGGTGAGAAGGTGAGGGAGGTTATGGAGGAGATGAGGTTTGGGATTTGCTTGGTTTTGAAGGAGGACCAGTACTTGGACTCTGGGGTTTGTTTTGGGGTTCGGGGTTTGGGTTTGTGCTTGGGTTTCACAGGGAACGTCTTGGAGATTTGGGGTTCCGCCATTGAAGAAGCTCTAATGAGGTCTGTGTCTTTGGCGCTTTTGGCGCTTAGGGTTTTGGTTTTGATCGTTAGGGTTTAGATGGGAGATTATGCAACGACGCCGTAATATATACTCTTTCTAGAAATCAGTATAATTTATTTTTGTTTATTTTTATAGTCCAAATTTATTTTTATTTTTGTTTATTTTAATATCCATTGGTTTTATAGTCCAAATTTATTTTTATTTTTGCTACCGCTTTGAAGTAGAACTGTAGAACAAATTTACTTAATTCATGTTTAACTCAACTATCATTCTTAGATAAATGACTAATTTTAAGTTTACAATCCACTTATTTTATTTTCGATTGATGGTTACATGACCACATTGCCTAAATTCAATAAGGCAAAAAACTTGTTACTTATGCACTGATCAATGCCATTGGCCCATTGCCCTTCGAAAAATACTAAATAAAGATGATAAGGCATATATATAAATCTAGTTAAAACTTAAAAGAATGTATCACATTCGAAACATATATTCATCACTTAAAACAAGGACAAGCCATCAAAGTGTTTTTTTTTCTCTTCTTCTAATTGTTCATTCCTATCTTTAGAGTCAATGGCTATATGAGATTATGATTTTTCACATCGATTTAAGGGAAAAAATCAACTTAAAAAAAAAATTGTGCCAAATTTTTAATTTAGGGGGTAAACTGGCACAATTTTTTTTTTAAAGTAGTGAAGTGAGATTAACCCTAAAATTTAAGTGGGTAAAATATAAAAAAGCCTAGAGAAAAACGGGTTAAGAAAGTGAAGGCTTGTAGCATATGAATGTTGATAACACCAAACACTTGTTACTTGAATGTTGCAATGGCATATTTAAATCTAACTCAATATTGGCATAACGTAGAGAAATAACGGTGAGATTATATATATTGGTTCTTGTATACATATTATTTTTCTTCTACATTTGAGAACTGGGGTTGTCCTGTTTTTACGTACAATTTCCAGATTCACAGAGGTTGTGAGTTTTTTGGTTTCCAAAAGCATGACTCTAGCATTACAAACAAAACCAGTGAAATTAAATCAATGACAACATTAATTACTAGAAGCCGGCCAGTATTATAATTCCTATAAGATGCATGTTGAATCAAGCTTGAGCAATGTTGTAATTCCCATTGGAGTAGAGCTGCATCCATACCTTAAGCTTCTTAACATTTTCCCGCAAAGATTTCTTAGCAATCTCAGCTTGCTCCTTAATCGACATCACGTTGGAACCTTGTGCTGCCCCAATTGCCCCTCCTATACTCGGCCCATAAGGCACACTGTGTACCCAACTGTACCCAGTTATGGCCGAGTGCATAGGCTTGTGTTGCTGCACACTCTCAGCCACAGGAACACTAGTTCTCAACCTTATACTATTACCCCTTTCCTTTTCTTGCTGATCTTCGTTGTCCTCGGAGTCTAACTCTAAATCCTGATCCAAAACAATGGTGGGTTCGGAGGAGGAGGGTCGAGAGCTGGCTAGAGTTCGCGTATTCTTCTGGAGCTCACGAAGCACTTCAATGGTGTATGTGCCAGCTTGGGGTTTAACGTTGGAGGGCAACAAGGAATGCGCGATACGATGTTTGAGAGCGATCATCTTATGAACAGAACAGGGCTTCTCTTCTGGTTTAGAAGAGAAGGAATAAGACAGGGCCGCGTTTTCTTCGTCATCGACGAAGCTGAGAAGCTTTGGGGCTTTCTTGTGTGGCTGCTTCTCGGTCGTTGAAGGGGTTACGACATAGTTTGGATTGTCGTTGTTGTCGTCATCGTCATGCGCACGGCGGCGGAAGTTTCTGGCTCTGCTGCTCATCGTCATGGTGGATGAAGGCGGCTTACTGGTTTAGGGATTGTTAACTTGGTGAGCAAGCAAGGAATTGGTCGAGGTTGGTTTATATATATAGGAGTACAATCCTATTTAGACACGTAATTCTACCTATATAAATGTCCTACTCCTAATTAGACTGGACTTTTGGAAAAAACAAAAAATTAGAATTAGGACTCCTAATTGATAAAAGAAAAGAAAAATGTCCTAACTAGACTAGGACTAGCTAGCAGTAGCACTTCTAATTTGTCATATCTATATAATACACTAATTGATTTCCTTGATAGTACATTTTAGCATATTGATTTCCTTATTCTCGGTATAGCTAGTATTTGAAGTGAGGTTTGTTTAAGCAAATATTTGTAGAGGTTATGGAAGATTATGATGAGGAGATGGAGAGGTTTGGAATCGAGAAGGATTACGAGGATGGCCGGCGGATCGGCGGAGAGTTCTGTTACCGCAAGCGCAAGGAGAAGAGCGTCCAGACCAAAGACGATGCCCTGTACGGCATATTCTCTGCCCACTCCGACGATGATGAAGACGGCTTCAGAAAACGCAGGAAGAAGCCTGTCAATTTCGTCTCCACCAGCACCGTCATGCCCAACAATTCCAATGAACATGGCCTTAGTGCAATTGGTGGCGATGGGGTTCTCGGGGAGTTCGAGAAACACACCAAGGGCATTGGGATGAAGATGCTGAAGAGCATGGGATACAAAGGTGGTGGACTTGGCAAAAACGAACAAGGCATTGTCACACCTATTGAGCCCAAGTTGAGGCCCAAAAATATGGGCATGGGTTTCAATGATTATAAGGAGACAACCGACATCAAGCTGCCTAGCTTCCAAGAAGACCAGCACACAAAGAAGAAGAGGCTTTTCTGGGATGAGCAGGAAGACGAGGTTTTTGTGGACAAGCTGATTGATATGCACTTGAAGAATGATCAGGAAGCAGAGGCAGCTAAGAAGAAGCTACAATTGGATAGGTTGGAGGACATCACGAGTGTGTTGGACCGAATGGAACAAGAGCATTCAATTGGAACATTGACTCTGGACTCGCTGGCAAAGGACTTCTCTAACCTGTACACAACATACGCTGATGAATATAAGTTATACAACTTGTCTTGCATTGCTTCTGCATTTGCTCTGCCTCTGTTTACGAGGACGTTCCAGGGTTGGGATCCTCTGCGGAACCCATTTCATGGATTGGACCTGGTAAGCACCTGGAAAACTTTGCTGCTTCATGGAGAGGGAGATACTCTTAATTATTCATTGAATTTGCCTTATACCCAATTGGTCTCCGAGGTTTTGGTACCTGCAGTGAGGATTGCAGGGTTCAACACGTGGCAGGCCAAGGACCCTGAGCCCATGCTTCGTTTTTTGGAGTGTTGGGAGAACCTACTGCCCCCTCCTGTCCTTGATTCCATATTGGAGATGGTAGTCTTCCCTAAATTGAAGGACGCCCTGGACTTGTGGGACCCACGTCGCGACACAGTTCCCATCCACGTGTGGGTGCACCCTTGGCTACCTCTACTGGGATACAAACTTGAGGAGTTGTATCCCACAATACTTTTGAAGATGAGTAATGTTCTTGGCGAATGGCACCCAAGTGATGTTTCGGCTTGCACCATACTCTCACCCTGGAAGAAGGTGTTTGATTCTGGCAGTTGGGAGCAACTTATGTGTACATTTGTAGTTCCCAAGTTGCAGCTTGTCCTACAAGACTTCCATGTGAACCCTACAAATCAGAGGCTTGATGAGTTTAATTGGGTCATGTGTTGGGCTTCTGCTCTTCCCATTCATCTAATGGTGGATATGATGGTGAAGTTTTTCTTCACCAAGTGGTTAATGGTTTTGTCTCACTGGTTAAATTCGAAACCAAACTTCGAAGAGGTTTTGAATTGGTACAACGGTTGGAAGGAACTGATTCCCAAGGAGCTTCATGCAAATGAAAATATTCGGTGTCAGCTTAATTGTGCTCTTGGGCTGATGAATCGGGCTGTTGAGGGTATGGAAGTTGGTTTGAAAGAAAATATCAGCAACATTAGGGCACAAGAGAAAGCAGCATCAGTAGCAACCCAAGAAAACATGAATGGGGATGACATTGGTGATGAGAATGAGATGAGCTTGAAAGATGTAATTGAAGCTCATGCTCAGCAGCATGGCTTGTTATTCAAGCCTAAACCCGGAAGGACGTATAATGGTCACCAAATATACAGCTACGGTAATGTGAGCATATTACTGGATTCTCTAAATCAAAAGGTATATGCCCCCACAGAGGAAGCTTGGTCCCTTGTATCCCTTCAACGGTTGCTTGCCATGCACAATATTCCTTCTCCTACAATTTGACTTCCCTTGTGTTTTATATATTTTATTTTAGGTTTTATTATACTTTATTTACCTGAACTTTGAGCTAGCTCATTTTGTCTAAACTTTTGTTAAAAATAAGGATATTTTGATATTTTCAAGTCAGTTTTTTATTGTGTCAAAGTAAGTAAAGTGTAAAAAAACCATTTTTTTTTTCTAACTATAAGAACTTGAAAAAAAACACTCTTATTTTTACAAAAATTTAGACAAAATTAGTCATAGGTGGTACATTGCAAAAAAATGTTAATTCAGGTAATAAATTGAGACAATTTTTTTTTTAGGTCGTGAAGTGAGATTGATCTAAAGTTCAGGTGGGTAAAATGTAAAAAAACCTTTATTTTATAATTAACACATTTTAGGATTGTAGACTTGTAGTCTAGTCTTGTAATTAATTCATTTTCTTCATTGAATATGTAATTAACTTTTCATTTTAGGACGAGTTTGTACTATATGATATTAATAAATAGATCAATGTTGACAAATGTTGATTTTTAATTCTTTCAGCAATTGGTTATATTTCAAGTGTGATGTGTCATTATGGTAGCTTTTGAAAGAAATTTTTATGATATGCGTGTGAGAATGTGGAGTGTGTTTGTCTCATATTAAAAAAATTATAATCTTATGTAAGTGTTTATAAAAGTCTTGGCTCTTGACCTATCTTCCTATATTGTCAATTGGTTTCGAATGAATGTCTATACTCTTTGAGTGTGTGGGACTTGTAGATGATCCATGTCCTATATTTTCATGAGAATTATATAAAATTTATCAAATAAGAATATGATGAGTACCATTAACATTTCTTTAGAATGAAGATAAGTAACGTATGTTTTGGAGTTATATATTATGTTAAGTTATAAAATTTTATCATAACTACCGATATTTAAAATAAAAAATCAACTATATGAGTTATGAACTTAAGATATTGAAGGAAATTAATACAATTAATATAATGATTTCTTTTGATCGAGCCTCAAAAAGATGCAATTCATGTGAATGAAAGTACACCCTATCAGCTTTAAAAAGATGTATTTGTAAGCAGAAGAGGGTTCTTGAAGGTATGTGTTCGAATGCAGAAAATATATGCATTTGACACTGGGAAAAGTCAGTGGAACCAAGTGGGAAAACTGAATAAAGTGAATGAGTTGTTTTGAAACAGAAGATCGTGTATGTTTTCTAAGATTTATTTGAAAGTGAATGAATTATATAGTACAAGCAACCACATCGATCGAAGACTGAATATTAAATATTACTGCTCTTGAAAAGTCTCTGTCTGCTGCTGATGAGAAGTATAAGTTCATGCAAAAGCTTCGTGACTTTGTCTCTACCATCTGTGACTCTTTCCAGGTATGAAGAGATTCTTTTTCTCTTTCAGATGAACACTTTCCTCCAACTTTTGATGATGGGTTTGAGAGTTGAGAGTTGCCATCTGACATTCAGATTAAAAACTTATGTTATTTTTCGTCTTCTGGGCCACATTGCTTGTTGACCCAAACTTATCTTTATGTTGTAACGGGATCGATTTATCCCCTTAAATTGATGTGAAATGCCATAAGCTCACATAGCCATGGACTCTAAGAATTGTGCTAAACAAAAATCAAAATACATTCATTTAACTAGATTATGTATATGTATGTATATATATAGGACGATTCAGGAGTGATCGTCCGCAGTGCAGACATGTATTGGGAATTTCAATGCTGAGTATATGTCCGAATGATATGTACTCCTAGTTGCATGAACTTATAGTTATATATGCCTTATCATATTTCTTTAGTATTGGAATGGTAATGGCATTGATCAGTGCATACGTAACAAGGTCCTTGTTTTCTTGAATTGAGGCAGCATGGTTCCCTTTGCCATTGAACCAAATGAAGTACTTACGAAAACCAGAAGACAGTCATGTAACCATTATTCCAAAAATAAAAGACTTCTATACTTACAAAAAAAAAAAAAAAAAATTTTAAAATACTATAGTATCCTTTTTAATTGTTCAAAATGTGAATCACATATTCACATGTACCTTCTTTTGTGAATCCATTTGCCATGTTATGAAGTCCCACTTCCACTCTCTTCTCTCTGCTCACAGGCTCCAAGCTCTCCGTTCTCAGAGACCATTCTCATCAACGTCCACCAACAAACCCAAATGGAACTCCAAGATCAACGTAATAATCACGAACCCAACTCTACTAATCATGGAGTATTGCACCACCATGCTCGAGTTGAAGCAAATTCAAGCCCAAATGACTTGTAGTGGCCTCATTACACACACGTTTCCCGTGAGCAGGGTTTTAGCCTTCTGTGCTCTTGCTAATGGGGGTGACATTCACTATGCCCATATGCTTTTTACACACATTGAAAAACCAAATACATATATGTGGAACACAATGATCAGAGGCTACTCTAAAGCCCAAATTCCAACAATGGGGTTTTCATTTTTTGGTCAAATGGTCCGTGAACGCGTCGAAATGGACAGCCGAAGTTTAGTTTTTGCTCTCAAGGTGTGCGAGCAGTTTACGAGAATGTTAGAGGGACACTCGGTTCATTGCATGACTTGGAAGATGGGTTTTGATTCTGATTTGCTGATAATAAATGGGTTGGTGCATTATTATGCTGAAGGCGGGTTTCTAAGCCTTGCACGCAAAGTTTTTGATGAAAGTTTTGTGAGGGATGTTGTTACCTGGACCACCATGATTGATGGGTATGCCACGTATGATTGTTCGGATGAGGCTATGACTTTGTTTGATTTGATGTTGTTGAGTAATGTTGAGCCGAATGAGGTTACTATGATTGCAGTGCTTTCGGCATGTTCTGATAAGGGAGATATTGGTATGGTAAAGAGTATTCATGAGTATATACAAACGAAGAATGTGCATTGCAGCCTAAATTTGCTTAATGCTTTACTAGATATGTATGTGAAATGTGGTGGTTTGATTGCAGCTAAAGAGATTTTTGACAGCATGAAAGTCAGGGATGTGTTTTCATGGACTAGCATGGTTAATGGGTATGCTAAATGTGGCGACTTAAACTCTGCAAGAAAGTTTTTCAATGACATGCCAGAGAGAAATGTAGTATCTTGGAATGCATTGATTGCGGGTTACACTCAGAATAATCAACCAAACGAAGCTTTGAAATTGTTTCATGACATGCTGGAGTCCGGTATGGTTCCAACAGAGAACAGTTTAGTGTGTGTGCTCTCTGCTTGTGGTCAATTGGGTTGCCTGGATTTGGGTAAGTGGATTCACCACCACTATATCAAAAATGGGAAGCATATTCAACTTAGTGTGATTATGGGGAATGCATTGATAGACATGTATGGCAAGTGTGGGAGTATTAATTCGGCTATAGAACTCTTCAGTGAAATATCAGAGAGAGATTTGGTTTCTTGGAATACCATGATTGCTGGATGTGCTGCTCATGGCCATGCTAAGCAAGCTCTTACCCTATTCAACCAAATGGAAAGTATGGAACTGAAGCCTGATCATATCACATTTGTGGCGGTCTTGTCTGCTTGCAGCCATGGTGGATTAGTCTCTGAAGGCAGAAAGCATTTCAAAAGCATGAGTAGGGATTACGGAATAGAGCCCAAAGAGGAACATTATGCTTGCATGATAGATTTACTCGGAAGAATTGGCCTCCTGGAAGAAGCTTATGATTTAATAAACAAAATGCCAATGGAAGCAAGTGAGTCTGCTTGGGGTGCCCTTCTTAATGCATGTAAGATGCATGGGAATGTTGAGCTGGCCAAGCTTTCTGCTCAGAAGCTGTTAGACTTGGATCCTGAAGACAGTGGTATTTATGTATTGCTGGCAAATTTATGTGCTAATAAGAAAAGATGGGGTGATGTCAGGATTGTTAGAAGCATGATGAGAGAGAGGGGTGTAAAGAAGAATCCTGGGCATAGCTTGATAGAGGTACAGGGTGAGTTTCATAAATTTTTGGTTGCTGATAAATCACATCCTCAATCAGAAGAGATTTATAGACTGTTAAATGAAATATATTTATTTTCCAAATTGGAGTTCTATCTCCCAAACATTTGATGAACATTTATGCATATGTTTCCTTTACTTATTCTTGTGTGTGCGCGCGCTTGAAAGGCTTGATTACATAAATTCCTCATAAATATGCCATCCTCATTACCATACATAAATATAACTAGTATTGAACAGATCAACCAATTTTGGGTTCAAGAACTTTCAGATTGTACAAATTTTAATCTATTTTATTTATCCTCCAACTGCATATATCCCTCAAATCCTATCAACTATCAAGAGACCAAAGAAAACAATTTCCATTTCATGCTGTATTGGCAGGAAGCACCCACAATTCCACAAAATAAAAATCCAAGGAAGAATAACTAAGGACAGTCTTTTCATTGTCATGAACTACTAACTAACAAGTCTAGATTACAAACATGGACAGTGTAAGCTAAAATGGCAGAAGTTCAATGGGATTGGGCGTGCGGAGACCATTTGTGTGTATCCGTAGAATTACTTGAAGGAATATGGACTATGGAGGTTTCTATAGAAATATAAACTCGTCATCTATTTATGTCTTAACACGTAAATTACCAACCTAGTGTGACTACCCTAAGGGCATCTTTGGAAGACCGGATAAGGGGCATGAATGCATGATAGTATTATATAGTACTTAACCATGTGTTTGGTACCACAATTTGAAAATTAGTCACATGACTGAATTATCCACTAAACCCTTCTTATACAGTAAACACCACTCTAATTAATACACACACCCCACACTGTTTTATTTTATACATTCTTAGCTTGGATTACTCCCGACATCTCAAATCGAACGTGACCATCTCTGTATGACCATCGAAGCTCTCCGCGACCGTCTTCTCCAGTAACTAGATATCTCTCTCTTTCTCTCGTTTTCTCTTTCTTTCTCTCTCTTTTGTGTTGATTTTTGTGATCATCTGTGTGAAGTATAGACGACCTAGGGCTTCTTGTTGACTTTTGTGATGATCATTGTGAGCTATGAATGACTCGGGGTTTTATGTTGATTTTTGCTGATCTGTGTGAGCTTCAGTAGTTGGGGTTGCTGTCTGGGTCGGTGCATTTGAAATTTTTTTTGTAATTTGTCATTTTGTTTTGTGGGTTTAGAGTAGAGTTTTGTCCACTCGGAAAAAATCCAGTGAATTTTGTCACACATTTATTATAACACGTGTATTAATACTAGGTATTACTATCACACCAATTTTAATACAACGAGGTGTAAAGTGGATTGAAGAATACAGCTGGCGCTCTAATTGGGGACTGAGGTTAGCCACTCTCACAAATCACGAACACAACCAACGCACCAAAATTACAAAACGGCAACGGCAAAAAAGAGCGTATATAAATGTAGTCTCTCAGTCTTCATTCCTCAATCATGCATTTTCGCTTCTCAAATCCTTCACTCCACCAAAACCGAACAAAAAAAAACCCGCGAATTTCCCTCCTTCCCTTTCCCCAGTTTATTTTTATTTTTCTGTGAAGAAAGCTGTGCTTGAATCTCGTCGTCGGTACAATTCCCAGGTCAGTTTTCTGAATTTATGAAGTTAGTTATATTCAAGCTTAGTCTTTTTCATTACCTTGCTTTGTGAATTTGTCTATTTCTTTTTGTTTTTCTCTTACTGTATGCATTTCACTTTGCTTGTTCTAAACCTAGGGTTTTCTGATGTGGGTTTTTGAGTAAGTTTCGATTTTTCTGCATATCGAAGTTGTTCTAAGTTTATTTTTCTGATGATTTTACTGCCTGAATAAAAAATAAAACAACAATTTTCCATTCTTTCTACCCAGCATAGCTTTCATTCCAAATCCTTTACTCTTTTCCATGTCCAGCATAGCTGGGTTCCGGTGTTTGGATTTTGGGAGGGATTTTCAAATATGATGTTGCTCATAATCTATGCTCTTTAATGCAAAAATATGATTTAACCGTTCCAAATCTTGAAGGATGATGATCGACAACATTTGTGAACCCTGCTTGGTGGAAATTGTAATTTATAACATCTAATGTATTCCATGAATGTTAGGCCAAACTCCAAAATTTTTGGTATCTTGTTTGATAATTGGAAATAGGGGAACACATATCTTTGCTCTTGAAATTTTCATTGTCATATATTATTACATGCATGCATGTCAAAGTTTTTTTTTTTTTTTTTTTTTCCGTGTAGGTTCTATAGAATGAGACATGCTAAGGAAGAGCCGTCATGTAGTGCTGCACAAGTAAGATTCTCAACAACTAAAAGTTGCCCATATGAATACCTTTTTCTTTTTTTTTGGTTTAGTCATATGTTCATTAGACTACCAAGTAGATTCTTCTTTTCAACTTCAGTCTGTTAGCATGAATAAGTTTTAATTTCTCTGTACAAACAGGTGATTGACTTAGTTTCAGCAGTGAAGGAGTTACATGGGCTTAACTCTCAGGAACTTAATAAATTATTGAGGGACTGTGAAAATTTTACTATTCACCATGTTACTGAAAAAAGATCACTTTTAAAGGTAAGACATTATCTTCATTGTCATTGTTGCCATGTTATGCCTTTGTACCCTTACATTTTTATGGATGCCATTTTTAAAATTGAGTTATGTTTCAGATCGATGTGGAAAAGCTTGCGGGCTTTCTTCCTTTGCACCTTATTGCAGTACTTATGTCGTCTGATAGAGATGAAGCCCTGCTCAAATACTTATCATGCGGAATTAGGCTCTTGCACTCCTTGTGTGATTTAGCACCTCGACATTCCAAACTTGAACAGGTTGCTTGTAGTACTTTTATGTCTAATTTGTATTTTCTTTCATTTCTGACTTATTGTTTGCATGTCTTTTCTTGTGCTGTAAAATCAAAGAATTATGTAGATGCCTAATTATTCGATTTTGATTGAGTGACTTGAAACTACATATGATATGTAGCATTAGGTGGATTTTCTATAGGACATCTTCACTCTTTTATATTATACAATATTGATGCTGATAATTTAATTTAGGAAGTTAGTGGGAGAATGGGACAATAAATCAAAGGAAATGTTCTTACTTTTTCCTCTCTTCTTTCCATTTTGAGTACTAGGATCTTTCTTGATTATAATGGAACCCCACAAAAATCCAGAGTTCTAACTGATCTTTGTGTGTTTAATCAGATGTTTTCCATTCTTATTTCAAATAGGTGTTTGAAATTTATTACGGCACTTTGGATCTTTATTCTTAAGGGAGGTACACAAATGTGATGCTAATAGTTTGTCTGGCTAGTTGCCTAAATTTTTATTGTCTGATACCAGTCAGTTTGCTTGTTAATAGATTTTTTTTTTAAAAATAATTTTGATTGAATTCTGAATTTCTGATTACGCCATTACTCTCTTTGAACAGTTTGAAAATCTTGAAATAGTATATGACATTTTCCCCTGATTCATTTATTGTTACAGATTTTGCTAGATGATGTAAAAGTGTCTGAACAGCTGCTTGACCTGGTGTTTTATATCCTAATTGTTTTGGGTGGTTTTGAACAGGTTCTCCTTAATCCTTACCTTTGAGATCTATTCTCCTCTCTTTATCTTCACTGGGAATTGCTTTTGTGATGCAGAAAAATCATAATTTCGGTATGGCGCCCCTGATGCATTCTGCACTGGTAGCATGCAGTCTACATCTACTAACAGGATGTATATCTTCACAATGGCAAGATCTTGTTCAAGTATTGCTTGCACATCCTAAGGTACCATTTAGCCCAAACTGATTCTTTTAGCAAGCTTTTCTTATATCCATCTGTTTTCATGTTATGGGATTGTTCTACAGTTTTCTGCTTCTTGGGTTTTTGTTTCTGGTGGTAGAGTTATGTTTATCAGATGTGTTTTTCCAGTTATTCTCGTGCTGACATATTGATGCACTTGCTGATTATAAAACTTTGTTGTGACAGGTTGACATATTTATGGATGCAGCTTTTGGGGCAGTTGGTGTTTCCATTAAATTTCTCAAGATCAAGCTGTCAGTTCAACATATTGATTTCTGTACAAAATCAAGTTTGACTACTGAACAAATTGTTCATTCTCTCTGCCAGCAATGTGAGGCTTCTTTACAGTTTCTTCAATTTCTGTGCCAGCAAAAATTGTTTCGGGAACGACTACTCAAAAATAAGGTTGCCAAACAGGATCTCTCTCATTCTCTTTAAGTTTGGAGCAAAATCTAGGCCAGGGCTGTCTCTCTGTTGTCTGTAAGTTTGTAGTGTAAGGGGAAATAACAAGTGAAAATAGAGATGGGTTTGGTACTTTGGTAAAACTCCTTTGAAGATACCAATATAGATACCAGATATGTTTAACTGCACTGGTATGTAGTGCGGTAGTTAGGGCAGGTACTTGGAGAAATGAGGCATTCTAAATTGTCAAAGTTTTGGTTTGATAGAAAAAATTATGGTTGTGGTCATTGGAATAATGAGATGATATTCAACATTATTGTAATATATCAGGAATTTCATGGAAGATTATCTTGAGTGGGACCTTGTAAAGTTAAGGACTTAGGCCTTATGTTATTTTGTTAATTACCCAATATATCATGGTTTTTGTCATTTCAGTAAATTATCTGGTTTTGGTGTTGTACAGGAACTATGTGGAAAGGGTGGTGTTTTGTTTTTGGCTCAAGCCATCTTGAAGCTGAATGATGTGCCTCAATTTGGAGAATCCGCTAAAGTTGTGGCTGCTGTATCTAGGCTGAAAGCTAAAATGCTTTCAATTGTGAGTCCTCATGATGACAATCTATTATAACATTTTCTTGGGGGTTTAAGCTGCTTTAGAATCTAGTACAGCTTATCATTGTATGTATACCCCTGTTCAAAGCTCAGTATCCAGTCACTGCTTTCCATGTTGCAGCTGTTGAGTCTGAGTGAAGCAGAAAGCATTTCTTACCTGGACGAAGTTTCCAGCTCGCCAGACGGCCTGGAGTTGGCAAAGTCTGTTACATTTGAGGTTAGCTTTCTTTCCATCTTCCTTGTACAAAGCCTGCTTCAACCAGTCAAGCTGCTTGTTGTTAACTTAGTTGTGATAATGCAGATTCTTGAGTTATTGAGGACTGCCCTTGGTAAAGATCCCAGATGTTTTGCTGCTTGTTCTGACAGAAGTTACCCGATGGGGATTTTGCAACTCAATGCACTGCGTCTAGTTGATATCTTTTCTGATGATTCAAATTTACGATCTTACATTACAACATACTTTGTAAGCTATAATCATCACTCTCTAGTTCGGGTTTAATTTTGTTATCCTACTTTCATATATCAATGCTTTGTTTTTGTTTTTTGTTTGTTTGTTTTTTTGTTTTTTTTTCCTAAGACTTGGAGACCATCATTGTGCTTTGATATTCTCAAAAGAATGGAGAAGCTAAATTTTTTTTTTTTTTCCATGAGAAACTATTGCATTATGTACATGTTTTAAGACTTGAGACCATCATTATCTAGTGTGCATGCATCATGTATTTGTCTTAAAAGCTTCTAATCGTGAAAAAATCTGTGACTATGTCTTTTGTATGCCCCTCCAGACTAAAGTGCTGACTGCAATATTTTCGCTCCCTCATGGAGATTTTTTATCCAGTTGGTGTTCTTCTGTACTCCCTGTAAGGGAAGAAGATGGCAATATTGAGTATGATTCATTTGCAACAGCTGGATGGGTTTTGGATGTATTTTCATCAATTGACCTACAAAATATACCAAGTTTAGAATTTACTGTAACTCCCAATAGTGTGACCCAGGCTTCCTATGCACATCAGAGATCATCATTATTTGTGAAAATAATTGCAAATCTCCATTGTTTTGTTCCCACCATCTGTGAAGGTTTGTTCTTGATTTTGTAAATTTTTATGACTACTTCAGTCAGTACATGTCATTGTTTTGTTGTCATATCAATGGAATCCTCTGTTTGAATTCACAGAACAGGAGAGGAACCTCTTTGTTAACAAGTTTATGGACTGCTTGCAAATGGATCTATCTAACTTATTGCCTGGATTTTCCTTTACTTCTGATACTCCGAAAGCAGCGACTGTTTGCAGAAATCTGAGTAAGTACTAATTGCCACTCTCCAATGACTCATTTAGTAAATGTAATTGCAGAAGTTATTCCCTTCCTTACCAGTAAATTGCATGTGTAGGTTCATTGCTAAGTCATGCAGAATCATTAATTCCTAACTTTTTGAATGAGGAGGATGTACAGCTCCTAAGGTGATTTACCCTCAACCATGCTTCTTCTTTCCTAGGCTTTTCTCTGCTAAATTTTATTGGAATTTAACCTCAACTATGTTAGCAGAGCGGGAAATGGGGTTTTCAGGTGTTAGAATGGGCTTTACATGGGCTCTACATGATAGATGCTACAATGATTAGAAGAATAATTAACAACTTGTAAAATGATATTCCTCAGATAATTTTGATGCCAAACAAGGTTGTGTTACTAATACGTTTTTGTGTGTATATGGGTAGACATTAGTATATGAATTATCTTTCGGTTACATGATTGAGTACACCAGACATGTAGTATCTCTTACTTTTCTATTCATACTTACATTGCAGGGTTTTCTCTAAGCAATTACAATCATTAATCTCTACAGCCGAATTTGAAGAAAACCGAGTTAAGGTAAAATGTTAACTTTCTAGAAATAAATGTTTCCATTTCTTTCTGCCCTACCCCTTACATATGTTTGAATGTTTTCAAATGATGATGTTGGCAGGAGAAGAAACATGAGGAGTCAATATCTTGGGATAAATTCGCTAAACTCAATATCAGCGAACATCATGAGGTAAATTGCTGGTGGCTTATCCCCACTATCTGGGTGGCCTGAATATTCTGGTAGTTCAATTCACTTACACTTGATGATCACATTATTAAGTTGATGTGCTTTCAAATTGTACTTTGGTATAGCAAGCTCTATGCCTCCATATACACATGTAAATAATTATTATAAGCCACCTGGGGGAGATCATGGTAAAAGAGAAAAAGAACATTATTAGTTTTCGTTAAACTTAGGAGACTCATAGCCATGGGAGACAAACTGAGATATGTTAGATTCTTTTTCCGGACCGAAGTGAGATTTATTAGATTGATAACTTTGAAATATGCATTATATTGAAAAGAGTAATTGTTATATGCTGTCTTCAACCTTTCAACTGAAATAAATTAGCCAATTCTCAAATTGGCTAATTGAGTATTCTAATGGTGATGTAGCTATTTCTTACCATAGTGACCTGAGAGTAAAGTTTGATTCCTGGTAGGAGGCTCAGAGTACTGGAGGATTCTCGATACCTCTATATAGCAAAAGTAAACTCCCGGATGACGACATGTATGAGGTTTCTGATTTTCAAGAAGTGGACCCAGTTGATATGAACAGTGAGAATATGGATCAGGGGGATGATGTACTGAGGGAAGACAAAGGTATATCTGGTAGGAGTGCATCTGGACGTTTTAGAGCAATTGACAGAGATGCTCATAATGTTGAAACAAGTGGTTCAGACACAAGCTCAACGAGAGGAAAAAATGCTGCTGATCAGATGGAAAATAGTGAATTTCCAAAATTGAGTACACACATAAAAGAAGGTGGATATGGAGGAACTCCAGAGGATGAAAAGGTTGAAACTGTTCAGTGTGAAGAAAAGCAGCGGAGAAAACGGAAACGAACAGTAATGAATGATGCACAGGTTGCAGTTATTGAGAGAGCCCTATTAGATGAACCTGACATGCAGCGAAATGCAGCCTCAATACAATCATGGGCTGATAAATTGAGTCTTCATGTATGTCAAATACTTCAGACTTTATAAATAATATAAGTCAATTGATTCTCTACGTGTCTAAAAATAGCAAACTATTTTCCCTAATAACTGTTCCATTGTGTTTTCCAGGGCTCTGAGGTTACATGTTCACAGCTAAAAAATTGGTGAGGAATCCTTTTCTTTTCCTATGTTCTTCATTTTCTCGTTTAGGCATTGTTTAAAGCTACTTATAGTAAACAACATGACTATTTTCTCGTTCATGTTCTCTTGGGAACTGAATTATAAGTTCATAACTGCAATGATGCTTGTACAGGAAGTTACAACGGTCACTGAATATGTTAAGACTATTTTAATTGTATGATAAAATATCTTAGTTAAGACTATTTTAATTGTTGATTTATTGGCTCCATTTTTTTTTAACGCAGCATGCTCTTCTCTAAGTTAGATGCGCAGGATATTTTCGTACTGCACCAATCAATATCCTACTGCTTTTGATGGGTGCTGCTTCTTATGAAAACCGACATGTTTTTGTGTGTCCACAGGCTAAACAATCGAAAAGCCAGGCTAGCCCGTACCGCTAAGGATGTTCGTGCAGCACCAGAGGTCGACCATGCTTTGCCAGACAAGCAAGGTGGGCGAGGAATAAGGTCCAACAACTCACCTGAGAGTCCTGGTGGAGATGCTTCTGCCCAACTAATTGTGAGGCGTGATCCTCAAATCCCGGTGAGAAGCGGTATCAGTGAGATCTGCGAGACTATCGTGGCAGAACCTGTTTCTCGTGGTCCTGCAGAATTTGTTCAGTGCAAGCAAGGTGACTCTGTTGTACTTGTAGACACAAACGGAGAGGAGATTTGCAAAGGTAAGGTATTTCAGGTGAAGGGCCAATGGTTTGGAAGGAACTTGGAGGAGTTGAGGGCATACGTGGTGGATGTTAAAGAGCTTAAAGCTAGAAGAGCGACGAGGCTTCCATACCCTTCTGTAGCCACAGGTGGCTCATTTGAGGAGGCTGAAACAAAGATTGGCGTAATGAGAGTGTTATGGGATTCAAACAGGACTTTCATATTGCGTCCCAAATGAATGTAAGCCAACCGCAGAACAAGCCTTTTTGTGTAACTTAAAGATGTTAAATTATCGTACCCAATTGTAATTAATTAGACCATCTTTCTTCCTTTTCCATAGAGATAAATCAAATGCCTAGTTTGGAATATTCCCATATACTACATACATTTCTAACTTGAGGAATGTTATGGAACAATTTAGAGTTTTTCTTTAATTATTTATATTTACTTAAATAAGGTTGTTAAATAACATGTTTTCGGATCATATATAGATGATGTAGATAAATCTAATGATTGAAGAACATGTCGAGTTTTATGATAGAGCAACTAAGTCTTTTTTTTTTTTTTTTTATGGGTCGAAGAGAGTAACTCATGTTTTTTTCTTTTTTGGGTTACATGGAGAACAAAAGCCCAGTCACTGAACATCTACAGCCCAGTCTTGATGGAGCAACTTGATCGCACAACTTCAAACCTATACAGGCCCGCACCCAAACTAAGGCCCAAGTATGAAACCAGGTTTCAAAATTAAGGCCCAAGGAAGCAGACGGTCAGCCCCCATGTTCCAATTTACAATTATACCCATCCCTCCATCCGCTTGCAGCGTCAATCCACCGACAAACATAAAATCGCTCCAAAACGTAATTACTCTCAGATCAACCACACCTTCCATTTTCCCGACAACGAAAACCTAGCTTTGTAACTCTGATTCGCCCTCTCTCTCTCTCTCTCTCTCTCTCTCTCCGCGAATTATTGAACCTCAGTAAATCTCAGATCCGAACCCTAACCCTAACCCTAACCACAGGTCTGAGCATTGATGCATTTGGTCGCCAATTCGGTCCTTGATTGGGTCGCATAATGAAGACGGTCGGGGTGAGCAAGAAAGAAGAGAAGCAAGGGGCTCCTCTTTGCAAGGTCGTGCTCAAAGAAAGACCTTCCGATGATGAGAAGCAAGGGCCGTAGCGAAGATCTCCAGGTAAATATCTGAATTTGTTGCTCTTTAATTGATCGGTTTGGAGAAGCTCAACTAAATTTGTAGAATTAGCAAATCAATTTTCGTCTCTGTCAATAAGTATGATAGATAAATTTGCATAAGTTCTACTTTTAAGAAAGGGGGGAGCTTAGGGTTGATGTCTGTTAGTCAGTTGCTGTTCATTGGTTTGGTGGAGATGATATTAGGAAAATAATCATAATTACCATTGGGAGCATTACGTTACTGAGTCTGTTGTTAAATAATTTTCATCACATAAACTGTTGAAAATGTAGCTGTGCTTCATTATCTGAAAAAAAAAATGAAAAAAAAGAGAGAAGAAAATGTGGCTGTGTCTCTATCGCTTCATTTTTTAAGCATATATAATCTTTTGCAACCTTCTTCTGAAGGAGCAAAGGGTAGACTATGGTCTTTTTGATGTCAATTGTCATTGGATAATGGGACTGTAAGGGACCGAAGTTTTGAAAGTGATTAATTTGCTTTTATCTCTCTCTGTAAGTAATGCTGGTTATCCCTGATTAAGTGTGTAACAGTTCTGTGTAGGTTTCATTATGTGAGAGTCTGCTTCTTGTGTTAACAGACTTTAGGGCAGAATCTGCTGCTTTCATGCGTTAATATGTATTTGTCAAACACAGAGCTGTTGATCTCTTCGCAATGGAAAGTGTGAAGTGTCCAAAGAGGCCGGGAACCTCTTTTAAATGAGGCCTGGTCAAAACTTGCAACGTGAACCTGTGAAAGATCTACCTGAGGTACATACACTCTTCTTTGAATTAATATGATTTAGCATGCCAGCATTCCATATGTAGGCAAGAAACTTACTGAAGCATATTATACATTATGTTGGAAATGCGTTTATGTGGACCATTACACTTTCTGAATTCTGAATAATGTAATTCAATCGTCTTATAAATATTTTACTATAATCTAGTGCAAACACAAATAATATAGTATTTATTCAATATAATTTTGTAATACAAAGACATATTGTTCCTTAGGTAAATTAAGAATAACAAATGAACCATGCAGCCACTGGTGTGGTGTGGCTGATAGGGCATAATAATTAAGTTATACTTATCTGTGGTTCCACAACCCACAACCCACAACCCAATATTCAGAGTACAGACACTCCTTTGAATGGCAAGGTTGAAAGAAGTGCTCCGAATGCACATCCCTACATTACTGGGAATTGTTTATTTTTCGCTTCTGGATTGCATGTATATTTTATAGCTTACATTTGACAGTATCGTTGACTCTTCATTAGTGTTTTTTTTTAGGGTGGACCATTTTTTGTCAATTTCTTTTGTATCTTTTGTATTAGTAGTAATATAGCTGAATAAGTCAGTAAACAATACATAGATTTTGATTTTTTTATATTTATTTTATGATTGTTTGGAGGCTGAAACCTTTGTTAAACAACCCTTTGATCACTTGTAAATTTTGTCTTTCACTTACACTGATAAATATCCTTACAATATGTCCTTTCTAAAATTTAAGTATTCTACTACTTTTTAAATAAGTATGACAACTTTGACAGAATCTCCATTGTACCATTTTAATGGCTTAATATAACATGGGGATGAATGTAACAGTTATTTAACATGTTGTCTTTGAAATTCTTTCTTTCCTGCTCAATCGCATGTGTAGCGTAAACCCAATGAGTAGACTATAAATGTAACTGGATAGGTTTGGAATAAATATTTTTGGTGTCCTTTCCCTTATTCTCGCCTTTTGGCTTACAATCTCTGCCTTCTGTACTCATTTTCATTTAAATCCTGTTTCTGCAGCTTTTCTCTCAAAGCTCGATAAATTTTTAAGCTGCTGCATGAATTTTATTTGTTCACTACAACATTCAAGATCTTTTCAGGTTTCATACATTATTGGTTTGATTAAATGTTATTTATTCTGAATTTTGATTTTCCTGTTTCTCCCGTTTATAGGAAAATGGAAAGTAAGCGAGTTGAGCCACTGTCGGCTTACCTATGTTGGCCTTACATGCAGGCTGATCAAATTCGTGGGATTAGTAAATGGTGAACAACAAAAAGAAGCTAATCAAATTCGTGGGATTAGTAAATGGTGAACAACAAAAAGAAGCTAATGGGGCGCTCTATCCTTTGTGGGATGGTCACTTTTTAACTAAACTTGAAACAAACAAATTATTTTCTGGGAATCTTGTTTTATGAGATCATGCTAAGTTATTAATTTTAGTTTCAGTATAAGTATACTTATCCTAGATAGTGTTGACTCCCATTGAAACTAATATTACTAACTTAACATGATCTCGTAATGGATTCCCAGAAAATCCGAGTTTAGTTAATAAGCGAACTGTATCACAAATGACAGAGCATTAGTTTGGTTGTTCACCATTTACACTATGGTTTAAAATGGATGGAGCACTGTGATACTTTTTTGAGCCTCCTCCAATTTCCCTTAATATTTTTTCTTAAAAAAGAAAACTAGTTATTTAGGTCAAAAGTCCTTTTTCTTAAAAACTAATTTGACATTTTCTTTTTGTTAGTATAATATATATTTATATATATATATATATTTTATCGGCATGAGTGTAATTTTTTGAGTTAGGGAATTAACGAGATATTAACTGGACATAGTGAAATGCAATTCCATCACTGTTCATGTCATTCTCGATTCTTTTTCTCATTTCAAAATCAGGGGTGTTTTTGCATTTTCCTTTTAGTGCTCATAGTGAGTGTTTCACAGGTAGTTTGATGTCGTGGAATCAAAATTGAACACTGGACTACTTGTAATTCCAAATTGTTGCCAATTTTTCTGACACTTGGTCTTAAAATATACATTTTTTGGTTGCGGCTATTTATTTAGTTTTCCCTTGGAACTTATAGTTATCCCCATGTCTTCTGTATTTCCTATACATGTTGCGCTATATACGTGAATTTGGGGATTTGTATTACTGGAAGTTTTGCCTGAGAAAGATGACCAGTGCTTGTATCTTGTAGCCAATTTTTATCAGTCCGGGAGATAAGTTACAGCTTGCATAAAACCACTATTTTTTTTTTAAATACTCTTCTGCAGTACTTGAGTTTATTAACACATATGGAAGAACACAAGATGGTAAGTCGAGTAGAATTTCATGAATCCGTTGGATGGGACAAAGCAAGAGAGTGACGAATTGGCTATTGTAATGAAATTTCAAAATTAACTAAAAACTAAAATTCAATGGTTGAATATATTGATCCTTTTGTAATTTAACTAGTGTTTGCTTGAGGCATATTGTATAGTAAATTTTCATAGATTGTCCTATTTTATCCAATTAAATAAATTCAGGTAGAAAATGCCGGCCTAAATTAAGAATAGCGTGCAAAAAGTGAAAGGTCCAGAAAAGAAACTGGAAAAAAATTCTGCTCTAATAAGGTAGTGGCCCAAAACAGGTACAACAAGTGGAATAAAACTCGGCCCAATATTGGAACTGGTAAATATCTGTCCCAATAAGGAAACCGTCCCAAACTTTTGGGAATAAAGTAAATGCTAAACCGTCACTGCATCACCGTGAGACAAACTATCGGCAAACAAATGGCGATGCAATACGAAAATTACTGGAAAATTGACGGCGCAAATGACGGCAGATAAGTAAAATTGCAGCGCATAATAAAAAATTTTCGGCGCATCTTTATCTTGCACCAAAAATGGCGGCGCATATTGTTATTGCAGCACAAATGACGGCGCATAATTAAAATTGCGGCGCCAATGACGGCGCATATTTACATTGCAGCAAAAATGACGGCGTGCAAGTAAAATGGCGGCTTAATCTGCAAACATAATGACGGCGCATTATGCTGTCGCCTTGAAAGTGGACAATGTTGTCTGTCCAAATATGGAAAGTTTACATTGTTGTCGGTCCAAATATGGAGAGTGAACAAAATTGTCGGTCTAAATAAGGAAAGTTTCAAACACAGTCGAACCGAATGAGAAAATGACGGCGTGCAAGTAAATTGGCGGCGTAATCTGCAAACATAATGACGGCGCATTATGCTATCGCCTTGAAAGTGGATAATGTTGTCTGTCTAAATATGGAAAGTTTACATTGTTGTCGGTCCAAATATGGAAAGTGAACAAAATTGTCGGTCTAAATAAGGAAAGTTTCAAACAATGTCCGACCGAATAAGGAAAGTTTACAGAATTCTGTCTGGTCGATTATGGATCAGTATTTCTGTTGGACCAATAGTTAATAATAGTTTTTTTCATGGGCAACCATTCTGCCATAGTTTGGTTTTTGGGCCGAATATTTTCGCCCATTATCTTTGTTAAGCCAATTTCTAACTAAGTTTCCGCTTAGAGTTAATTTTAGGCCGATACTCTATGCTTTTCCTTCTTTAAGGTCGATTTTTGGTCCAATTTCCTTTTCTGCATATTTTTATTTATTATATAGTAACAGAAAAAGATTATTTACCAATCCATTTGACACCCCCAAGTGTTCAAACACACCCATCCTACACTATTCCCGCTTTTTTACTCCCTCATTGGGAAAAAATACATTAATTGCTCAACTCAAAGGGACCCCATTAATTTTTGGTTGTGTAGCCAGTCGCTATTTTAATATGTCTGCCAAATACATAAAAGAGAATACTAATTGGAAGCTAGTCAGCAGCAACGGGATTGCAAAAAATTAACTGGAGCCAAGATTACCAAAGGACTCATCTTCACTCAAGTAGCATTCTTAAGTAATCAAAAGTTGGTCTAACAGTGAACTTCTCATACAAGGCCTCGCTTACAACATCCAACATATATTACCAGTTAATTATGTAAATCAAAAGGTAAAATGATATATCACCAGTTAAATCCAATAAACTTGAATTTCATAAAGTCAAAGGTAAGGTAACTAATTGCGTGGAAAGACTTAATACATTTAAGAAAAATATCGGGTATCCCTGAACTTCTATTTCTCATTTGACAAAGCCATTTTATCCCTCAATCAAACACTAGATAACCTACACATGGCTTAATTTATTTGCTTGGATATACCAGAACAGTCTAAGAGATCCCATTGGTCGGATCAGCATCAATTACGCGATCCATGGCTAAATTTATTTGATTGAATAAACATACCTCCCTTTGCTTTTATGATTATATGTTTAATTGAATTTTGTTAGCTTTCAGTTAATTTTATTAGATTCATTCCTATAAGCAGATTGCCACTCTTTCTTTTGTCATATCCCAACAGATTCATGAAATTTCAATCGGCTTACCAGTTTGCATTCTTCCACTTGAACTAAAAAACTCAAGTACTGCAGAGAAGTCCCATAACAAAAAGAAATTAGCGGCTTCGTGTAAGCAGTCATCTAAATAAGTATGAATGCAAACAACAAATACATAAGCAGTATGAACATGAAAGGATCTAACAAGAGAGAGAGAGAGAGAGAGAGAGAGAGAGAGAGAGAGAGAGAGAGAGACCATGTGCTATGCAGAAAAACTGTATGCATTGACAGAATTAGTATGCACATGAAAGGATCTAACAAATGAAAGAGAGAGAGAGAGAGAGGGGGAGAGAGAGAGACCATGTGTTATGCAGAAAAACTGTATGCATTGACAGAATTAGGGCCCGTTTGGCACTGCTTCTTAGAAGCACTTTTATTTAGTAGCGCTTTTATCAGAAGCGCTTATGTTAAGAAGCACATATAAATTTTTATAAAACTTCTAAATTATTTATGCAAAAGCACTTGAAAGTGCTTCTTGAGAAAGCACCTGTCAGGTGCTTCTCAAAAAACCCCTTAGAAGTGCTTTTATAACTCAAAAGCACTTCTAATTATTTTTGCCAAACGCTATCAAAAGTGCTTTTACTAATTTGAAAGCGCTTTTGACAATTTTAAAAGCAGTGCCAAACGAGCCCTTAGTATGCACATGAAAGGATCTAACAAATGAAAGAGAGAGAGAGAGAGAGAGACCATGTGCTATGCAGAAAAACTGTATGCATTGACAGAATTACAGAAATTAAGAAAAAGTTTACAAATCCGGGTATGGAAAAAATGAAAGATGCTGTAGATAAACAAAAAAAGTAGAAACATGAAATTAGTCCAAAAGGGCATCCACCAAGTCATGCAATGCCAAGATAAGTTTAACTTTCTACAGGCAATTACTGACTAGAGAATGCGCTAAAAAAACAGAACAAAGATTCTTGACTAACAGATTACACCCAAAAATAAGATGCCTTGCAACCGAACATAGAGAAAAAAGGATGAAGAATGAATGCATTATAGAGGCAGGAAAGGAAACCTGTGAAACAAGATTAAGCAACTGCCGCACTGCTTAAGGAGACTCATCCATAAAATATAACATGTGAAACAAGATTATGCACCAGAAAACCCAGTTGAGTTCAAGCTCAGTTAAATTTAAGACCTGCACATTCATCAATAGAAGAGATGAGACTACCTATCATAATATTGCAAATCATCAAGCATCGCTGAAAACAGGTATGGACAAAGGGGGGGCGCAAAGGAATAGCTCTTAAAAGTAGCCAACATCAATGAAGACTCCAATAAGACACAGACCACCAAAACTCTATGGAAAATGGCTCACACTAGTACAGATTTATGAAAAGATATCGTATGTTCACCTGCTTTCCAGCACCATACTTACAAATTACAATCCCCAAAACATGGAGTCATTTTATAATAGTCATATAATTAGATATATCAAGTTTGCCACCCTTGAAACACGACACTGACCCAATTTGGCTTTTGATACACAAAAGTTCTAATTAAGCTTGGAACCCTAGCACAACATTTTCTGGTTATTGTCCTGTGGCACCACAATTAATCAGCATCAAGCATGCAATCTACTTGATGAACAAACACAAAACATAAAATTATAACTCTACCGACCATTGTGTTCTATAGGGCAGCATAACTACTATTCATTTCTAACTCTTAATTTACCTTAGGAACAATATATCTTTGCACTACATATAATTATATTGAATAATGATAAATTGCCGTGTTTGCACTCAACCATGGTAAAAGTATTTTATTAATTGATAAAATCACAATTATCATGATCGCAAAAGAAATATACAAAGAGCCATAAATTCAGACATTCACCTGAAGTGGTGCTTTTGCGAAGGTCTAGCCTGGGGCGCTTCCCACCGAAATCGAAACCCTAGAGAGAAACAGGAGAGGTCGGTGCGAGGACGAAGAACGAATTGCCGACCAAATGCATAGAAGACTGGCCTCCATGTTAGGGTTAGGGTTAGATCGGAGATTTGCTGAGGTTGAAAAATTTGCGGAGAGGGTGCACGAGTGGTGTTACAGAGCTAGGGTTTTGTTTTTGGGAAAAATGGAAGGCGTGGTTGGAATCTGAATTCAAGTACCATAGGGTGGGACTTCTCTACGGATCCCCTCTCTCCTACTCTTACCTGGCCTTTTAATCGTAGTCTTTGTGCTAGATCGAACGGCTTAAAGTTGATTTTATTTAGTTCTCCGGATCCACACAGACGAAGACCCCAGATTTTCACGTAAGCAGCAAACGACAAGGAAAACAGTGTCGTCTGTTAAGTCAGGAGACCATAGCATTATTGAGGTACTTATTTGTTTTGGTCTGATTATTGAGAAACTTTCTTGTTTTGGTCTGCTTTTCACGGTTCAGTCTTCCACTTTCCTAACCCATCAATCCGAAGCATTATTGAGTTACTTATTTGTTTTGGTCTGATTACTGAGGTACTTTGTTACGGCAAGGTGCACATGAAATGCTCGACGAAATGACTGAATTGTGTACTATAGATTAATGGGTATTGCATTTTTATCTGTATGGTTATTAATATATGCTTGTCCTTATAAAATTTTGTTTCATTGATTGAACGGGTTTGCAATTCCATTGTTTCTTTGAATAAAGTTTAGTCCAAACAAAACAAGAAATAAGTTTTGTGGGTTTTTGCAGAAACAAAGCAAAGATGGTGCCACTCAAAGACATAGTGCCTGCAGCACAGAACAACATAGACACAAGGTTCATACCTTTGGACAAAGGCAGGAAGACAGCAGAAGGCCAAAACAAGACATGCTTGGCACTTATGGCGGATGAGACGGCGGCAGTTCACTTCCAGCTGTGGGGAGACGAGTGTGATGCATTCGAGCCCGGCGACATCATACACCTGGCTAATGGCATCTTCTCTTACAACAGGAAAAGTCTTGTACTCAGGGCTGGCAAGAGAGGGAAAATAGAGAAGGTGGGAGAATTTACTATGGCATATGTAGAGACACCCAACATGAGTGAGATTCACTGGGTTCCTGACCCAAATAATTCTAAGAAGTACATCAAAGAGGCTGTGATTTCACCTCGTTCACGTGTCTTTCCACCCAAGTATTGATTGTAGTCTTGTTCCTTCATAAAATTTGTCTTGCTAAAACAATACTGATTTAAAGTTTTTTTTTTTTTTTTTTCTAAACCTGTTCATAAACTTGTCTTGCAAATCCAAACTTGTTCTTAAACTTGCCTCTTCATTGTGAATAAAATACTTTAAAAGAATTAAATGTTATTGTATATATTACATTACTGTAAAACTAAACAACCAATTTCCCTCCCCTATAAGTTATCTCTATGAAGCATAAAAACTTCTACATCTCTTCCGCAGACTATGTTGTTGTACATATATTACAAACTCACTTATGAGGAATGAAGATTATTCAGTAGCTACCATCTAAATTTCTAGCATTCTCAGGCTGTATACACTAGACAAGGCCTTCAGCTTCTGCAACTCTTAACTTCCAAATACGGCAAGCCCATGCTACTATGAGAAAGGCAATCCACAATGTGAGAAATGGGAAAGGATCAAGCCTCCAGAGAAATGTGGATTGTCACATTCACAAATTTATAATCCACAATCTGTCAGCTATATATATGCAAGTGAGTTCCTATCAAGATCAGGCTGTGGTCGACCACGAGTAGGAGTTGGTGGCCTCTGAATGTTTAGCTCCTACAAGACACCAGAAAGATACGACGGTATGAAAGAGAGCAGACAAATTCTCTGTTAACATTAAACAATAATCTGATATAAAGGCATATTATGTATTATCAACATTATAGATGCAATGGCTTACCTGCATCCATGTGTCATCTGTGACCCGTTCAGGAGATGTCTCTGGTGACTGAAGAGGAGGTGGCAAAGGATGTATTAATTTTGGAACCACAACCAACCCTCTGCCAACAACCAGTATAGCACCAGCATTGTTTGCCGTCCCTAAATGAAAAGGCAATATGAGACTGCAAGCACCAGACATGGAAAGAAACTGACAAAGATTTTGCTTACCACAATAGTTAGTAGCAGAAAAAAGAGTGATCAACTGTCCCTGGGCAAATCGTTCAAACCCGTCCATGACACATTCATGAGCCCTTATAATGAGCTGTAATTTGTTTCTCTTACAAAATTCTGTGACACGATCAGGCTGCAAGTAACAAGAATATATATTGTTAGGGTGGACACGTATGCCTATCCTAAAAGTAAGCACATGAAAGCAGTGGCCCTATGAGTGAGTCATCAGACGAACAAGAACACTATCAGCTCTCATACCATTCAAATATAATGTGCCAAACTACATTAATATTGATAAGGTATCAGCTCTCATACCATTCAAAAGTAGAATGTGTTAGATCTTAAAGAACACTTTTAGTAAATCTATACCCATGTTTACTAATGTATGTCAATTGTCAATTTGTCATACATTTAACATCAGACCAGTGGCTCCTACTTTTTTTTTTATTTTTTTATTTGATAAGTGGCTCCCACTCTAAACCCCTAAACAAATACTTCTATGCACCAACATCACCAGAAAGGGGAAACAAATTGCACGTTAAAAGCAATGTACATGTAGAAATATGAGAGAAAAAAAGGCCTGGAAGTGCGTACCCCAAAAGTGACAAGACCAGGCCCTCTAGCATTTGGTCTCAAGCCCTCTACACTATCGTTTTCTGTAGGATCAGACCTGTGTACATAGATTTTATAAGACCACAAACATAAACAACTATTAATAGCAAATAGACACATGAATTGAGCAAGAGCTTACCACAGAAGATCCATTAAAATTATAGACCCGGCATCCATCGTAATGGGTCTTTCAAGCTTCTCTATCTGTTCTACAGAATTTATAGATCTCCCAATGCCACCATGCATACAGATAATTTTCTTTTCAATTAGTGCAGCAAGTGGGAGGTAGTTGAAAAGTTGATTGAACCGTGTCCATGCCCATATTCCGTCATTCTCTCCCTACATGCACATAAGTTACTAGCGCATTTAATATTCTGAAATTTCAGAGCAAAGACTGTATCATGACTGCATAATTATGCGTACCATTCTCTCAATGCATTCAATACGAAAACCAAAAAGAGCATTGATATCAGCAGCCTCATGATTCCCACGTATTAAGTGAACATTCTCAGGATACTCAATCTGCAGAATCAATCACGGCATTATACAGTCAAATATAAGAAGTGATAGAATACAACTATATATCAATTAGATTACTTAAAAGCAGAAGTTTGCCTTAAGTGCAAGGAGCAAAGTTATGGTCTCCAAGCTGTGCTGTCCTCGATCAACATAATCCCCCAAAAACAAGTAGTCAATATACCTGTAACATTAATAGACTAGCTGAACAAGTCTTGTTTGTAGTTTCATAATTTATATATAGAAGGGTAGTATCAGCCCTTCTAACAAAACTCACTTCAACATGAACTAGAAATTTTTTGTGATCTAAGACTAGAAGAATTCAAGTAAATTTTATTTTTATTTGAACAAGAATTTAGACTATTGATTCTTGAATATAACTTAGAGAGACACAATTCTGGTTCAAAACAAATTCTTTCCACGAGTATAATGACAGATATGGCATGAGAGAAAATGCTCAACTTACGTTATGTCTCCTGCAGGGGATGGAAATCCATATTCATCAAATAAGCGCATTAAATCACCAAACTGTCCATGAAGATCACCAAATACTTTAATTGGAGCTTTCAGCTGAAGAACTGTTGGCTCCTGCATAAAGATCTGCTCAGCAGCATAACAAAGTTCTCCCACTTCATAAGAATCCAGGAAAAACTTCCTATTGACAGGAGCTTTCCAGTTCCGAGGCCTCAGCAATGCAGATATAACCTGCAAGGAAACAAAAGACAACAAACAACCTTCAAGTAAGAAATAAAACGTAGAAAGAAACAGAAAATCAAATGTTAACTGATGCTTGCCCTTTTATGTAGGCCCTGCGGAGACTTCTGCCTGGTGAACTTTTTGTTAGGATATGGTAAGTCATTATTCACCGGAATCATTCGTCTGCTCTCATTTTCAAATTGATCCAAAGACAACTGTCTTACCATCCCACCCAGGTTACCTACAGCCTCTTTGGCAACGACGACCTGCAACAACAGAAAATTATAATTATGCCATATAAAGAGGACAAAAAAATCCCTTGATTGGGCATCGATGCAAAGGACATACAGCTCTGGGATGAAGGCGAACATCTGCCTCATTGTCACTACCATCAGATACTGTTTCTGCAACTTGTGAGTTATCATCCGAGACAGATGTTTCTTCAGCAGGAGCAGCAGATGTTGACTGCACAGCATGCCAAACAGCACTAGCTGCCTCAGCTTCGGCAGCAGAAGCTTCCCGTAGTTTCTCCATAGAATTTTTGTCCATGCTGCCAAAATGAATGTGTATTGCATAAACTATGAGTATGTGGCTCAGTCAAAGTACTTGGGAGAGATGGAAAAGAGGATATGAAATAATACCTCAAGCCACTAGATGAGGGACTCTCAGGCTCACCATCCGAAGATGGTGATGTTCCAAAAGAAATTGTGTTAGGGTGATACATTCTGGGACTTGTCAAAGCTGGGGATCTCTCAGATGTTAAAACAGGCGAATTAATTTCAGACTGAAATGATGAATTTTCTGCAACCAGGAAATCATCTAGCAGGATGTCTGTACAAGAAGATGAATAAATAATATATTACAACATGGTATAGTATATACAAAACCACATAATTTGGCATATACAAAAACAGGGGAATTATTAGAACTATACCTACATACCATATGCAAAATTCATTTTTATAAAATGTTTTTTTTTTTTTTTTTTTTTTGAGATAGCCCCTTGAATTTCCATGATACCAAGGCTTTAAATCCGACAAGTCAAGAATCTTGCGATAATTAGAGAGGAAATCCACCAGACGATAATAAACAGAGGCCGTGTTTGTTTAACCGAATTTCAATTTAGGAATGGGAATTAAATTCCCATTCTGCCAAACTGGAACCTTTGGTTAATTTTTATTGACCGGAAAAGAAACGGAAGTAAGGAATCAATTCCATTCAATGGTCTGAATTGAAATACCGATGGAGAGGCTGTAATTCTATTCCATTGAACATATGGAATGGAAAATTACAACAAATACTCCTTTAAAATTCAATAACTCTACAAATTAAAATAGAAAAAATGGAAACCTTCATTATCAGAGTCTAGTGCAGAGCCATTAGTAAATGACTTGCTTCACTCTGCATCTGATCTAATCTATGTAAATATCTATATTCTGTTGGGGAAGAAGATGAAGTTAATTATTCTAAAATCCTCTGGAAGATCTGAAACCAAAATAAGCTCCGCTAGTGCTGCCTCCTACATTGAACCCCTTTCTCCCTTCCTTTGTTGCAAACCAAAAGGCTTCTTCCTCCATCAACAGATATCACCGAGATCTGAAAAATTGATTTAGATTCTTTCATCTCCAGCACAATAAATTGTGGGTTTCTAGAGTTTTCCTTATTATACTGGATCTTTCTGTCATCCTCTTTTGGTGGGCTTATGACTATAAATATAAGGGGTTTTAATGGGCCGTCTCATTTCTCAATAAGAAGGATTTAAAAAAAATAAATAAATGAAGTATTTACACAAACTTGATGGCTTGATGTCTCGTTTCTACGCCGTTTCTTTCATTTAGCAATTAATCGATTTTTTTTTTGTTTATATTAAAAATTGGGGATCTTGGAAATTTGTGGAATTATGGTGACGAATCAATGCTATTAAAATGAGATGAAAATGGTAAAAAATTATAATAGAGGAGGAGGTGGTGGATTGTTGTGGCAGTGTTGGAGAAAGCAATGATGATGGGTGTTTTTATTTATTAAAAAGGTTATGATTGGAAAAATATTAAAGTTTTTAGTCAATTCCGATCACTATCTAATCTTAATTACTTAGTTGTTCCAAACACTAAAATGTAAATGTTAATACTATTCCATTCTGGGATGGAATGGAAAAAGAGTTGAATCCCTATTCCTACTCTTAACATTCTTGCCAAACAAATGGGCCAGAATGTTTAAGTCTACTCTTGTAATTAACACTTTGGCTTCCTTCTTAACAACCAAAAATCACTATGTTCACTCTTCATTATCTAATAAAAATACTATCTGTTCTGAAATTACATTATTCAATATTCAATTATGTTATAAAGTCTTTACCTCCCTTAAGACCACCATAAATATATATACGAACACCAAGAGATGCAGCTGCATGGCGACAACGACGCATAAGCTCCAATGGAGGATCATAGTCATTCTGTCCCTTGCTTGTGCGTGAGGAAGTCACGAGCCCATTTCTATCTAACCAAACTCCAGCAGCAGTGTCCAACACTATCAAATAAGGAAAAAAACATAGAAGAAAATATATTAAGAAAACTTACTGAAATTACAATATTATTCATAGTAACGTAATCTACAACCAAAAGATTACCTGCAATAGCTGCTTCACCTTCTACACCACGCCCTCCCCTAAGAGCACCTCCTGTAACATGTAATCTTGCACCAACAAAAACCTGAGAGAAAACAATGTCAATTCAGTGATAAAAAAAGGCACAATACGATAAAGCTAATCCAAAGACAGGCAGGCCGTTATTTACAAAATGCAAAATGCATTCATACCAAGAACAATATATGATTTCTTCACTTGAATAAATATTCAATCATATAAGTCCTACACTTTAAAAACACATACCAAATGATCCTGCAACATACAAATGAGTAACTGTATATTCCTGGTTTATATATTATCACTTACCGCAGCATGTTGATACCTTGGTGAAGGGGACACTCCAGGTGCAAGGGTCCACTCCCACTGACCATTCCTATGCATGAGCAGTCCATAAGCATCTGCTAGTGGCTGTGGGAGCATAGATAGGAGCAAACAAATCAGATAACCTATTTAGCTCAAAAGACCTCAAGTATAAATTGACATAAGAAATACCCACATATTTCTATCACTAACTTCAGATAAAGAAAGCGAATTTATTAAAGAAAAATAGAAGAACTATATCCACGGTTACAGGGAAAATCTACTTTTGAGAGAAACAAAACCTCTGCAATTAAAAGAGACATCTTTAAGACACTTGGAAAGTGCTAGAACTAGTTAGGATGTAATTAAGAAAGCCTTTCCAAAACTTCAATGAAAATATTGATGATCTTCCAGGTCATGAATGCGAAAGATTCCTAATAGTTCCCCCCTAAGTTTCCTATTCAATCCTAAATCACTTTATGCTCCATGTTTCGCATATGATTTAAATCTTTTTATGGAAACATAGGATTTAAGAATTGATTACTTTATCTTGCAAGAAATGATTCCACATACCGCCCCAGAAATATCTCTTCCACCACAAAGCAAAAACATGCCATCTGAGCGGGCACTGGCTGTTGCATACCTGCAAAATAAGGTTGGTTTGTGAAATATTTAAAACGTAGGCATCTTTCATAATATTTCAATTTTCAAAATATAAATATTACTCACATTCTAGCAGAAGGCCTATCACCTTCTGGATTCAGCCTAGCCCATGCATAAGGTTTCTGAGCAGTATCCAGAGCCCAGGCATCAGAAAGCACTCTTTTTCCTTTAAGAAAAAGGAATTAAACAACGATGAAAGTTACCATCACACGTAAAACCATACATTCTCACCATGAAAACTACCAATAACATTTTTGACCAGGTGATGTATAAGCATAAAAGTAAAGACAGATCCTACACATTAGGTAAAAGTGCACCCATAAATATACCTATCTACCAAGGGAGGTAGAAACAAAACAAACAGAATTCTACATGAAACCTTTTTCCTTGAGGGCTGCTATATGCACACCCTCTTTCCTCTCACTACACACCCCTCCCTATCAATCTGTTTATTTAAAGAAAACAAAAAAAAAAACAAAAAAAGAAAAAACAACAAATCACCCAAGACCCCGACCCAGTCCCCCCCTGCTCCTGCCACCCTGACACCACCCTCGTCGCCAGCGGTTGGCAGACTCCTCTCTCTATCTCCCCTCTTTCTTTCTCTTTCTCTTTCGCACACCCTTTTCCGGACGAGGGATGAAGGTCGGTGAACTTGCCAGATCCCAGATCGGAGGTCAGAAACTTCCGACCTGGAGGCCAGCAAGGCCGCCGGCCTCCCTTCCTGTCCGGCAAGGGGGGTGCAAAAGAGAAAGATAAACAGAGATCTTGGCTAATAGATCTTTTCCAGAGGGGTGTGCATATAGTAGCACTCTTTTCTATTTCTCATATTTTCCAAATTAGATATTCCGTAGAGCTGGTTTATTTCCAATTCAGAGATTGATTTTCATCCTATACTTCCCATGCATTAGAATTGTTTGTTTATCCAGTTCAAATAAAAACAAAAGTCTGGCCATGACATGCTAAAAGCCTAGAATCAGCTATATGAAATATTTTTCACCATCTGCTACTTCAAAATTACACCTAAAAAAGCATTGCATTTGACAACACTTAAATGTACAGATAACGATGACTTAAGCTTTAGTGAATACACTCACCATCATTTCCACTGACAGTAACAAGATATCTTTGAGCAACTAAGTCCATTACATGGCCATAGCGAGGCCCAGATCCTTGTCCTTGTACAACCACTCTACAAAAAAAAAAAATTAAATTAAATTAAATAAAGATGATTCGTACCAGAATTTTAAACAATAATCAATAAACCTTGAAGGAGAAGAAGCTCAGTTTAGGTCACTTATGCACACCTGTGCCACTTAAATTTATCATTGGTCAAGTCAAGCACGTAGAGATCATCTGTGGAATGTCCAGCAGGACCAATGCCACCCTAGTCATAGAGCATGAATCCACCAATATTAGGCTAAACACTCACTCAATAAACCCAGTAAAAAAAAAGTTATTATTTAAACTTCCAAAGTACCAAAAACCAAGTAAAAAGAAAACCTACAAATTTACAATCATTCCTAAAGGCTTATTATTGCTTAAATCACCTGAAAAACAACCATAGTGCCCACTGCAGCTGCTGCATGCGCCGCCCTCGGAGAAGGTGGGTCACCAGCAGGCCTCATTCTGCAAAATTAGAACACTCAAAGCAGATGAACAATCAGTAGGATCCCAATTCAATAATTTCAATTCCAAAAAGTTGAAAAAGTGAGAAACTTTCTTCTAAAAGAAGGAGAAAAAAAAAAGGGAGAGAAAAGAGAAATATAATTCACAATTAGTAAGTACCTAGTCCACTTCCTGGTGAGAACATCGTAGGAATGAACCGAATTGGTCACACCCGCTAACCCTACATTCACAATGAAGCAAATTTCAAAATTCAAATGAACTAAAATCAAGATTCGAGTAAAACAAGTTGAGAGAGAGAGAGAGAGAGAGAGAATAGGAGGGAGTACTGATTCCAGGGGCGGAGGAACCGGCGCCGCCTTCGATGGCGGTGGCACCGCCGAAGAGGATGAGGCGAGGGCCATGAGTCTTAGTGGCGGCGACGGCGGTGAGGGTGTGACCGCAGCGTGGGCCAGGGGCGTCGTCGTCGGTATCCCAATAGGTCTCGAGGGTACGATAGGTAGGAGCCGGGTACAGCCATGGCTTCGCCGAACCCATCGGACCAACCCAAACCCAGAACCAAACCCAAACCCAGACCCAAGCCAAAACCCGAGCAGCAGCAACCAGCAAGGTATCGTCGATTTGATCTAAGTGCTGCTGAATCTTCTTCTTTTACTCACTACTTTAGAAGAATCTGATTAATTAATTAGAGAAAAAAAAATAAGAAAATGAAAAGCCGGCGACCTTGATTGACGAGTGAATGATCGCTCGCTCGCTCGCTGTTGGCTGTTGGCTGAGGTTGTGGTGCTGCTGGGGCCCGGCCTTCGCCTCCGGACCCTCTTAATTTCTTTTTCTGCTTTCTTTTATGGCATGTTTTTTAATTAATTCATTATTTGAATAAGAGTTCTTTGTTAATAAACTTAACCCTATCTTAAGTTTTTGAATTATTTTGAGAGTTTAGAGTTTATGATATAATTTTTAGAATTTATAGAATTATTGTATAATTTTATGAAATTATAAAATATAACTCTATAAAAAAAGTTATATATTGTATCATAACAAAAATAAAATATAACTATTTATATATTGTATTATAATAAAATAACTATGTTATAATTATATACATCGTAAGAAAAAAGTTTACTTTTAAGTCACTCTTAATAACTTAAAAAAAAAAAAAAATCTTTCATATGATTTTTTAAGTAAAATTTATAATTTTTGGTGGCTTTTTGTTAATTTATTTTTTAAAGAATTGGCGATTACTTTTGGGGGTTTCTCAGACTCGTTTGGGTCTTTTTAACTGTTTGTTTTGTCTGTGAGATGTGGTGAGTCCGGTGACAACTCTGAAGCCTACAGAGTACAGACTATAAATAGACAAAGTCAACGTATGTTCAATGTTGTACTACAGTGGATCAAAACTACGCAACATTCTTACCAAAAAATACGCGACATTCTTACAAAAGGAAAAAGAAAATACACAACATTCTTACCAAAATAAAATGTACGGAATATTTTTACCCAAAAAAAAGATAACATATATTTTTATGAATAAAGTGCCTTTTTTCACAAAAATACATTGGCACAAAAAAAGAAGTGCTTTTAGGTCTGGAACAAACAATGAGTCTTTTTTTAGCCAAGATCTACTATGATTTGGTAAATTATACAAGCCAAAAATAAACTTATAAAATATAAAAAAATAAAAATAAAGTTATTTTTTTGTTTTATAACTGTATTAATTAACTTTTGGGTCTCCTTCTTACCAACGAATAAGATGGGATTCTTACAAAAGAGAAATTGTCTTATAGGACAAAAAGAATAAGGTTTCTAAAAATCAAGCCTTTTTTCAATTACAGTTATTTTTTAAATTTTTCTTCTTTCTCTCTCTTTAATGATCAAGATTAAAGCTTAAAAGATCAAGATTAAAACATGACAGAGAATTCTGATCCTAAACTTAAAATACGATGATAACTTGTGAGTTTGATAAAAAACCAAGACTTTAATGCTAGAGTTCAAATCTCACACCCATTTGACCTCCATTGTAAGTTTGTAACATAAATAATGACTCAAAATTTTGGAATTTACACACTTATAAAAGGGTGCGCAACAAAAACGGCAACCCCGTGATTCTGGATACTGTCCTACGTGGAAAAGAAGTAATAAGTAAAATTAAGCCAAATTTAGGAACACATCGGCAACTGGTCTTCTTCTAGAAAGGCCAAAGTGTGATTTTCTATTCTTTTCAACCATTCATTTGTTTATTTTCAAAGAATGGTTTGTCCATACCCCTCCATACATACGTGTAACATGGACTTCACCAAGTCTTTCTTGACTGTTATCTCATGCCTGGTTCTTATTCAACATTCTGAAATGACCAAACTACACATTTTTCTCACTGCCAGAAAAGAATACGGTCACAGACCCAGTGGCCACAAATTAAGGGAATTAAGCAAAAAGAATGTAGAACACCATCATATCCTATCTAGTGTAGACAATAATTCGAGGATATCCAAAATCTTGTCACTTTCAATGTATCCTATAATTTTATATAGTTTATGCCCGGACCCGGATCCACTTGGGCCCAAATATGCCAACTGAAAGGGTAGCATATGGCACACATATCACCATCATAATCGTCAATACATACTTTCTGCTAAAAATATATGCAAGACACCCCATAATTTCACTGTTGTTATACCTGTACAACACTTGCACATGCTTATCTCGTAGGTCCACCAGAGCTTGTTCCAAAACTCGTTATGGAAGACCAAGAGACAGTCTCTACAGGTTTTCAGGAACTTTTCTAGACCAATGTCATCAAAACATCATTAACTATCAATGCAATGAATTTTACGGATAATATATACCAGAGATGAGATGTGAATCCATTTCAGCTATTCTGACAAAATGAGGAAGAAAGTGAAAAGCATGAATTTTGATCAGGGGCATGGGTTGGGAAACCTTTCATGAATCTTGTTGATTTCCAAAATTACTTCAGGTGTGAGCTCAACCTTGCATGCAGCTACAACCTCCTGAAGCTGCCATGACTTGGTTGCTCCGAAAACAACACTTGCAACTAGAGGGTGACTCAAAACAAAGGCTGCCACATCACAAATCAAAATGCACAAGACATAACTATTGAGTACAAAGTTGACAAGTATAAATGTATTAAATGAACAAACGCCACCTATGAACATAGTTGTATTAGCTCAAGCAATTAACGGAAGTCCAATCTGAATCCATCATTTGACAGCCTGCAATGATGCTTTTCTAGAAGAAATACTTTTGCATCCATGATTACTGTACTAGAACATGGAGAAGCCAGAGAGAGAGAGAGAGAGAGAGAGAGAGAGAGAGAGGTATCAAACCTATTGCAAGAGATACTGGATGAAGACTGTACTTTTCTGCAATATCAATGTATTCCTGTGAACATAAGGAAATAAAAGCAGATTAGTGAAGTCAGCATGCGAAGGGCAATATATGAGAAATTGAAGATGCAGTAAAAAGGATATTTGGAAATGACCAATTAGTTAATCATCAGCTTTTGTAGCCCAAGATTTTCCATTATGAACAAGGACAGAACTACAGGCACACATGCACAAACACAGGTTGAACACCCAGACACCCACTCAACCACACACGCAGTATGAGTGTATCCAAATATGCATACACATAAACAAAAATAATATATTGCCTTTATAAAATTCCTGGGCATCATAACATATGAAGTAAAATGGGATTGAAACAAATTCAGTGAAAAAGGTACAACTACCATGTTCTTCTCAACCAGATTTATCAGAGTTTTTAAAATGCATTTTCTTTAACTTGAATTGAATGTTCTACAAAACCATGGATTTATTAATCTTTCAAGAGGCCTATTGTGAAAAACAGAAGAATACCATGGATGCTGCTCTTATGATGTGATTGGACAGGTTGTATCTAGATTCCCCTTCTGAATATTTCCCTGTGAAAGAAAAAATAACAGTCTAATTAAGACAAGATCGCCATCTAGACTGCAGAAAATTCCTACATTTGAAAAGATTAGATAAACAATTTGAGAATTGACCTCTAAAATGATTCAACCGAGCATCTGCTGGACACCCATCAGGCAAAAAATACTTCCCAGTGAGTATACCCATTGCAAGGGGGCTGTAGGCTAATAAGTTGATCCTAAAACATCCAATGGCCCAACAAACAAGTCATGATTAAAAAAGAAGTAAAAGTGGCAATAATATTTCAATGTAGAATTGAATTGATCAGTTTACCACCCAACATAACTGGGCTCAGGAACTCAGACTAATAAAGCTCCTTTTTGTAATAATTTTGATCAGGTGCAATTACAGGACAAGTGAAAATGGAATCAAATTATCATTGTATCTATTAAGTTTAAGTTAGCTGCCATGAATCTCAGTTGCTATAGAACACAACCATATGACTTCATCATTCTAACCCACTTCAGCACCAAGGGAAAAAAGGAAATCCAACCATTTAAGGAAGCTAAACTTTTTACTTACTTCAACTTTATTAAGAAATTGACATTTATAAGAACCAAATTGTCCTTATCATTTCATACATTATGAATAGTTTAATTACCAATTTTACTTAAAACCAACACTTTGAATACCTCTCATGATGACAGCATTCAGCCAATCCAGAATCAAAAGTTCGGCAGAGCAAGCTGTATGAGTTCTATCAAATAAGCAATAAGTTGCATTAGTTCCAGAATCAATACAGTGACCAATTGAATCAGTTTGTGCGTGCATGTGTGTGTGTGTGTGTGTGTGTGTGTGTGTGTGTGTGTGTGTGTGTGTGTGTGTGTGTGAGAGAGAGAGAGAGAGAGAGAGAGAGAGAGAGAGAGAGAGAGAGAGAGAGAGAGAGAGAGGGGAGCACAGAGAACAGCAAGCCTCAGTGTTCTAGATTAGAATGAGCCAAACAACCTGCACAGATACAATCTTTTGATGGCAAGTGCCCCTTTCAGCTACCTGAACAAACTTCATCACACCATATGGTGTTTCATTACTGAGACCAACGTATCTGATCTACAAAACAAAAATTGTCCAATCGCATTCACATTCCTTGTTCTTAAAACATTGCAAACAAAGGCAAAAGCCAATCAAGCTAAACAACTTATCAAAAAAGTGGGGGGAAAAGCAACGGCATGAAACTAACCTTACCAGAATCAACAGCTCTCCCAAGAGCATCAAGCTGTTCCTCTATAGGAATTGAACAAAATTGTCGGGTTGGATCATATTCAGTTTCTCCAAACATGGGAACATAGCTACAAAAACAGTCATTAATCAGTTCAACTGTTACTAAAGGCTCAATGCACAAGGAAATACAAGGGTCCCTCATGGTGTAGGCACAAAGTGGAAAAAGCAAGACAAGCCTGGGTGAAGTCCATTGAATTCTGGAGTTGTGAAATAAACATACATAGTCGGGGAGAATTAAACTTTAAACAAGATGAAGCATGGGGGATATGCAAATCTTGCAATGAACTTCATTTTTACATTAAGCATACACCATTTACAGTAATGCCAAAAATAACCCCAAAAAACTAAAGGGAAGGATCGACGTACAAACCGATCATAATGGGTGTGTTTGAACACTCGTGGGTGTCAAATGGATTGGTAAATAATGTTTTTCTGTTACTATATAATAAATAAAAATATGCAGAAAAGGAAATTGGACCAAATATCGACCTTAAAGAAGGAAAAGCATAACGTATTGGCCTAAAAATAATTTGTTATATAGCCATATGTCAATATCCTAGAGGATTTGTATTATGAAATTCAAGGTAGAAAACCCATAATAAATTGACGGAATCAAAATCAAGTATACCTTATCAGAGAATATAAATTTGATAACCACATCGCACATTGATAATTTATGGTTGTAATATACACCATTCAAGTTGTGCTTATCATCGTGGTTTTGAGTAATTGAATTTAAATATTGCAACATAAATTGAACACATGTATAAAATAAACACAACCAAATAGAAGAACTCTAAGATCAAGAGCATTGGTCAAAACAACAAGGTTGCACCATATGACTCTTAAATCTAGAAGAGTTTATAAGAAAGTAAAACATAATAGAGACTATCGTGCTGATAACGTGTTATAAAATAAAGAGAAATGTAAAGAGAACATAAGAGAGAGTTAGGGAGGAATAAGAGATTCTTTATCATTCACATAAGGCCTCTATTTATAGGCTCTTGGATGACCTAGGATAAACCCTTAAGGAGAGAATTAGGGAGGAATCAGAGATTCTTTCTCATTCACATAAGGCCTCTATTTATAGGCTCTTGAATGACCTGGGATAAACCTTTAAGGTCTCCTATTTTAAAATGAATTGAACTCCTCTTAATTATCTATACAATTGCTCTAGATAAAACATGAGATAAATATTAAACATGATAATGGACAGCCACATAATTAATGATATTTACAACACTCCCCCTTGGATGTCCATTGAATATGACAGTTGCCTCATAAAAAACCTTACTAGCCAAAACCATATGGGAAAAAGACTAGCTAAGAAAAAGACTATTCTAACATATGGCATTTCCATCACTGTTCATGTCATTCTCGATTCTTTTTCTCATTTCAAAATCAGGGGTGTTTTTGCATTTTCCTTTTAGTGCTCATAGCGAGTGTTTCACTGGTAGTTTGATGTCGTGGAATCAAAATTGAACACTGGACTACTTGTAATTCCAAATTGTTGCCAATTTGTCTGACACTTGTCTTAAAATATACATTTTTTGGTTGCGTAACGGCTATTTATTTAGTTTTCCCCTGGAACTTCTAGTTATCCCCATGTCTTCTATATTTCCTATACATGTTGCGCTATGTACGTGAATTTGGGGATTTGTATTACTGGAAGTTTTGCCTAAGAAAGATGACCAGTGCTTGTATCTTGTATCCAATTTTTATCAGTCCGGGAGATAAGTTACTGCTTGCATAAAACCACTATTTTTTTTTACGGAACTTTTCTGCGGTACTTGAGTTTATTAACACATATGGAAGAACACAAGATGGTAAGTCAAATAGAATTTCATGAATCTTCATGGGAAAAGGAAGGACATGAGATCCAGAGATTCTTTCAGAGAATAAAATATATATATATATATATATAATGAGGCAATCATTTAATTCTATGAAGATTCATGGGAAAAGGAAGGACATGAGTAGGGATGGCAACGGGGCGGGTCGGGGCCGGGGGTGCCACCCCCATCCCCCGCCCCCGAAATTATTTGAATCCCCGAACCCGCCCCAAATCCCCGATTATGTAAACGGGGATTCCCCGTCCCCGACCCCGCCGGGGAATGGCTTCCCCGAACCCGCCCCGAATCCCCGCCTCAATGTCCACTTTTTTTTCTCCCCTGAACATAGTGCATATCAAATAACCATTACATATTTACATAGCACTGCAGTATGATACAAACCTGCTAGCAGTAATTATTAATACAAACCTGATGAATATATTAATACAAACCTGCTAGTATCAATAGATTCAATTCAAACTTGCTTAACATAATACATATCAAACTTGCAGAGTTGCAGACCTGTTACTTAGAAGTTAGAACTCCTTTAGCCTGTTTGTTTGGTAGGATCCGAGAGAACATGAGAAGATCTAAAAGAATATGAATATATATATTTTCGGATTGCCACCAAAAAATCTTACATGTTGGTAACATAAAAAAAAAGAAAGTAATAATAGTAATGTGGATGAACAGTAGATGTCTCTGATTCTCTCACTGAGCGAACTTTTAAACTGCAAAATCTGTTCAAATTATATTGAAAAATGGGGGAGTGGAAGGGTAGTCTCTCTTCTTGTTATATCTTCGTGTTTGATATGTAGTGAGTTTCTCTGTAGGGCCAAGCCCAGTTGCCCAAGAAATTAGCAACAGCTTGGACCTGTCAAACCCCAATCAGCCTTTGAAATACCATGGTTCTCTAACCGAGTTCACTGGAAATCCCTGCTTCATTTAACCAAGTTAAAGTTTCAGTGTTTTGCTTCATCCCTAGAAAAATTAGTGAGTTAGAAAATTTGCAAAATTAGTGAGTAATAGTTTCTATAACCACAAAAATTATGAAGCTAAAAACAAATATATTCTACTCCCACAAGACAAAGGCCATTTTACATTAAAAAAAAAACAAACTTCAGTACCTGAAGTCATGTGAAGAGAGTAACATCTCTCAGTCTCTAAATTTGGCTGGTACTGTTGCTTCTGTAAAATATTCCTTCCTGACAGTCTCCAAAGAGCAAAACCTCACCTTCAAAAGACAACTTCTTAATATGAAATGGAAGTAGACAGAAAACAACATCAAACAATAAAATCGCACATTCACAAATTTCAGGTTTTACATCAAGTTGTTATCTGCCTAGGTGATAGCAAAGCAATGCCATATAAATCTCAGAAATGAAAGGGAAAAATTATGGTTGACCATAGCCTATCAGCGTATAACAGAAATTAATACCAAAGTATAGCTCAAATAGCTTTAGCGCATGAAGGTCAGCACTTATATAGTTTATGGTAGTGAGCCTGCATCAGATTTACAATAGAGACTTAATGGCTTTCAAAACTTAAATGACAGGCCACATTCAGAAAAAACTTGTAGTAGATCAACTCAAACTCTGCTGCCTATAAAGATGAAGAGTTCAAATAAAGTGTATGAAATTTGAGTCTAAACATGCTTCTGGTATGGAGTTTACACAAGTAGGTGAAGAAGTTTTTTAGCTCAAAGATATATCATATTTGAATGCCATTCAAGTACAGAATGCAGTATGAATTTTCATTTTCAGACTGACAATAGACCTTTTGAACAATATGGTATTTAATAATAATAATAATAATAATAATAATAATAATAATAATAATAATAAAAGAACAATATGATACGAAATATTCATCTAGGATGGTAATACATACCACCGAAGCATAGGACTTTAACAAGGGTTTGGCAAGCTTCCAAATTGGCTTGAATATAAATGGAGCTTCCACAAAGAGGACTTGCCCCAATCGCTTTGGATAATAATAGTAGAATACATCAAACTGCAACATATAAAGAATCAACTCACAATGAGCACTGTCAGATCAAGGATATATTGTATTGTTGCAACTTGCAAGCAACAGAAACAGAATTTGATTAGCAAGTAACAAGAGAAAAACTAGTTACAACTAAGTATTTGAAGGAAATTAGCAGCTCGCTTGTAAAATATACCAAAAATGTTACGAACTTTAAATCCGTATTCTCTATACCGAAGCCTCGTAGATCGAAGATTCCAAGTATTTCTCCTTTCCCTTCCGGAAGGGCACTCAATGCCTTCTCAATCAAAAACACGCAGAGCTTCTCATTCTCGGCAGGATGGTGCACCTGTGGCACATTTTTGCATCAACAAACAAAAACCAAATACATACCAGAGTCCAGACAGTGGGGAGTAAGCGAGACAGAGATGGTGGTGAGAGGGCGAGACAGAGATGGTGGCGAGAGGGCGAGACAGAGAGGCGACTGGCGAGACTCGAGAGTGCGAGACAGAGGGGCGAGATGGTGGCGAAAGGGCGGCGAGACAGGATATGGCGAAATCTCCAAGAGCGGCACGACTGCACGAGAGAGACCGAGTGACTGAGAGATCGAGATTAGAGAATAGAGAGTCAGAGTCTCAGAGATGGTGGCGAGAGGGCGAGACAGAGAGGCGACTGGCGAGAGGGCGAGAGAGAGACCGAGTGAGTCGAGTGACTGAGAATCTGAGATAGTTAGAGAATAGAGACTGAGTCTGAGAGATCGAGATTAGACTTTAGGGTTTGGTGTATTGGGGTTTCAGGTTTGGCTTTGGGGTTTGGAATTTGGGGTTTTAAAACATATATATAAATATATAATTTAACAAACATACATTAATATATGGTATATACCCTAAACATATATATTTGTTAATTTACTTAACATATATATGTTTTTTCATTTATATAAAGCTTAAGGTTTAGGTTATTAATTTTATTATCTAAATTGTGTATAAATATATAAATTGGAAGAATAAGTTTAGGGTTTAGGGTTTAGGTTATTAATTGTATTATCTAAATGTGTATATAAAAATATAAATTGGAATAATAAGTTTTGGGTTTAGGGTTATTAATTTTATTATCTAAATTGTGTATAAATATATAAATTGGAAGAATAAGTTCGTTGAGAGTGAGATTTGTGGCGGCCGTGGCAGTGACATTCCCATATATCCGCTGACTCACTTGATCTTCAACACTCTCAAGTCCACCCCTTTTGACCGGGTCAAGGCTATCATCCTGGGTCAGGACTCGTATCATGGTCCGGGTCAAAGATACTAATCTTGTTGATGCCTACACAACCACCTATAATGAATGGAGCTATGATGAGCATCTCATCCGTGCAGTCATTTGCTATGCCTTGTATTCTGGAATTTGCTCTGTTGTGGTAAGCATGGCGCTTTTTTTTCCCGTGTTTTCGTTAGATTATAATATTTTCTAATTTTTTCTCTAAGTTCTTGATGTTGTCAATCTCCTCCATCTATTGTATTCATCATATTTACGCCATGATGAATACAGGCTTTTTTAATCAAATTGGGAAGTAAACTTACAATAGTCATAGGAAAGTAATTAAAAATGCTTTATCAAGCACAGTTTGGCTACATGGTCCTCAATTGGCTAAATATTGTGCCAGTGTCTGTTTGTTGTGTGTGTATATATATAAAATTTGATTTGTCCCAATATGCATTATATGATTCATTTCCTCTTGTATGATTTTCTTGAGGGCTGACATAAATGGATATGCAGCACAATGAAAAGTCATTTTCGCTGAAAGCTGTGGAGGATGGCCAGGTGCTGCTATACTCTGTAAGCATTCTTGTTCATCTCATCAATGTATCATCAATATAAAGTAATGCCCTTGATTACATGTCAGTTTGATTTTCTGTTCTTTGTCGTTTGCCTAGAACTCTGTCAATGCTTGGGAAACTAAAATTCCATATCCGTGGCTAGTTTTCAATGAGAAGATAAAAGCGAACTCTGTTTTCCTACGGGATTCAACAACTATGGGTCTGTCTTTCTCTGGCCCAGAGGGTGTCTAGTCTGGTTAATATGTTCAAGGAACTTCACCAAGATGTTGGTTGTTCAATTCCATCTCATGGCAATCTTGAAAGTGGGTTGTCCAGGTTTCTTTTGTGAATTATGATTGATATTCATTTTTCAAATTGATTCTAGGGTGTTCTCTTGCTCAATGTTGTTCTCACTAGTGAGATTCTACTTGCCCTAAATTGTTCTCATGTTAACACAGCCATGTTGCTTGTCTTAGATTTTACAACTGTTTTTTATGTTACCAGTAATGAGATTCATGAAAATATGTTACCAGTCAGGTCAAAGAAAGAAAAGATGTTACTGGTAATTTTGTTAGTTCGATATTGTTCTAAACTAGATTGTTCACAAAATGCCAATCGTTTTGCTGCTTGTCTTTACCATTTTATCAATAAAATAAGTTGCAAGAGTCTTGTAGAAAGTGTGTTGTAACCAAAGGGTGATTCTTACTTTTATTATCAATAAAATATATAGAACAGTTTCTTACTGAGCCTAATTGATGATCAATAGCGTGTATTTGTTGTTGCTATTACATGTGTACTGATTGATGAATAAATTTTAGCTTCAATGTGCTTTATGTCTGGGTCGATCGAAATAGAAAATGTTTTTGTTCCTGAAAATGAGGTAGGCATGTGGCAATGGCTTTTTGGCAAGAAAGTTAGTAGCATAGTTTTTCACAATAGTGGTCCAGGTGATGGATTTGTTGGAATTGCTGCACCTTCTATTGCAAGAATTCTACTGGTTTGTGATTTTAATCATGCCAAATTTCTGTCAATAAGGCATTTTCTTGATACATTTGCATAGCTTTTGATCCCAACCGTTGTATATAACTTATGTATGGATTCTTCTTTTTTGACAGATTGATTTGGCAATGTTTGGTGGAGAGATTTTATGCCACGTATAGCTAACTTGTCCATTTGGGATTGTTCATTGTTTAACTGAGTAATTGTTTTATGTCAGCTTCTATTCCCAGTTTTCTGTGAACAATTTTTGTCTTCATCAACTGAATTTTTATGGGAATTTGTTATAATTTTTGTACCCAGATGCATTCCTTTGTTCTGTCAATGATGTTAAAGTCTGTAATACAATTGATCAAAGGTCACATAATGCTATTCCTGGTGCGGAGGTGAGATATATATTGAGGAGTTTCTGAATTGCTTCTCAATCATTTTTTATTTTGTCTCTTTAATTTGTTTCTCAAAGCACGTTCATTTTTGTTTTCTTTTGTCTATCTGATTGCCATGTTAATGTCACTATAGAGATTTCTAAGACTAAAGCTATCTGGCCAAGGGCTTGCATTTATATATGCAGCTGGATCTGGTATGCATTTCTTGACACATTTATATGTCTGCAAATTTCAGATTGTGCCCTCATAAGAGTTTGGGTCAGGGCCAAATTCTACAAATAATGCTATTTCTAGCATAATATTGAAGGCATTTTATGCCTATTCAATGTCCAAATCAAATACAATGGTCCAATGAGAAGAGCAGTGTTTGGTGTAAGTTGCTACCATTTATGGAAAGTTTCACTCTTTTTGCTACTGCTTCTATGTTGATTACATAAGGCAATGTATTACATGCTCATAATATTGCAGTTTGTCACGTATTATCAAACTGAAAGTTGATGTTATCCATTTCTTTTTCTTCTTCTTTACTTTTTGAGGTTGTTAATTTCTTTTTTGCAATATGTGGAAATCTAATATTGAATTTGGCAAGAAGAAGGATGTGTTCTAAGTGTAAAACACTAACCGTGAGTGTCAAAACTGCTACCTAAAGTAGCTTATTGATCAAATTCATTTTTTTCCCTTGTAAAAGATATTCATAGTGTGATTGTTGTTAGTAGTTGTACTTGCTAATGAAATAATGAAAGTGAATGATTGAGTGAAATATGAAGTTGGAAGATTTATGTATAAGTCCTGATTCTTCTAATGAAAAGTGGCTGCTATTTGTAGCTTTAATTTTATATATATAGAAGATAATCTTTGCCAATTATTTAAGACTAACATTTAGAGTCTACTTTCTATTGTGAGGGACTTGAGATTTTGTGTTTGTTTTTTCATTGTTTTGACATTCAAGTTTGATTGTGGCAGCTTTTTTCAGGAATTTGGGACATGCATAGGTTTGATCTTGTGGGGATGTTTTTAGTTGAAGCATGTATGACTTAGGCATTTGATGAACATGTTATCAAGTTATTTTGAGAGAATGTTATGTTAATTCCTTTTTATTGTAAAATGTATAATTTTTCATTAGCTCAACAATGTAAGCTTATATTTTGGTACTTTTGTATATTTGACCATGTAGTTATTTTGGGTCATATAATGAAAGTTTTTAATTTAATTATTTTTGTCTTTGCATATATTATTTATATCAAGTTTACATTAAAATGCAAAGAAAAATAATTTGGGAGACACAAAAAAATGTCAACAATAACTACTATAGCATTCACTAAATGCTTGGAAGAAAAAAATGATAGTGTTTTAAAATGCTATAGTAATGATTATAATAGCATTTAAGAAAAGCTATAAAAGATATATATAATAGCATTCAAAAATGCTATTATACACAATATTATAAAAACGTAAAAACACTATTATAAAATATTATAGTTTCCCAATAATAGCATTTCTTGTATGTTACAGCGTTTTAGAAACGCTATAGTAGTAGATCTATTATAGCGTTTGAAAATGCTGTAATAGATGTGTTCTTTAATAGCGTTCCAAAAATGCTATAAAAAAGTTTGATCTATTATAACGTCGGCTGTCATAGCATTTTTTATAATGCTATTATATGGCTTTTATAGCATTTTTTGAGTGCTATGAATGACGTTTTATGTTGTAGATATATATATATATATAATTATACGTTATTACTTATCATACAAGGATCTGAAGTTCCTTAACCCATACAAGGACCTGAAGTTCCTTCATACGTACAAGAGTATTAAGTTTCCAATACCTATGTGAGAAACAAAGTTCTAATGGGGACCAAAATTCTGAACCTGTAGTTTCGGATATATCAAAATAGATGAACTTACAATTTATGGATCATAATATTATGAACCAAAAGTTTCATAATTGATTATAATATAATTTTCTTATGCAATTTTAATGTTATTTATATTTTAATTATGTTTATATTTCACTACCCGTTCTATATTATTATACACTTTATATATGATTATTCATACATAAATGCGATTAGGGCCTGAAGTTCCTTATTCTCAACATTATAAAGACTTGAAGTTCTTTGACCTTAATTATTATAATGGTCTGAGGTTCCTTATCATATGATCCAATCGAAACCTGAAGTTTCTCGATCCAATCGAAACCTGAAGTGTCATGATGATTGGTCAATATTGGAACAATATGCAATGAAGTACATGTTCGATGATAGTGCAAATACAACATATTCGATCATTGAGGTCTTGATATTGTTAAGCACTCGATTTTGCTTTATATATGATATACACGACGATTATCACATATTATATTAGGACCTGAAGCTTCTTGATTTTGATTAATCATTTAATCATACGAAGATCTAAAGTTCTTCCATTTTTATGAGGACCCTAAATTCTTTGGTTCTTATCATGTGATCAATCATAATCTTGAAGTTTCTTGTTTTTATTATATATAATAAAGACTCGAAGTTCTTCAATCTTTATCCTATCGTGTAACTAAATGAGAACCTGAAGTTTCTCAATCTTTATATAAAAATCATGACCCGAAGTTTGTTGATTCATTTTATTGGAACCAAAAGTTTCCATAGTCTATTTTAATGCAATGTTTTACAATTCCTGCTTTAATTTCATCGTTCTATTTATTTTCTTATTTTAATTATTAGCTATGCATTATTCTTTTTATGGATCTATTGTCCTCAACATCGAACCTGAAGCTTCGAATATAGATATCATTTTGCACTTGAAATTCTAATTAATGCAGCCTCAACCTTGAAGTTTTGAGCAAATTATTTTGGCATGAAGTTCAAAATATATGAATCTTGTTAAAAACCAGAAGTTCTAACATTGTACATACATAAACAAAATAAGGACTTGAAGTCTAAATATGAACATGAAGTTCAAAGCTCAAATTTTTTAGACCCGGAAGTTTTAAATTAAATTCATGTCCATGTTTTGAATCTGGAACCTGAAGTTTCAGAAATATGTTAATGTAGACATGATGTTCATGTTATGACTTTTGAGGAGTAAATATTTAGAACCCGAAATTCTAACCTACTTCAAATTTGAGGTTTTTCAAAATACATGGGAACATATCATTTGTATTTTGCCAATATTAATTGAACCAGAAATTCAGATCTATAAATATTACTTCGAATCTATAAGTAAAATACGGAAGTTAAATTACTCACATATGCAATGTCTTAATTAATTGGGCTTGTGTGGGCCATTTCATATACACTCCACTTCTGGGGAGCTAAACTTTGGAACCTATAGATTTGTCACGCTTCAGGCGTGCAATAAACCATTTTTTGTCAAATTGATGGACTACCATGTTAGGACATCAATCCATGTTGACATATATAAAACTTCCATATGTGACTTTGCAGTTTCGTTGTATATATATGCATCTAGCTTTCAAATAAATGCATTCACTAGATTTGCATTATCATTCATATCTCATTCCCATATTGAATGGTATGAAAACGACTAGTATATGCATATTATGCTATTTCACGCCGTTCTTCTGGAACGGTCATTTCTCCCCCTAATGGCGGGAAAATTTTCATAAGTGCATATATAAAAACAAATAGAGTGAGTGGTTATACAAACTCAAATGCTTATATAACTTCAGGTTATATAAAAACGAAATATAATTAGGTTTGCAATGCACATGTAGGTATATGACACTTCTGGTTTCAAATAATTCTTCAACATCTAACTTCAGGTTATAATGTGAATCAATAAATTAGTTATGAAAGTGATACAACCAACAAATACAGAGGTCATATAATGGGGTTCTAATGAATAAAAAAATAATATATATATATATATATTCATAGAACAACCATGAACATATATGCCAATATGTTCTAAATTGAAGCTATGAAACTTTCAAATTCATTAAAAGCTATGAAACTTCAAGTTTCTGTACAAAATATAAGCAGAACTTCGGGTTCTTAAATCTTGTTAAAGTATAGAACTACAATCTCATATGAATAAATGTTTTCTGCTTAATCTAAACTTAATCAAGAACTTCAGGTTCATAAGAAAAATTATGGAGTTATGAAAAATTTGAGTTCTAAATCATGGAATGATAGATCAAAGAACTTCTGGTTCAATTTGATTCTATAACATAGCACATGAAGATCAAGGAACTTCAGGTTCTGACTTGATTAAGTAATGTACATTGAACTACAAATTTTAATCAATCATAAGAACATTAGGTTCTATCGCATCTCCAAATTTCATCCACTTCTGATAAAGAAACAAAATGTCAAAGAACTTCAGGTTCTTATTTGACTGTTTAATGTAGAACTACATGTTCTGATCATATTTTTCAAGAACTTCAAATTTCTCAGGTTTTGAGTAAAACTAAGAAATAAGGAACTTCACGTTGTATACGTTAGAATATCAATTTCTTTATAAGTTTGATCTCTCCATTCCGTGATAGGAGGTATAAATACAGTATAGATCAAAGATTTAGAACTTCAGGTTCTATATAAAGAAAATAATATAGCCAACTAGTGTACATAATGAAAAGCGGATTAATTACCAATGTACAACATTTAAATTTATAGATCTGAACTTCTGGTTCAATCAATATTGACAAATTAAATACAAATAATATATTCTCATGTATTCCCAAAACCTCAAATTTGGAGTAGGTTAGAAGTTCGGGTTCAAAATATTTGCTCATCAAGAGTCATAACATGAACATCATGTCCATTTTAACATATTTCTGAAACTTCAGGTTTCAGATTTAAAACATGGACTTAAATTTAATTTGTAAACTTCTGAATCTAAAATGTTTGAGTTTTGAACTTCAAGTTCATATATATTTAGACTTCAAGTCCTTATTTTCTTTATGTATGTACTATGTTAGAACTTCTGATTCTTAACAAGATTCATATATTTTGAACTTCAGGCCAAAATAAATTGCTCAAAACTTCAGGTTGAGGCTGCATTAATTAGAATTTCAAGTTCAAAATGATATCTATATTCGAAGTTTCAGGTTCGATATTTAGGACTACAGGTCCATATAAAAAGAATGATGAAATTTTGCATAGCTAAGAATTAAAATAAGAAAATAAATAGAACGATAAAATTAAAGAAGAAATTGTAAAACATTGCATTAAAATAAACTATACAAACTTTTGGTTCCAATAAAATGAATCAACAAACTTCGGGTCATGATTTGTATGTAGAGATTGAGAAAGTGGACAATGTTGTCTGTCTAAATATGGAAAGTTTACATTGTTGTCGGTCCAAATATGGAAACTGAACAAAATTGTCGGTCTAAATAAGGAAAGTTTCAAACAATGTCGGACCGAATAAGGAAAGTTTACAGAAATCTGTCTGGTCGATTATGGAACAGTATTTCTGTTGGACCAATAGTTAATAATAGTTTTTTTCTTGGGCCACTATTCTGTCATAGTTTGGTTTTTGGGCCTAATATTTTCGCCCATTATCTTTGTTGAGCCAGTTTATAACTAAGTTTCCGCTTAGAGTTATTTTTAGGCCAATACTTTATGCTTTTCCTTCTTTATGGTCGATTTTTGGTCCAATTTCCTTTTCTGCATATTTTTATTTATTATATAGTAACAGAAAAACAGTATTTACCAATCCATTTGACACCCACGAGTGTTCAAACACACCCATAAGTTTAGTCCAAACAAAACAAGAAATAAGTTTTGTGGGTTTTTGCAGAAACAAAGCAAAGATGGTGCTACTCAAAGACACAGTGCCTGCAGCACAGAACAACATAGACACAAGGTTCATACTTTTGGACAAAGGCAGGAAGACAGCAGAAGGCCAAAACAAGACATGCTGGGAACTCATGGCGGATGAGACGGCGGCAGTTCACTTCCAGCTGTGGGGAGACGAGTGCGATGCATTCGAGCCTGGCAACATCATACACCTGGCTAATGGCATCTTCTCTTACAACAGGAACAGTCTTGTGCTCAGGGCTGGCAAGAGAGGGAAAATAGAGAAGGTGGGAGAATTTACTATGGCATATGTAGAGACACCCAAGATGAGCGAGATTCACTGGGTTCGTGACCCAAATAATTCTAAGAAGTACATCAAAGAGGATGTGATTTCACCTCATTCACGTGTCTTTCCACCTAAGTATTGATTGTAGTCTTGTTCCTTCATAAAATTTGTCTTGCTAAAACAATACTGATTAAAGTTTTTTTTTTTTTTTTTTTCTAAACCTGTTCATAAACTTGTCTTGCAAATCCAAACTTGTTCTTAAACTTGCCTCTTCATTGTGAATAAAATACTTTAAAAGAATTAAATGTTATTATATATGTTACATTACTGTAAAACTAAACAACCAATTTCCCTCCCCTATAAGTTATCTCTATGAAGCATAAAAACTTCTACATCTCTTCCGCAGACTATGTTGTACATATATTACAAACTCAATTATGAGGAATGAAGATTATTCAGTCGCTACCGTCTAAATTTCTAGCATTCTCAGGCTGTATACACTAGACAAGGCCTTCAGCTTCTGCAACTCTTAACTTCCAAATTCGGCAAGCCCATGCTACTATGAGAGAGGCAATCCACAATTTGAGAAATGGGAAAGGATCAAGCCTCCAGAGAAATGTGGATTGTCACATTCACAAATTTATAATCCACAATCTGTCAACTATATATATGCAAGTGAGTTCCTATCAAGATCAGGCTGTGGTCGACCACGAGTTGGAGTTGGTGGCCTCTGAATGTTTAGCTCCTACAAGACACCAGAAAGATATGACGGTATGAAAGAGAGCAGACAAATTCTCTGTTAACATTAAATAATAATCTGATATAAAGGCATATTATGTATTATCAACATTATAGATGCAATGGCTTACCTGCATCCATGTGTCATCTGTGACCCGTTCAGGAGATGTCTCTGGTGACTGAAGAGGAGGTGGCAAAGGATGTATTAATTTTGGAACCACAACCAACCCTCTGCCAACAACCAGTATAGCACCAGCATTGTTTGCCGTCCCTAAATGAAAAGGCAATATGAGACTGCAAGCACCAGACATGGAAAGAAACTGACAAAGATTTTGCTTACCACAATAGTTAGTAGCAGAAAAAAGAGTGATCAACTGTCCCTGGGCAAATCGTTCAAACCCGTCCATGACACATTCATGAGCCCTTATAATGAGCTGTAATTTGTTTCTCTTACAAAATTCTGTGACACGATCAGGCTGCAAGTAGCAAGAATATATATTGTTAGGGTGGACACGTATGCCTATCCTAAAAGTATGCACATGAAAGCAGTGACCCTATGAGTGAGTCATCAGACGAACAAGAACACTAACATCTCTCATACCATTCAAATATAATGTGCCAAACTACATTAATAGTGATAAGGTATCAAGTATCAGCTCTCATACCATTCAAATGTAGAATGTGTTTGATCTTAAAGAATACTTTCAGTAAATCTATACCCATGTTTACTAATGTATGTGAATTGTCAATTTGTCATAGATTTAACATCAGAACAGTGGCTCCTACTTTTTTTTTTGATAAGTGGCTCCCACTCTAAACCCCTAAACAAATACTTCTATGCACTAACATCACCAGAAAGGGGAAAAAAATTGCACGTTAAAAGCAATGTACATGTAGAAATATGAGAGAAAAAAAGGCCTGGAAGTGCGTACCCCAAAAGTGACGAGACCAGGCCCTCTAGCATTTGGTCTCAAACCCTCTACACTATCGTTTTCTGTAGGATCAGACCTATGTACATAGATTTTATAAGACCACAAACATAAACAACTATTAAAAGCAAATAGACACATGAATTGAGCAAGAGCTTACCACAGAAGATCCATTAAAATTATAGACCCAGCATCCATCGTAATGGGTCTTTCAAGCTTCTCTATCTGTTCTACAGAATTTATAGATCTCCCAATGCCACCATGCATACAGATAATTTTCTTTTCAATTAGTGCAGCAAGTGGGAGGTAGTTGAAAAGTTGATTGAACCGTGTCCATGCCCATATTCCGTCATTCTCTCCCTACATGCACATAAGTTACTAGCACATTTAATATTCTGAAATTTCAGAGCAAAGACTGTATCATGACTGCATAATTATGCATACCATTCTCTCAATGCATTCAATACGAAAACCAAAAAGAGCATTGATATCAGCAGCCTCATGATTCCCACGTATTAAGTGAACATTCTCAGGATACTCAATCTGCAGAATCAATCAGGGCATTATACAGTCAAATATAAGAAGTGATAGAATACAACTATATATCAATTAGATTACTTAAAGGCAGAAGTTTGCCTTGAGTGCAAGGAGCAAAGTTATGGTCTCCAAGCTGTGCTGTCCTCGATCAACATAATCCCCCAAAAACAAGTAGTCAATATACCTGTAACATTGATAGACTAGCTGAACAAGTCTTGTTTGTTGATTCATAATTTATATATAGAAGGGTAGTATCAGCCCTTCTAACAAAACTCACTTCAACATGAACTAGAAATTTTTTGTGATCTATGACTAGAAGAATTCGAGTAAATTTTTTATATTTATTTGAATGAGAATTTAGACTATTGATTCTTGAATATAACTCAGAGAGACACAATTCTGGTTCAAAACAAATTCTTTCCACGAGTATAATGACAGATATGGCATGAGAGAAAATGCTCAACTTACGTTATGTCTCCTGCAGGGGATGGAAATCCATATTCATCAAATAAGCGCATTAAATCACCAAACTGTCCATGAAGATCGCCAAATACTTTAATTGGAGCTTTCAGCTGAAGAACTGTTGGCTCCTGCATAAAGATCTGCTCAGCAGCATAACAAAGTTCTCCTACTTCATAAGAATCCAGGAAAAACTTCCTATTGACAGGAGCTTTCCAGTTCCGAGGCCTCAGCAATGCAGATATAACCTGCAAGGAAACAAAAGACAACAAACAACCTTCAAGTAAGAAATAAAACGTAGAAAGAAACAGAAATTCAAATGTTAACTGATGCTTGCCCTTTTATGTAGGCCCTGTGGAGACTTCTGCCTGGTGAACTTTTTGTTAGGATATGGTAAGTCGTTATTCACCGGAATCATTCGTCTGCTCTCATTTTCAAATTGATCCAAAGACAACTGTCTTACCATCCCACCCAGGTTACCTACAGCCTCTTTGGCAACGACGACCTGCAACAACAGAAAATTATAATTATGCCATATAAAGAGGACAAAAAAATCCCTTGATTGGGCATCGATGCAAAGGACATACAGCTCTGGGATGAAGGCGAACATCTGCCTCATTGTCACTACCATCAGATACTGTTTCTGCAACTTGTGAGTTATCATCCGAGACAGATGTTTCTTCAGCAGGAGCAGCAGATGTTGACTGCACAGCATGCCAAACAGCACTAGCTGCCTCAGCTTCGGCAGCAGAAGCTTCCCGTAGTTTCTCCATAGAATTTTTGTCCATGCTGCCAAAAATGAATGTGTATTGCATAAACTATGAGTATGTGGCTCAGTCAAAGTACTTGGGAGAGATGGAAAAGAGGATATGGAATAATACCTCAAGCCACTAAATGAGGGACTCTCGGGTTCACCATCCGAAGATGGTGATGTTCCAAAAGAACTTGTGTTAGGGTGATACATTCTGGGACTTGTCAAAGCTGGGGATCTCTCAGATGTTAAAACAGGCAAATTAATTTCAGACTGAAATGATGAATTTTCTGCAACCAGGAAATCATCTAGCAGGATGTCTGTACAAGAAGATGAAGAAATAATATATTACAACATGGTATAGTATATACAAAACCACATAATTTGGCATATACAAAAACAGGGGAATTATTAGAAGTATACCTACATACCATATGCAAAATTCATTTTTTAAAAATGTTTTTTGTTTTTTTTTTTTTGAGATAGCCCCTTGAATTTCCATGATACCAAGGCTTTAAATCCGACAAGTCAAGAATCTTGCAATAATTAGAGAGGAAATCCACCAGACGATAATAAACAGAGGCCGTGTTTGTTTAACCGGATTTCAATTTAGGAATGGGAATTAAATTCCCATTCTGCCAAACTGGAACCTTTGGTTAATTTTTATTGACTGGAAAGGAAACGGAAGTAAGGAATAATTCCATTCAATGGCCTGAATTGAAATACCAATGGAGAGTGGAGAGGCGGTATTTCTATTCCATTCGACATATGGAATGGAAATTTACAGCAAATACTCCTTTAAAAGTCAATAACTATACAAACTAAAAAGGAAAAAATGGAAACCTTCATTATCAGAGTCTAGTGCAGAGCCATTAGTAAATGACTTGCTTCACTCTGCATCCGATCTAATCTATGTAAATATCTATATTCTGTTGGGGAAGAAGATAAAGTTAATTATTCTAAAAACCCTTTGGAAGATCTGAAACCAAAATAAGCTCTGCTAGTGCTGCCTCCTACATTAACCCCTTTCTCTCTCCCTTTGTTGCAAACCAAAAGGCTGCTTCCTCCATCAACAGATATGACTGAGATCTGAAAAATTGATTTAAATTCTTTCATCTCCAGCACAATAAATCGTGGGTTTCTAGAGTTTTCCTTATTATAGTGGATCTTTATGTCGTCCTCTTTTGGTGGGCTTATGACTATATATATATAAGGGGTTTTAATGGGCCGTCTCATTTCTCAATAAGAAGGATTTTTTTTTTTTAAATAAATGAAGTATTTACACAAACTTGATGGCTTGATGTCTCGTTTCTACGCTGTTTCTTTCATTTATCAATTGATCGATTTTTTTTATATTTTTTTTATATTAAAAATTGGGGATCTTGGAAATTTGTGGAATTATAGTGACGAATCAATGCTATTAAAAATGAAATGAAAATGGTTAAAATTATAATAGAGGAGGAGGTGGTGGATTGTTGTAGAACTGCGGGAGAAAGCAATGATGATGGGTGTTTTGTTTTTATTTATTAAAAAGGGTATGATTGGAAAAATATTAAAGTTTTTAGTCAATTCCGATCATTATCTAATCTTAATTACTTAGTTGTTCCAAACACTAAAATATAAATGTTTATACTATTCCATTCTGGGATGGAATGGAAAAAGAGTTGAATCTCTATTCCTACTCTAACAGTCTAGTCAAACAAATGGGCCAGAATGTTTCAGTCTACTCTTGTATTTAACACTTTGGCTTCCTTCTTAACAACCAAAAATCACTATGTTCACTCTTCATTATCTAATAAAAATACTATCTGTTCTGAAATTACATTATTCAATATTCAATTATGTTATAAAGTCTTTACCTCCCTTAAGACCACCATAAATATATATACGAACACCAAGAGATGCAGCTGCATGGCGACAACGACGCATAAGCTCCAATGGAGGATCATAGTCATTCTGTCCCTTGCTTGTGCGTGAGGAAGTCACAAGCCCATTTCTATCTAACCAAACTCCAGCAGCAGTGTCCAACACTATCAAATAAGGAAAAAAACATAGAAAAAAAGATATTAAGAAAACTTACTGAAATTACAATATTTTCATAGTAAGGTAATCTACAAACAAAAGATTACCTGCAATAGCTGCTTCACCTTCTACACCACGCCCTCCCCTAAGAACACCTCCTGTAACATGTAATCTTGCACCAACAAAAACCTGAGAGAAAACAAGGTCAATTCAGTGATAAAAAAAGGCTCAATACGATAAAGCTAATCCAAAGACAGGCAGGCCGTTATGTACGAAATGCAAAATGCATTCATACCAAGAACAATATATGATTTCTTCACTTGAATAAATATTCAATCATATAAGTCCTACACTTTGAAAACACATATCAAATGATCCTGCAACATACAAATGAGTAACTGTATATTCCTGGTTTATATATTATCACTTACCGCAGCATGTTGATACCTTGGTGAAGGGGACACTCCAGGTGCAAGGGTCCACTCCCACTGACCATTCCTATGCATGAGCAGTCCATAAGCATCTGCTAGTGGCTGTGGGAGCATAGATAGGAGCAAACAAATCAGAAAACCTATTTAGCTCAAAAGACCTCAAGTATAAATTGACATAAGAAATAACCACATATTTCTATCACTAACTTCAGATAAAGAAAGCGAATTTATTAAAGAAATATTAATGAACTATATCCACGGTTACAGGGAAAATCTACTTTTAAGAGAAACAAAACCTCTGCAATTAAAAGAAACATCTTTAAGACACTTCGAAAGTGCCAGAACTAGTTAGGATATAATTAAGAAAGCCTTTCCAAAACTTCAATGAAAATATTGATGATCTTCCAGCTCATGAATGCAAAAGATTCCTAATAGTTCCCCCCTAAGTTTCCTATTCAATCCTAAATCACTTTATGCTCCATGTTTCGCATATGATTTAAATCTTTTTATGGAAACATAGGATTTAAGAATTGATTACTTTATCTTGCTAGAAATGATTCCACATACCGCCCCAGAAATATCTCTTCCACCACAAAGCAAAAACATGCCATCTGAGCGGGCACTGGCTGTTGCATACCTGCAAAATAAGGTTGGTTTGTGAAATATTTAAAACGTAGGCATCTTTCATAATATTTCGAAAATCGAAATATAAATATTACTCACATTCTAGCAGAAGGCCTATCACCTTCTGGATTCAGCCTAGCCCATGCATAAGGTTTCTGAGCAGTATCCAGAGCCCAGGCATCAGAATGCACTCTTTTTCCTTTAAGAAAAAAAAATTAAACAACGATGAAAGTTACTATCACATGTAAAACCATACATTCTCACCATGAAAACTAACAATAACATTTTTGACCAGGTGATGTATAAGCATAAAAGTAAAGACAGTTCCTATACATTAAGTAAAAGTGCACCCATAAATATACTTATCTACCAAGGGAGGTAGAAACAAAACAAACAGAATTCTAGGTGAAACCTTTTTCCTTGAGGGCTGCTATATGCACACCCTCTTTCCTCTCACTACACACCCCTCCCTATCAATCTGTTTATTTAAAGAAAAAAAACAAAACACAACAAAAGGAAAAAACAACAAACCACCTAAGACCCCGATCCCAGTCCCCCCCTGCTCCTGCCACCCTGACACCACCCACGTCATCAGCGGTCGGCAGACTCCTCTCTCTCTCCCCTCTTTCTTTCTCTTTCTCTTTCTCTTTCACACTCCCTTTTCCGGATGAGGGATGAAGGTCGGCGACCTTGCCGGATCCCAGATCGGAGGTCAGAAACTTCCGACCTGGAGGCCAGCAAGGCCGCCGGCCTCCCTTCCTGTTCAACAAGGGGGGTGCAAAAGAGAAAGATAAAGAGAGATCTTGGCTAATAGATCTTTTCCAAAGGGGTGTGCATATAGTAGCACTATTTTCTATTTCTGATATTTTCCAAATTAGATATTCCGTAGAGCTGGTTTATTTCCAATTCAGAGATTGATTTCATCCTATACTTCCCATGCATTAGAATTGTTTGTTTATCCAGTTCAAATAAAAACAAAAGTCTGGCCATGACATGCTAAAAGCCTAGAATCAACTATATGAAATATTTTTCACCATCTGCCACTTCAAAATTACACATAAAAAAGCATTGCATTTGACAACACATAAATGTACAGATAATGATGACTTAAGCTTTAGTGAATACACTCACCATCATTTCCACTGACAGTAACAAGATATCTTTGAGCAACTAAGTCCATTACATGGCCATAGCGAGGCCCAGGTCCTTGTCCTTGTACAACCAATCTACAAACAAAAATACATAAATAAAGATGATTCGTACCAGAATTTTAAACAATAATCAATAAACCCTGAAGGAGAAGAAGCTCAGTTTAGGTCACTTATGCCCACCTGTGCCACTTAAATTTATCATTGGTCAAGTCAAGCACGTAGAGATCATCTGTGGAATGTCCAGCAGGACCAATGCCACCCTAGTCATAGAGCATGAATCCACCAATATTAGGCTAAACACTCACTCAATAAACCCAGTAAAAAAAAAAGTTATTATTTAAACTTCCAAAGTACCAAAAACCCAGTAAAAAGAAAACCTACAAATTTACAATCATTCCTAAAGGCTTATTATTGCTTAAATCACCTGAAAAACAACCATGGTGCCCACTGCAGCTGCTGCATGCGCCGCCCTCGGAGAAGGTGGGTCACCAGCAGGCCTCATTCTGCAAAATTTGAACACTCAGAGCAGCTGAACAATCAGTAGGATCCCAAATCAATAATTTCAATTCCAAAAAGTTGAAAAAGTGAGAAACTTTCTTCTAAAAGGAGGAAAAAAAAAAAAAAAAAAAAGGAGAGAAGAGAAATATAATTCACAATTAGTAAGTACCTAGTCCACTTCCTGGTGAGAACATCGTAGGAATGAACCGAATTGGTCACACCCGCTAACCCTACATTCACAATGAAGCAAATTTCAAAATTCAATTGAACTAAAATCAAGATTCGAGTAAAACAAGTTGAGAGAGAGAGAGTGGGGGGGGGGGGGGGGGGGAAGTACTGATTCCAGGGGCGGAGGAAGCGGCGCCGCCTTCGATGGCGGTGGCACCGCCGAAGAGGATGAGGCGAGGACCATGAGTCTTAGTGGCGGCGACGGCGGTGAGGGTGTGACTGCAGCGTGGGCCAGGGGCGTCGTCGTCGGTATCCCAATAGGTCTCGAGAGTACGATAGGTAGGAGCCGGGTACAACCATGGCTTCGCCGAACCCATCGGACCAACCCAAACCCAGAACCAAACCCAAACCCAGACCCAAGCCAAAACCCGAGCAGCAGCAACCAGTCGTCGATTTGATCTAAGTGCTGCTGAATCTTCTTCTTTTACTCACTAATTTGGAAGAATCTGATTAATAAATTAGAGAAAAAAAAAAATAAGGAAATGAAAAGCCGGACCCTCTTAATCTCTTTTTCTGCTTTCTTTTATGGCATGTTTTTTAATTAATTTATTTTTTGAATAAGAGTTCTTTATTAGCATACTGCATACCAAGCAAGGTATTCAAAACATACCCAAATTTTAATTAAATTAATTTGAGAGCTTAAAGTTTATAATATAATCTTTAAAATTTATAGGATTAAAGTCCTAAAATTTTAAATATAAAATCATAAAACTAAATCCTAAATGTTTAAACCTTAAAATAATACTACATTATTCAATAAAAAATAATTTTATAAAATTATAAAATATAACTATACAAGAATTATATATTATATTATAATAAAAATAAAATATAACTATTTATATATTATATTATAACAAGATAAAATATAATTGTCTAAGAGTTATATACAATATCAGAAAAAAAGTTTAGTTTTAAATCGGTCTTTAAGTTTTAACTTTTGGGGTTTCTCACACTCGTTTGGGTCTTTTTAACTGTTTGTTTTGTCTGTGAGATGTGGTGAGTCTGGTGACAACTCTAAAGCCTACAGACTATAAATAACAAAGTCAACGTATGTTGTACTACAATGGATCAAAACTACGCAACATTCTTACCAAAAAATACGCGACATTCTTACAAAAAGGAAAAAGAAAATACACAACATTCTTACCAAAATAAAATGTACGCAATATTCTTACCCAAAAATAAGATTACATTTATTTTTATTAATAAAGTGCCTTTTTCACAAAATAAATTGGCACAAAAAAAGTTGGTCTGGAACAAGGTGTACAATGAGTCTTTTTTGAGCCAAGATCTACTATGACTTGGTAAATTATACGAGCCAAAAATAAACTTACAAAATATTTTAAAAAAAAAATTTTTATTTTTTTGTTTTATAATTGTAGTAATTAACTTTTGGATCTCCTTCTTACGAATGAATAAGATGGGCTTCTTACAAAAGAGAAATAGGCTTTTAGGACAAAAAGAATAAGGTTTCTAAAAATCAAGCCTATCTCCAATTTTTTGAATTTTTGAATTTTTTTCATATTAATATATAAAAATAAAAAAATAAAAAAAAAACTTAAAATACGATGATAACTTGTAAGTTTGATAGAGAACCAAGACTTTAATGCTAGCGTTCAAATCTCACACCCATTTGACCTCCATTGTAAGTTTGTAACATAAATAATGACTCAAAATTTTGGAATTTACACACTTGTAAAAGGGTGCGCAACAAAAACAGCAACCCCGTAATTCTAGATACTGTCTTACGTGAAAAAGAAGTAATAAGTAAAATTAACCCAAATTTAGGTGCACATGGGCAATTGGTCTTCTTCTAGAAAGGCCAAAGAGTGATTTTCTTTTCTTTTCAACCATTCATTTGTTTATTTTCAAAGAACGGTTAGTCCACACCCCTCCATGCATGTATGTAACATAGACTTCACCAAGTCTTTCTTGACTGTTATCTCATGCCTGGTTCTTGTTCAACGTTCTGAAATGACCAAACTACACATTTTTCTCACTGCCAGTAAAGAATAAGGTCACAGACCCAGTGGCCACAAATTAAGGGAATTAAGCAAAAAGAATGTAAAACACCATCAGATCCTATCCTATCTAGTGTAGACAATAATTCGAGGATATCCAAAATCTTGTCACTTTCAATGTATCCTATAATTTTATATAGTTTATGCCCGGACCCGGATCCACTTGGGCCCAAATATGCCAACTGAAAGGGTAGCATATGGCACACATATCACCATCATAATCGTCAATACATACTTTCTGCTAAAAATATATGCAAGACACCCCATAATTTCACTGTTGTTATACCTGTACAACACTTGCACATGCTTATCTCGTAGGTCCACCAGAGCTTGTTCCAAAACTCGTTATGGAAGACCAAGAGACAGTCTCTACAGGTTTTCAGGAACTTTTCTAGACCAATGTCATCAAAACATCATTTAACTATCAATGCAATGAATTTTACGGATAATATATACCAGAGATGAGATGTGAATCCATTTCAGCTATTCTGACAAAATGAGGAAGAAAGTGAAAAGCATGAATTTTGATCAGGGGCATGGGTTGGGAAACCTTTCATGAATCTTGTTGATTTCCAAAATTACTTCAGGTGTGAGCTCAACCTTGCATGCAGCTACAACCTCCTGAAGCTGCCATGACTTGGTTGCTCCGAAAACAACACTTGCAACTAGAGGGTGACTCAAAACAAAGGCTGCCACATCACAAATCAAAATGCACAAGACATAACTATTGAGTACAAAGTTGACAAGTATAAATGTATTAAATGAACAAACGCCACCTATGAACATAGTTGTATTAGCTCAAGCAATTAACGGAAGTCCAATCTGAATCCATCATTTGACAGCCTGCAATGATGCTTTTCTAGAAGAAATACTTTTGCATCCATGATTACTGTACTAGAACATGGAGAAGCCAGAGAGAGAGAGAGAGAGAGAGAGAGAGGTATCAAACCTATTGCAAGAGATACTGGATGAAGACTGTACTTTTCTGCAATATCAATGTATTCCTGTGAACATAAGGAAATAAAAGCAGATTAGTGAAGTCAGCATGCGAAGGGCAATATATGAGAAATTGAAGATGCAGTAAAAAGGATATTTGGAAATGACCAATTAGTTAATCATCAGCTTTTGTAGCCCAAGATTTTCCATTATGAACAAGGACAGAACTACAGGCACACATGCACAAACACAGGTTGAACACCCAGACACCCACTCAACCACACACGCAGTATGAGTGTATCCAAATATGCATACACATAAACAAAAATAATATATTGCCTTTATAAAATTCCTGGGCATCATAACATATGAAGTAAAATGGGATTGAAACAAATTCAGTGAAAAAGGTACAACTACCATGTTCTTCTCAACCAGATTTATCAGAGTTTTTAAAATGCATTTTCTTTAACTTGAATTGAATGTTCTACAAAACCATGGATTTATTAATCTTTCAAGAGGCCTATTGTGAAAAACAGAAGAATACCATGGATGCTGCTCTTATGATGTGATTGGACAGGTTGTATCTAGATTCCCCTTCTGAATATTTCCCTGTGAAAGAAAAAATAACAGTCTAATTAAGACAAGATCGCCATCTAGACTGCAGAAAATTCCTACATTTGAAAAGATTAGATAAACAATTTGAGAATTGACCTCTAAAATGATTCAACCGAGCATCTGCTGGACACCCATCAGGCAAAAAATACTTCCCAGTGAGTATACCCATTGCAAGGGGGCTGTAGGCTAATAAGTTGATCCTAAAACATCCAATGGCCCAACAAACAAGTCATGATTAAAAAAGAAGTAAAAGTGGCAATAATATTTCAATGTAGAATTGAATTGATCAGTTTACCACCCAACATAACTGGGCTCAGGAACTCAGACTAATAAAGCTCCTTTTTGTAATAATTTTGATCAGGTGCAATTACAGGACAAGTGAAAATGGAATCAAATTATCATTGTATCTATTAAGTTTAAGTTAGCTGCCATGAATCTCAGTTGCTATAGAACACAACCATATGACTTCATCATTCTAACCCACTTCAGCACCAAGGGAAAAAAGGAAATCCAACCATTTAAGGAAGCTAAACTTTTTACTTACTTCAACTTTATTAAGAAATTGACATTTATAAGAACCAAATTGTCCTTATCATTTCATACATTATGAATAGTTTAATTACCAATTTTACTTAAAACCAACACTTTGAATACCTCTCATGATGACAGCATTCAGCCAATCCAGAATCAAAAGTTCGGCAGAGCAAGCTGTATGAGTTCTATCAAATAAGCAATAAGTTGCATTAGTTCCAGAATCAATACAGTGACCAATTGAATCAGTTTGTGCGTGCATGTGTGTGTGTGTGTGTGTGTGTGTGTGTGTGTGTGTGTGTGTGTGTGTGTGTGTGTGAGAGAGAGAGAGAGAGAGAGAGAGAGAGAGAGAGAGAGAGAGAGAGAGAGAGAGAGAGAGAGAGAGAGAGAGGGGAGCACAGAGAACAGCAAGCCTCAGTGTTCTAGATTAGAATGAGCCAAACAACCTGCACAGATACAATCTTTTGATGGCAAGTGCCCCTTTCAGCTACCTGAACAAACTTCATCACACCATATGGTGTTTCATTACTGAGACCAACGTATCTGATCTACAAAACAAAAATTGTCCAATCGCATTCACATTCCTTGTTCTTAAAACATTGCAAACAAAGGCAAAAGCCAATCAAGCTAAACAACTTATCAAAAAAGTGGGGGGAAAAGCAACGGCATGAAACTAACCTTACCAGAATCAACAGCTCTCCCAAGAGCATCAAGCTGTTCCTCTATAGGAATTGAACAAAATTGTCGGGTTGGATCATATTCAGTTTCTCCAAACATGGGAACATAGCTACAAAAACAGTCATTAATCAGTTCAACTGTTACTAAAGGCTCAATGCACAAGGAAATACAAGGGTCCCTCATGGTGTAGGCACAAAGTGGAAAAAGCAAGACAAGCCTGGGTGAAGTCCATTGAATTCTGGAGTTGTGAAATAAACATACATAGTCGGGGAGAATTAAACTTTAAACAAGATGAAGCATGGGGGATATGCAAATCTTGCAATGAACTTCATTTTTACATTAAGCATACACCATTTACAGTAATGCCAAAAATAACCCCAAAAAACTAAAGGGAAGGATCGACGTACAAACCGATCAGGCCAATGAATCTGATAAAGATCAATGTAATCTGTCTGCAATCGCCGTAAACTGCATGAGAACAAAACATTATAATCTATATAACTACCACTCAGCATAGCTTTATACAAAGTGTTCAAAAACCGAAGTACAATTATGAACTGTTTGGTTGAGTTAACCTGCTATCAATGGCCTCATTGATATTCCTAGCATCCAAACACTTTGGACCATCTCGAATCCAAGTCATCTGCCCAGATGGTCCCGTGACCTGTATCAGAACAATGTTCAACACCAAAAATGAAAAGCAAGAATTCATACGAAAAGAGCTATTCAACAACCTTGGTAGCCAAAACGACGCGGTCCCGAGGAATGTTGGTCTCCCTAATCCAACGGCCAAGGTACTCCTCGCTCCTCCCCTGAGTCTGAGCTCGCTGAACCACAGGGTACATTTCTGCAGAGTCGAAGAAGTTGATTCCGGCGTGGAAAGCTTGGTCCAGGAGGCGAAAGGACTCTGGCAACGAGTTTTGCTCACCGAAAGTCATGGTTCCTGGAAGAATGAATTTTACATTTGAGGAATGATAAGAGAGAGAGAGAGGGTCAGAGGGATTGGAATGAAGTATACAGAGAGAAAAGGAACAGAGTCGAACCCAAGCACAGCCTTGAAACTGTTAGATTCGGAGCGAGGTTGAAGAAAGGCACCGCCATTGGCGCCTGGCTTAAAAAAGTCTCCGTCTGAGTTTGTGAATTGTGACCGGTACAGAAAGAAACCAGAAAATGAAAGTGGCGGCAGTATTGGGAATTTCAGGAAGGGATTGGACAAGATAAAAAAGAACGGACTCACTATATGCACCCTTAAAATTTCTCACTGCACCCACTAAATAAAACAAGTTTTTGTTAAAATAGTAGAATTATCTTTTTATGTCAGAGTTAACATATAGCCTTTAGTTACTGGCCAAAAAAATAAAAACATATAGCCTTTAGTTATTTAACTTATTTGTAATTGATGTCTACAAATTACTTTCTTAAAAAAATAAACTATTTATTTGAGATTATTTACCAAAAATTACTAAATTATCATTTCACCTTTTATTTTTTCCTTCTACATTTTAGTAATTTACTTTGGATGACAAAGTGTGTGTTTATTGTTGCTTCAAGCCTTCAACTGCTACACAGTTACACCAAGTATCATATATTCCATTTTTAAAAAAAAGGTACCATATATTACCAAAAAAAAAAGGCTTAATTATCAATTTACCACCCAAAATTGTAACTCATTCCCACTTTACCACCTGAAAGTTTTTTTGTCCCAGATTACCACCTATAACTTACATCTGTGTCCCATTTTACCTTGTTCCGTCAACAATTCCGTTAATGCTGACGTGGCACGCTGGATGTGCGCTACGTGTCACAATTTTTTTGTATTTTTTGATTTTTTTGATTTTTCTATTTTTATAAACTTTGAAAATTAATTAAAAATAGCTCTGAACTTAGAAAAATACACGGAAAATTCCTACCGACTTGTCTTAACTAGTACTAATTTACTATGGGGTCAAAATGCTAATTTTCCCACTAAAAATTTCCAAAAAATTTGGAAAGTCCAAATTTATTTCTAGAAAATTAAAATACTCTAGACTCTTTGAAAATTCATAGAATAATCTCCCGAACTCCAAAAAATATGAGGTCTGCACCGTTAGTCTTCTAAAAACTAACAATGCCTTTCTCGTGAACACTTGCTACCCAAAAGACCTCTTGCCTTTCTCGTGAACACTTGCTACCCAAAAGACCTCTCGGTCTTAGAGAAAAATAAAATTCCCTATAAAATAAATTCTAGAAAAATTCTAAAATTTCTATAAAGTCTCGAAATAATTCTCTAAAACAAGCTTTTGGTAATTTTTCAAAATATTTTTGAGAATTTGTCCAAGAGTTTACGAAAATTCTAGAATTTTTTCTAGAATTTATTTAATAGAGGAAAATTTATTTTAATTTTTTAGAAATAAATTTGGACTTTCTAATTTTTTTGAAAATTTTTAGAGGGCAAATTGGTAATTTAACCTTATAGTAAATTAGAGCTAGTCAAGACGAGTCCGTAGGAATTTTTCTGAGTTCGAAGCTATTTTTAATTAATTTTCAAAGTTTATAAAAAAAAAATGCGAAAAAAAAAAAATGTGACACGTGGCGCACATCTAGCGCGCCACGTCAGCATTAACGGTCAGATCGTCAGCATTAACGGAATTGTTGACGGAACAAGGTAAAATGGGACACGAATGTAAGTTACAGGTGGTAATCTGGGACAAAAAAACTTTCAGGTGGTAAAGTAGGAATGAGTTACAGTTTTGGATGGTAAATCGATAATTAAGCCAAAAAAAAAAAAAAGTACCATATATTCCATTGCTTGTCTAAAAAGTCACAATTCACAGATAATTAACAAAAACCCTTAATCAATATCACTCTGCAGAAAAATTATGACAAACAAACCAAAATTATTCTATGATGATTCTGTATTTAATTAAACATCCCCAAAATTTGTGTTTACAAGTTACAACCAATTAGTCCCAGACTTTAAACTCAGACAAACAACCCTAAAACTCTTGCGACGCGGATCCAATGTCACCCTTCTCTTTACCAATCTTCCTCGGCAACAGATTCTGATGAATGTTTGGCAAAACACCACCATTAGCAATGGTGACAGATCCCAAAAGCTTTGTCAGTTCCTCATCGTTACGCACAGCCAGCTGAATATGCCTTGGATTTATTCGGTTCTTCTTGTTGTCCCTTGCGGCATTGCCAGCAAGCTCAAGTACCTGTAAACCAATCAAAACACATGCTTCAGAATCTATGTTTGAACCGTAAATTTTCTCACAAAACAAACAGAAAGAAGAATCGAATAAATAAGAAAATTAAATAATTAAAACACTAATTTCTTTTCACCCTCCGATCAAATGTCATCTCCGATAAAAATGATCCAAACAATTCTATTCCCGCATTTTCTCACAAACTAAACAACCACGAGAATCAACAAAAGAAAGATCGAAAAGAAGCGAATCGAACACAAACCTCAGCAGTAAGATACTCGAGTACAGCGGCGAGATAGACCGGCGCACCACCACCAACTCGCTTGGCGTATTTGCCTGCTTTCAGAAAGCGAGAGATACGGCCGACGGGGAATTGAAGGCCGGCCTTCGCAGACCTCGACACGGATTTGGATGCTTTGGGCTTGCCTCTGCCTCCTTTGGCCGGAGAGCTCATGGCTTTCGAATTGGGATTGAATTTGGGAAACCCTAGCAGAGAAAATTGAGAGGAGATGGAGTGTGCGCTGGTGTCTTTTGTAGCCTTGTAGGTGTCTGGTGTTCTGAAAGGCTAAGGGGAAGAGGGTGGTATATATCGTAATCAAGGGCGGTGGGAAGTGAAAGGGGTGCTTGGTTCTGATTGGTTGATTAGAGTAGTCGCGGATTGCCAGCGTGGAAAAAAAGATTTCAGGAAACTGAAAAAAGAGGGAAAGTTTTATAGGACGAGGGGAGCTGGAAAGTTTTTGGACGTAGAATCAAAGTTCAAAGTTTCTCACAAAGGTAGGCCTTGTTCTCTTAATTACACCCATGATACTTGGGCTTGGCCCATTTGGAAACCCAATTAGCTGGGCTAGTCAGACCTTTATGATTGGCCCACTAAGAGTAAGTGCAATTGTCATTCACACAACTCACAAAACACCTCTCCAGGCTCTCCTTCAATGATAAATGCACAGAGGTTCTATAAACTGAGGGCAATCACTATCCACTATTCAACTTCAAAATTATTTCATAGAATGTGGAAAAGGTGAAATTTCATGAAGTATCAAATTGCTTTTGCGTTTTGCTTTCCGTCACTATTAAATTGTTAAAGACTAAACTGCTTAAAAAATTCTGAAGCTAAGTATTTCACTCAAGGAATTTATATACTTAAGGCACGTTGCTCTCTCAATTTTTTCCATTGGACTAATAAGATCTATAAGTCCTAAATTTTCATTAAACCCAACTATGTTTCTTTTAATCTCCATTTGAGCGCACTCTAAGTTTACTTTATTCTTAATTTCTTTCCCACTGCAATTTTTTTTTCAACCAAACCTTACCAAATGAAAAATTTAAAGGCTCGCAATGGAGATTTTTACTTCACACCTTCAACATGTATAATATGTTCTTCCATTTTACCAGTTCAATAAAAAAATTGGGCACCATTTCCAAATTCAAATTTAAGGATTATAAAAAGTTTAACAAAATAAAAATAAAACCCCAGAATTGAAATTAAGATTTGCATTAGAGATTGACCACGAATACAGCTGAGTAACATTTCTGTAACCAAAAGCTTTACAAATTTATGAGAGCTACTTCAATACAAACTACCCATCAAACCTAACAAGGAGCTCAATTTACTTAATTTTTCCCCAAAAAACAAATCTATGAATCCTAAAACTCCTGAGAGGCTGACCCAATCTCGCCCTTGGCTTTCCCATTCTTCTTAGGCAGCAAGTTCTGATGAATATTGGGCAGAACACCTCCATTGGCAATCGTCACAGACCCCAAAAGCTTCGTAAACTCCTCGTCATTTCGCACCGCAAGCTGAATGTGCCTCGGGCTGATCCTGTTCTTCTTGTTGTCCCTTGCAGCATTTCCTGCCAACTCCAAAACCTGAACCCAACACCATAAATCAAACACTTAGCGAACAACCAAACAAATCACCCACAAAAGAAAAAACACCAAAAGTCTCTTGAAACGACGACGTACCTCAGCAGCTAGGTATTCGAGTACGGCGGAGAGGTAGACCGGAGAGCCACCGCCGACACGCTTAGCATATCGGCCGGTTTTGAGGAACCGGGCGATTCGGCCGACCGGGAATTGAAGGCCGGCTTTCTGGGACCTTGAGACGGACTTGGAGGCCCTGGGCTTGCCCCTGCCGGCTTGGGTGGTTGTAGCTGTGGTCGAGCTCATGGTGGCAATTTCGAAATTTCTCAAGAATTTCAGTTCGGGTTTGAAGGAATTGGTGAGTTTTTGTGAGGTCCGGGGCTCTGTGGGTTTATATAGAAGGAAATGTAGGTGGGATAGAGCGTTGTGATTGGTCAGCTTTGGTTTCACGCGGATCGCCAACGTGGCAGTGGAGGGAAGTTTTGGTGGATTTTAAATATTTTGAGGGCGGGAACTGAAATTCATTTGGATTTGTCGAATTCGTAACGTCGCCGTTTTGGAGCTCGTGGTTCGGATTGGGCTTTGTGGATTGAGGTTGAGCTTGCTTTAGCAAACAAAAATATGCTTTCGACCAAAAAAAAAACACAAACAAAAATATGCTGGCCCACCTACGGTAGATGAAGCCCAACCCAAATTTCGTCAATATGATGTTCCTCTTGCATCATATTGTTCTTCTAGAGAAAGTTTAGTTCAAATGTCACATTCCTTATGGTGGCTGGTACGTTTCAAATTCAGTTGAATTCATTATAAATTCTTGGTGGTGGAATGACCCAATTGCTTTATATTATATTATACTTATTATGTATACGTATATACTCTATATATTAGTATATATATTAGTTTAATTACAATTATATATTAGCGACCATCTTATAATTTCGGGGGAAGTTCAGTTGCCATGCATGATGCAAGTTATAAGCTTTTGGCAATTTTTTTTCGTTATCAAACTTGGGATAGGCATTCTTTCCATATGCCCAACAAGGCCTACTGCTTCATATTGTTGGTTGTTGATGGATGTGTTACAATGTAGACCAATTGTTGGCTCACATAGTTGAATCCTAATGAAATGGTTTTGACCTGAAATGAAATTCCCTTCCAAGATATTTAATTAAATTGATCTCCCACCATAACATAGTTAGCTGCTTTGCAATTTGCATGACCCTTCTTTAATGTATGATAACTCTTAGTCCAATCAATTAAAAATTATATCATACCGTTGTATTTATATATTATAAAAACACATTTTTAAAATAATTTTTAACCCTTAAATATTGACGAATTCACTTTTTCACCGTTAGGATATAGATTGTCTTACTATTCAATATGTTTGTACGAAATATGCTCTCCATATCATAGATAAACTTCCAATCAATACCATAAACTTAGTAGCGAATCTACTTACAAATTAAAGACGTTAATTGCTCATTAAACTTTAAGTGGTCTTTCTTTAAGAGACAGAGGAACATTTTTTTGATTAAATGCATGTCTGAAAAAAGTAGTTCATAGGCTAAAGGGAAGAGTGTGAAACCCACTAAGCAATTTAAGTTAATCATGCCCCCACAAGGATAAATTTATGGATCCGCCGTTGCATAAACTAAGACCAGAAAAATTGGAGGTCTCAATTTGGAACCTGGTCTTTATGTCATGGACTTGATGAAGAACACAATGTTCCACTTAATCCTGAACTTTTACTTATGGTTTGCAGAGTAACTGGATCAACCACTTGTATTACACAATATATCAAGCATTGTTGTTACACACCATTGTTGTTTCATACTTGGATTACTTCAAGAATAGTGGGATAGGAAGCATTTTGCAAACATGAATGATATATGGAACAAAACAAGCATCAACTACTGTAAAAATCTCAGTTCATTTTTTCTGCTACTAAACTCGATCCTCGTAGTATACATGAGAGTATGAGACTGAAGCTTCAAAGGCCATCTGGGTCCTCTTGAAGTGGGACTTACACATTGGTTGTGGAGGGGAGACACAAGCTCTCATCTCTCCCTGCCCCAACCATTCAAACTCATCACCATCACCAATTGACCATCCACATTACACATAGACCTAGAAATTAACAAAAACTATATACAGATTCTGAGTGACATACAACAAGAAACTTCAACAACCAGACTGAGTCTTCCACATCTTCCATTCAAGCTCGCTCCTTTTCATGACACAGAGGATGAACAAGAGCAGGGTGGTTCTTGAAACGGTCCAAATTGATAGGAACAATGCCCTCCAAACTCTTCAAATTGGCTCGAGCTCCGTGAGAAATCAACAGCAGAGCAACCTGCACATGCCCTGCCTCCACCGCGCAATGCAGCGGCGTGTAGCCAGCATCATCAACAGCTTCAACTAGAGCACCATGGTTAAGCAGCACCTTCACACACTCAATCCTGCCTTTGAATGCAGCCCAATGCAAAGGGGTCCAACTATTTTGGTCCCTCCCATTCACCTCTGCCCCTTCCGCAAGGCAACTCTTCAAGCCATGCACGTCGTCCAATCTAGCCGCCCGGAGCAGAAAGTCGTCGAAACGGAGCAAACCGAGCAAATGCGAGTGCCCGTTATCGGCTGCGAGGTCAAAAGCTGTCTTCCCATCTTTTGTGACAACGTACTTGACATTGGAGCAATTCAACAAACACTTCACGACCTCCAAATGACCCTTCTCCGCAGCGCAGTGAAGCGGAGTCGAACCAGTACAGTCCGAAACCTCGGCATTGCCTCCAACCGAAATACAAAACTTCACCATCTCAACGTGGCCGCGCGCCGCCGCGATATGAATCGGAGTCCGGCAATCCGAATCGACCCAATTCACGTCGATTTCGGCGAAACTACTGCACAAAATCTGAAACAAATCGACCTGGTTCATCGCCGCCGCGTCGTGTATAACCAAGTCGACCGAATTATTAATTTCACAGCCAGAGGCTATCAGAGCCTTCACAATTTCAATGTTTCCGGTTCGAACGGCCAGAGATAACAAAGACCCAGAATCCGAATCTCTATGATTCGCATCGCCACCTGCGTCAATCAGGTCCGAGACCAAATTGGGGTTCCCAGAAGCTATGGCGGGTTTGAGCAACGCTGTTAGCTCAGATGCAGAGCACCCAGAAATAGCTTTGTTGAAGAAGGAATTGAATTCTGAGATCTGGGTGGAGATCTGGGTGTGCTGAGAAATTAGAAACTCAACCACATGTGGACCCACAAAGGAGATGGGTATGGTGGCGTCCCTGAAAACGTGGGGCCCCGGCCTCGAAAACAGACGGCGGAGATCGTCCTGATGGGCCTTGCCGGTGGGGAGCATGGAGGCTTTGACGTTGATGACGTCATGGGGGACGGTGAGAGGGAGAGGTGGTTGATCGGACGACTTAGAGAGGAGGAGGGTGTATGATGAAGAAGAGAGAGGTGGGATTATAGAGAAGGGTTGGGTGAAGGAAAAGAGAGATTTTGTGGTGGTTAAAGACACTGCTACAGACATGGTGTGCATTAGGTTGCTTAGCCTGAACGTTGTGCTGCACTTCTGGTCTCTCTTGAAGTTGAGCTCCACTTCTTTCACGTCTGGCTTCACCAGTCTGTCCATGGTGAAAACCCCTTTTGGCTTCTTGGAAAGCTTTTTCTCGGGAAAATTTGGATTGTGTGTTTGGTTTGATGGGAAAATGGTACTCAAGTGAATTAAAATGCCAAGAAGATGAAAATGGTGAGGTGGGGCCGCTGGGACGTGGTGTGGCGTGGTGTGGGGATCTTTTCCTTTCCTTTTCGTTCAAAAGTTTTAATATTTTTTTGGTGTGTGTGCGCGTTTGATTGTTTATTGTAGACGTGATTAATTAATGGATTAGTTTAATGCTTGCTTTAGGTTTGGTGCGAAATTGAGAGGTGGGGGACTTGGACAATGAGAGAGTCGTTGTATGGCTTTGTTTGAATATGAAAGCATGAAACATTAAGGGGGAGACATTGAGGTACGTCTCGTGCATTTGTTCGTGTTGAAACTTCAACTTCCTGACCAAGTGGTGATGTTGTGGTGTGGTTTGTGTGGTTTCCTAGTAGCTCCATTTTCTGATAAAATCTCCACAAAAGTCAGATCATTTTGTTTAAGATTTTTAGGTGAGATCCATCAAGTTTAGGCGCGCAGCTGATAATGATGTTCAATTAGGAAAATAGTATCTTATGGCATTTGATTGAAAACAAACATATCATTGTGAAATGAATTCTGACTCATCTGAAAATATTTTTTAGTTTATTCTTTAGCACTAAATGTAAATTGTAGTGCGAGTTTTTGAATGGGCAGAATTTGGTGCTATATAAAATTTTGCAGTGGTAAATGAATTTGGTGCTATATAAAATGTTGTGGTGTGGTTTGTGTGGTTTCCTAGTAGCTCCATTTTCTGATAAAATCTCCACAAAAGTCAAATTATTTTGTTTAAGATTCTTAGGTGAGATCCATCAAGTTTAGGCGCGCAGCTGATAAAGATGTTCAACTAGGGAAATAGTATTTTATGGCATATGACTGAAAACAAATATATCATTGTGAAATGGGATCTGACTCATCTGAGAATATTTTTTAATTTATTCTTCAGCACTAAATGTAGATTGTAATGCGAGCTTTTGAATGGGCAGAATTTGGTGCTATATAAAATTTTGCAGTGGTAAATGAATTTGGTGCTTTTGAAGTGGCAAGTGGTAAATGATCCACCAAGAGATGGTGTACTATATTAGAAGGGGATGGGGTGATCAACCTAAATCAATCTACTATTTCTCAGATTCTCAAGCCTCAAGCTCATACCTTAGGAGCTAGCAGCATATACATATTTGAGTTGCACAGCTTGGCCTCTATAAATTTTGCAGACAGTGAATTACTCTTGCAATGAAACATTATTGAATTGCCTTCTTATGTAAGAACTTCATCTGTATTGTAGTTTTGGGTGTGTGTGTGTGTGTAAATATCCAATGAGCTTAGTTAAAATGGTAACTAGAATGTTTTAAAAAGAAACCAAATATATATTTCAAATTGATACAGTCTGTGAAGACAAAAAATGCTAGCTTACTAGAGGTCATCTTGATTGCAGCATAAGTAGGCATCCGATGAGCATTGAAAGTAATTGGGGCTGCATATAAAAGAGTACAGAAATATATCAAGTCACCTGTTCTTGCAGACTTGTTGAGGGTCGACATTTTAACATGGGCTCCATAAACATAAGTGACAATCATTGCCCTTTGTCTAATGAGAAATGCCGCTAATTTAATTGACTTATATATTAAATCTAATAAGATGCTGTCATTTCTTATGGGCCACCCATCAAGAGAGAAAAATATATAAAATGGACCACTAATTGGATGCTTTCTGTCCAGAAAAAGACATCCTTGTTTATTTTATTTATTGAACCATGCCAATTGTTATAATTTATATGACAAATTAGTGTCATCATGGTTGTTCTTTATTGTTTCATTTCATGTTTTTTCTTTCTAATGATATAGTAATTTTTGGCTCAAGTATTGTTTCTGAAGTTACAAATTACAATGGGGAAGAGACTCATGTTTGAAGCAGCATATTAGTACTTTTTTTATTTTTGGCACCTCTCAAGAGCATCCAACATTTTAAGCTTGAATTGGTCCATCTTACTCTTGGAGTTTCCTGTGATAACAGTCACTCTATAAAGATACTGAATCGCCCTGATAAAATTCTGGTTCCTGTTATAACACTTTTTTTTTTTTTGGTCAAATGGTTCCTGTTATAAGTTATAACTAGTTGCCTAAGTTTGTTGTAATAGGCTGCCACTTGACCACAATTCTTTTGTGCAGTAGGCTCATAATCTTATTCATACTCCTTCAAGTAATAGATTTGAGCAGTAGTATTTCCCATCCAAAGTGTTTAATTCTGAAGCATCACAGGAGGATGTTTTTGGTGAAATATCATAGATCGATGGTACGTACAGAGTGCGCTAGATGGCTATAAGGTGCATGTTTGTCTGCACTAGAATATGTCTTTGTACATAATAGCTAAATTGGATCAGTTACATGGTGTCTTAAGTCTTGTGGTATGTGTTTTTAATGCTAGCAACTTGCTGTCAATGTTCTGCTTATCCTTTCTTCTTTTTATGTAAATGCATTATTGGATTACATCTTCTGTATTTTAAACCATTTATAGTACTGCTTATACCTCTTTGGTGAATTAGCTTTCACACTGGGAAAGACATGTACTAAAAAGAATATTGGCTCCCTTCTTGTAGCTAGGTTTGCATACGGTCAAACAGGCTATGGTAAAACCTATACCATGATGGGGGGACCAAAAAGGTTTTGATACCTCCTTCTTTGAAGCTAGCAGATACTCAAAACTAGACAATCTCTTCAAGCCCAGGGCTGGAAATACACCTTGAAGGTACTATACCTTGTTTTTCATCTGTGTTACAGTTGCAAGTTATAACGTACATTTCTCCTTTTAAATATATACATGTCTCAATGCTTAGATACATCTGACGCATGTATTTGATTTGTTATGCGACGAAATTTCTAGAAAAAAGTGCACTATAAGAGAGGACATACATGGGTATTTTTACATATCTAGTCTCGCCGAATTGTTATTCAAGAATGAAGATGAATTTTATTATTTAATAGACCAAGCTACAAAGAGAAGGTATACCTCAGAAAGAACATCTTTTTTTTTTATATTGATAAGAATAAGAGGTAATTTTTTAACTTTTTGCTTATAGATGCTTCTGTATGCGGGAACATTATAGAGTACTTGTACATAGACATGTCACGTACACACAATGCTAGTTCTTAATAAATGACTTGAGAGAAATTCAATGAATTTTTGTTGCTATTTGATGTATTAGGTCTGTTGCGAAGACAAAAATAATTGAGCAATCTCTCATAAGGCATTTTTTGTGTTGTTTGACTATATATGGCAAGCATCAGGTGATGATAGTGTGCTTAATTAGCTTTCTTTCATGCTTGTTTGTTCTATGTTATCTGCTGACATGCTTTATTAGAACCGTGAAGAACGAGTCGAGGGGGTCTTAAACCTCATAGATCTCGCTGGTAATGAGTGTCACGGACTGGAGCAATTGGATGAAACTAAGGTATTTGTTTTTTTTAAATCTCCCTAAGATGTGTGTACTTGTATTATCTATTTTGCTAACTTGTCTATCAAAGAGGCTATTTAGTCTACACAATTTGGGCAATGTCATACGTGATTTGAGCGAAAATAAGCTTTATGTTTCTTGTAGAAACTCACCGGCCGCTCACCAAAGTCCTGCAGGTATAATGATTTCTTTCAACTATCTGTTATTTGGGTATTCTATTGTGTGACAATTATGTTTTAATAACCTCTCATTCTTTAGCAGGTATAAACAACCATATTTAGGAGGGGATTCAAAGTCCTTGATGTTTGTCAACATATCGCCAGATCCTTCTTTAGCAGGCGATCGAGTCCCTATGCTCTCTCAAATTTGCTGAATTAGTAAATAGCTGCAAACTTGGCATTCGGAGGCAGCAGACAATTAAACATACTTTATGTATGCTGAAATGGGAACAAGATTGTTGGTGGAACATGTACTTAATTGGTTGTTCTTATAAATTAACATGATTGGGGCGCTTTTTTGAGTGTTGTCAAGGTTCAACGACATTGTAAGTTCTTATAATGTGTTCTGCAAAATCATATTGCTTATGGGCTTAAACTAAGATGTATGTTACAAAGATCCAACACACCATTGCATAGTTTAGACCATGAAGTAGCCCAGCTCACAAAGTTAAGATCAGAGCCCCATGAGAGGCTTAGCCAAGTTGGACCCAGGAGGCGGGACCTGCCCATTTCCACGGTCAGGATGCTGGCATGTTCTAAGTAGATATTTGCCGGTGAATGGTCCTGTGCTTGTCGACCAAATGCCTAGCCGAGCATATGTCTCACAGTTTTCATTGCCGGGTTTCAGGTAACATGTTTACGTACGTACTGCTGGCACTTCAAACTAAATTTGGAAAATTGGGAGTACGTATGATGACCACCATGACATCTATTTTTATCGAGTTCATATGGTTTGCTGATAAAACCTATGGGGAAAAAAAGAAGAAGAAGAAAGATGGTTTTGTAACTTGTGTTGTTCCTCAGTTATGACTTGGAAAAAATTTGAACTTGAAGTTACAATTTATATCTCAAATGCAGTGATTGTTAGTGATGCTATAGGTTAACTTTAGTTGTTGTACAAATGCATGTTCTTTGCAGGATAGCTACATTAGAATATACAATGTGGACAGAGGGTGGAAAGTCCAGAAGAACATTCATGCCAAAAGTATGCGATGGTCGACTGTTACTGATACGTCTCTTTCCCCATATCAACGCTATCTTGTGAGGCCCTGTATATTGCATGTTATCTCAATTTCATGTAAAAAGGTGCCTTTGCGCTTATATTTTTGGATGCTCAGATATAACATTCTAGAAACTGGATTCAACAAATTCAGTTTCTTTGCTGTTTAAGTTGCAGTATGGACGCAAACCCTTCTACTTAATATATGTACACTTTGGGAATAAGATAATGGTGGATATACAAGAAAACATGACATGTGAAGCCTACAAGCAAATAATGTGGAAAAGTCGGTAGCTATATTCTCAAGCTCTTGTCAGTTTGAGGATGATAAGGTCGGGATTACCTTCAAATTTTTGGTTGGCTTATGCTGTGCTGAAGAAGCCATTAGGGCTCAGCGCAGAGAGAGAACGATCGAAGAGTGGTGTGTTTTCTTTTCTTTTCTGTTTTGTGTGTGTCGGCTGCAACTTCACAAAAGAGACCCAAAGCCCATAAGACATAAAAGAGGGCTAAGGTGTACAAAAGGACAAGATATTTAGATAATGAGTTGTGGGGAAGGACATGAACATATCAATGGGCTGGGCTTAGTTATCAGTAACATACTAACATGGGTTTTTTTTTAATTAAAAAAAAAAATTGGGATGAGTTAAAGCCCATCTAGCTCTCTATATTTTGATTGCATATATTGTCGTGCTGATTGCAGATTGAAAATCTCAATACCATATAACACAAATGTTTTAGGAAAACAGTCTTTGATACCCACCAAAGACAGTTTATTATATAGAGGTATGAATACAAAGAGTCAGAGTTACATTAGAATTACAATACTATGAATCCTTTAACTCAACCCTTTCTTTTCAATCGGAATTGCCCAATGGCACTAATGCTGAGAGCTTGAGCCCAATGAGCATATGTTACATATGGTTCCTTCAAGTTGAAGAAGGGGGGGCTATTCAGACCACCCAAAACCACTGAATTGACCACCCCATTAATTTTTTGCCCCTACATAAAAAAACTCACCCCTCCAATTTTGACTGGCCACCCCTCCCACCGCACGGCGCGACCCCACCCCTCCCCTTCGCCGGTCGACCCCACCCTTCCCCATCGCCGGCGCAACCCAGCCACCCCTCCCCTTCGCCCGATCTCCCTTCTCTCTCTCTTCCCTCTCTGTCATCTTCTCTCTTTCCCCTATGTCTGCCTCCCTCCCTCACCGGACCATGGGTGGCCGGCGCGACCCCCGATTTGGAGGTCTATAGGGTCGCACCGGCCACCCATGGTGGTTCGGTGAGGGAGGGAGGCAGACAGAGGGGAGAGAGAGAAGATGGCAGAGAGAGGGAAGAGAGAGAGATAAGGGAGATTGGGCGAAGGGGAGGGGTGGCCGACCAAAATTGAAGGGGTGATGGGCAAAATGGGGCAAAAAATTAATAGGGTAGTCAACTAAGTGATTTTGGGTGGTCTAAATAGAACCCCAAACCCCCCTGCCCCCCCGGCCCTGGCAGCCGTGTTGAAGAATGAAGAGGAAGACTAATGTTGTGTACTTGTAAAAGTTAAAACTAGAACCAATCCAAGGCCTTTTTTTTTTTTTTTTTTGGCCAAGCAATCCAAGGCCTTGCTTGTAGGACTACTACCTTATCCACAAGTTAGGAAAAAAAAGCACATATAGTGAAATTTATAGAAAACTCATACTTGTTTATACTTGTATTTGACACAAATAAACTAAAGCTTATTTTGCTTCTCTGTTCCTATTACCAAAGCGACCCATACCTTTTTCCCTTTACCTTTTTTCAGAATCTATTCACATCTTCTATAGTGCTATTCCTAGCCAAACCAAAAAAACCCAAACAAACCTCCGTATATCTAAAACTAAGGTAGTAAGAAACACAATTAATATCTTCTATTTATATTTGGAAAATATTTGGGTCACCCTTGGGGGTACCCCAAGGTCACACCTCCCCTCAAAATAACAATTTCGGTAATGTCAGCGCATCATCGGAACCGTTCACTTTTTAGATCACCTATTATAGATCATCTCTACAAAAAATCAAATCAATCGGAAATCGTTTGGTTATATAACTGTTGTCAATTAAGTAGGAAAAATTGATGATTTTCAATTAAAGAGTGATTTTTTGACCAAACCGTTAATTTTTTATATTTAATCAACAACAGTTATATAATCAAACGATTTCTGATTGAGTTGATTTTTTGCAGAAATGATCTATAATAGGTGATCTAAAAAGTGAACGGTTCCGATCATGTGCCAACATTACCGAAATTATTATTTTGAGGGGAGGGATGACCCAAGTAGTGTCCTTTATATTTTGGGGGGTTATTAGCGTTCTCTTTTTGCACTAATGCAATCTAATTTTGGATATTTCTAAAAATGGGGATTGCTCATCGATCAAAAGCAAGTATATATTCTCAAACTTTAAGAAAAGATTGATCCAATTCAAGGTAGATTGTTTGTGGGTCTCCCACAAAATTGGCTGAGATTGTCTCTCTCCACAATATTGCATGTAAACGTAAAACGTGCACACACACAATCCTTGTACTCAATGTAGGGAACCACATCATCGTTGCCAATTGCCATAGTCGTTTTCTTTGTTATTTTTTTCGTTTCATCAGTTCGCCATCCATGTCATCATCATCACCCTTGATCACATCATTTTTTTATTGCTATTGAATTGGAAAATTCAATGCCAATTTTGTGTAATTTAATTATGTTTGGTCTGACTCAATCCTCTCCTATAATTAATATAATTAGATAAACAAATTTTAATCCAACATTGACAAATATATTATCCTTGGAGGAAGAGTTTGTGAGTTTGTGAGTTTGTAAGAGCTGTCCATGTTACCAATTTTGTGATGCGACGTCGGGGAACACTGCCTTACCATTGTAATGTAAAAGCACCTTAAAAGGAGAAGTCAACTATTTTCATAATTATTTTCTTAATAACGTCCATCTTAATAAATTTTATTTTTCAAAATAATATGAATGTATGCTCATACATATAATCCTATGATTCCTATCCAATGACCAAGTGGGTTATTTTTATTTATTTATTTTATTAATTATAAATACTAACAACTAATAAATTATGATAAGTATCCAAACTTTCTTTCTATATTTTTTTTCTTTTTTTTTTATAGGTTCCATGTATTTTTTTTTTAATGAAGGGTTCTTTGTAAGTTGAAGCTAATGACTAATAAATAAAAACCAATTTGGCTAACTAACACATGCTCTAGTCATCTAATTATTCTTTCGCGACATAGAGACATTATGTCAACCTTCACCCTACATTATATATTTATATTCCATAAGGACCATAACCACTTGCCTACAAAAATTCATGTATGAAAAGAGTATGATACGCATGGCCAAAAAAAAGAAAAGAGTATGATACGAGAACAAATTTATAATTACTATGAACGATATCGAGATTAAGGTTCATGATATTTACAATTGCTTATAGTTAAAATCTTAGCAAAGAAATAAATTAGGAATGATTGGAGCATTATTAGAGAAGATGTGGGTAAAGACTAATACGGAAAAATGTTCTCGACTATAATTGTTGCCAAACTTATTCAAGACCCGTTATGAGTTTTGAGGTATGGACAAAATCTATAAATTTTGACTAAGACCCTTTTTTACGAGAAATTTTTTAGTAATACTGTAAACCATTATGTTGAGTTATTAATCAGTATATTATAATATATGTGAATAATAAATTTATAATATTAATAAATATACACGTGTCAGGTGATTAATACCAAATAAAATGTGATAGTCATATCAAATAATTATTACTTTTGTACACAGTACACACTCATAGTTTAAGAAAAAAAAAAGTATAATTTTTTGTTGTTTTATAGTTGTAATAATTGTTTCTTGGGCCTCTTACAAAACAGAAATGGGTCTCCTACAAAATAAATAATTGAGTTTCTTAAAAAATACGCCTTTGGCAATTACCATATAATTTTCTTATTTCTTATCACATTATAAATATAAATATGCGAAGAAAAATAAAAAAAATTAGTTGTGACTTGTGAGCTAGTGTCATGCTAATCTTGCTTTGGGCCATTGGCCTCTTTACTCTACCCAATAAAATTGATGCTTTATTAACAATTTAGTATTACCTAACAAATAAAGCATGGTCCGTGAGGACCATGACCTTTTTAAGCTTTGTGGCTTGAAAATTGGAGAAGATGCATTTAGACACTCACACACACACATGATGCTTGTTTTACTTAAAAAGGGAATCTAATCAGTAATCACCCTAGGCTTCACATACAATGTACATTCTTATTCTAAGCTGGTGTCTTTGTTTTAATCACGAATAACTACGTACTCTTCCAAAGGCCTTCATTCATTGTACATGGCTTTCTTTTTGTCTTTGTATCCATTGAAAAGGTAAACATTGTAAATGTAAATTTACAACAGTGCTATGTGATATGATTAGAGAGGTTTATTATGAATTATATAGGCTCCTTTTATTGAGATATACCTCAACTTATTTATATTGAGATATGTTTTAATAGAAGGAGCCTGATAAATTATATATATATATAATAGTTTATTGTTAGATTGTATGTGAGAAAAACACTTATATATAAATCATTTTCAAAATATGGTATACAATTTAAGATAAACTTGGACTATATACAATTGCTTAAAACCCATGTTTATTAAGTTTTGACCATCCTAATTTATGAGATTATAGATTCAACTCAATCAATGTATATTAAAAGAAATCAAACCAATCCATTCTAAGTTATGAGTATCAAACTTTGAACAGATTTAGATCAGAATTTGAATATCTCAGCCCTTTCATTTAAAACACGTGTAATTGTTTTGTTTTGGATTTTTTTTTTTCGGATTCACAATGGAACACAAAATTTCAAAATAATTGAATTGATCACATTTAGTGGGATTGACCCAATCCACACAAGAAGCCAAAATCTGTTCCTAGTTGTTGACCTAATGCACAAAAGGCCAAACCCAATGTGGGCCGCACGTTAGTAGAAAAATCAAACTCCCAAAAGAGAGAGAGAGAGAGAGAGAGAGAGCAGACTAATAAATAGGGGAAGATAACTCTCTCAGGCCGACACACACCTCCAAGTTTTCAAAGAGAGAAAAAGGGAAGCCAAAGAAAAAGAGAAAAGTGTGAGCCACACGGCACTGTGTTTGGTAGAGTTTGTGTGTTTTGAGTGGGGCGTGGCACATGCTTAGCCACCTCTCATATACGACAACGTATGCATCCAAATATACAAAAGCAAAGCACTGAATAATAAATAATAATAATAATAATAATAATAATAACAGTAATAATATTCTTTCATAAATTTACATAATGGGGTTTGTTTGGACTGTTGTTTAATTTTGTGGGCTTCAAGAAAAACCACTTGGGTGTGAATGCTCACACACTCCCTAGCTTGCAAGCTCTCGGAAGCTTCTGGGTACGTGTTGCTATTGGGAGTGGCCATTGTAGACAGCCAGTTGGCCATTTAAGATATATTTATATGTATGTTGTTGCAATTGCATTGTAGGTTTCACTCACCAACAAAATTTGGTCTGCGATTGAAAAGAAATGTTCTTGATGTGTTCCTTGTTTATTGTGCTTTATGTCTTTACTATTTGGATGGAATGATGTTCTTTCTTCAAATTATGTTATTAATTTGTTAATCTAAGCCATACATTTATATAAGAATTAGTAGTTGATAAAATTTTTCTAAGAAAAAAACTAAGATAAAGGTTGTTATTAGTAGTTGATATGATGATTATCAATTTATTAGATTAACCAAAAAAAAAAAATGAAAGATCTAGAAGTTGAAACATATGACCTATTAAAATCATAAATTTAAAACTATATTAGATAACCACCAAATTTGAGAAACAATATCTATATCAAACTAACACTATACTCTAGAAACAACCGAACAACTTTCAAATTTGTATTTTTATAGTTTATTATCTACAATTTATGAACCTAACATGTCTTGTGAAAAAACATTTTTCTAGTTTCACAAGAATAAGTATAATATTGGAAGAATCTTATAAAAACCAACGGCAATGACTAATGGTCTAAGAAAAAACCAAAGGGTTTTTTTAAAAAGTGTCCAACTACCATCACCTCCTTTTATTGTCTAATTTTTTCTCCTGCACCACCGTGGTCCATGACTCAACGCGTGGGTTACAACTTGCAACAGAAAAAAAAAAAAAAAAAAACAATAAAACCTAAAAACCATTTGATTAAAAAACTCAATAAAACCAACGGTGGAGATCTACCAAAGTGTGCCACATCAAATGTCACAGGGAATATCTAATCAATCATCTCCTAAAAGCCAACCATGAGGTCCACGTGGCAAGCTTCACATGGTTTAGTGGCCATCACGGGGGCTTCAGGGGGTCCACCACAAAGTTCATCGTATCAACTTGTTTTAGGAATAAGGCCCCTGGATAAGGGTCCCACCATAAAACGTGAGCGATGCGCACTCGCCACGTGTCCGTAGCCCACGATGAGGATAGAACAGGCTCCGGGTAATACGACAAAACTCAAAGCCCACGTTATAAATAATTTTGTTTTTATTTTTAATTACACGAAAAAGGGCCTCCCCAATAGTCCCCTCAGGCTCTGACAAAAAACATGTCGTCACGCGCCTTCCACTACCGGACAAAACAGTGTCGTCCTCAATGACAGGTTCGGGTTTTGGCGGACGGGAAAAGGGTAGGTTTGTAATTTCATTAAGGTAGTTTGGCAAAAGAGTCGGGACGGAAGCCTTTGTCGCCATGTGCTTGGCGTCGGCGGCGGCACTTGAGAAAAATTATAGATTAACCGATATACCATTATAATGATATAATTAATTTAATATATAAAGGTAATTGAATGATGTGTTTATATTAGTATAGTATAATATTAATAATATTCATTCATATTATAATACATAGATTAATTATATTACATGTCAATATATCTGTTATATAAAATAATTTGTCTATACAAAAACTTTTGTCTCTCCTTTTTTGTCTTTGTTTTTATTTTTTTAATGTTTGTTAATTTGGCTAATTTCATAGATTTTCTTTTTTCAAAATAAAAATAACTTTCAATTCTGAATTTTATTTCTTGGTTTTCCCAACAAAATTGATTTCATAATACTTTTTTTTTTACCATTAATTTCATAATACCTAACATGTTTATATTGAAGGCACTCTTTCAACGAATATTATGAATTTTTTCTTAAAACAAGTGAATATAATTCATGGCAAAAAAAAAAGGGAATATAATGATATCATGAAAGTAAATAACCTAGTTTGACTTAACTCTAGTACAATTATTTAATCATTAACAGAATTGTGTGGAACATAGTAGAAATTTGGTCTCTATGCAATGCACTAGGCATTTTCTATAATTTTGTATTCAAATAAGAACAATTTGCATTCACAACTCACTACTCACAAGGTTCTATTTTAGTAATTGTATATACATTTTCCTTGAAACTTTTTCTAAATAGCAAAATAATTAATAACATGATGTAAATAAAAATGTAAATGACAAATAAAGAAGAAGAAAAACACACCATATTTAAAAAACTAAAAAGTCACATGAAAAAATTATGCATATGCAATGTGTAATAAAAGATATCAAATGAAAATTGATTGATTGAAAAATGAAAATGAAAGTAACTGAAAGTTAGGTAATGTGGGTACAATATTATTTTAAAAATTTTTTAATCTATTATTAAAGTTGATTCAAAGAGTAATGATGCTTATTGATGCATTTGAGATTTTTTAATATCCAATTGAAAATTTGTAATAATTAAAAACGATAAAAATATAAAAATAAATAAAATAGTACAAATACAATGTAAGCCAAAACAGAGTTGTCAGTAGGCATTCCAACCCTTTTTAACCCATTCGCAAGAGAGAAAGAGAACGCGCACACACACACACTCGTCTCCCTCTCTCTCTCTCTCTCAAAAAAAAAAAAAAAAAAAATAGTAGCAGAAAAAAAGAAACGGAGTAGAAATTGAGAAATGAGAATACACCAATGGTGGCAATAGAAAATCGGAGAATATATGCCAAAGAAAAATAAAAAATAAATAGAAAAAAGAATTGGTGGGTCCCAGTGAACAGTTTAATTCGGCCGCCTGCTTTGTCGTCTCTCTCGTCTCCGTCTCCACCACCGTCGTTCCTTTGCGTTTGACTCTCAACCTCTCTCTCTCTCTCTCTCTCTCTCTCTCTCTCTCTCTCTCTCTCTCTATCTTTCTCTTTCTTTTATTTGGTTTTCGTACGCTCTCTCTCTCTCTCTCTCTCTCTCTCTCTCTCTCTCTGTTGTGCTGGCGTGGTCTGAGCTGTCTCTGCTCTTCCCTTATTTCAGAAAGAGAAGTGTCTCTTCCTTGTTCAGTGAAAACCCAAAACGAGGAATCAAAATCCGCGATAAAACTAAATAAAAGAGAAGAAGAGGAACAAATACAAACCCAAACCCACCACCAGCAGAAGACCAAGATTACGTAGAGGGCACAAGTCCACTGGTCCTTTTGGTTTCTCTCCTAAGTCTCAACCAACCAAGTTTAACCCTTTTCTCTACTTTCTATTATGACCATTATTAAAAGGGGTCTTCTGCTCAAGATCATTGCTGGGTTTTAGCCTCTCTTTCTGGGTTTGAATCTTTTGGTGTCTTGTTGAGAGCCACAGAGAGATAAAGAGAGAGTCATGGCTGGTAGTAATGAAGTCAACCTCAATGAATCCAAGGTACACTCTTGGTCAATTTTAGTCCCTCACTCACCCTTCTTATTTTTCTTAAATTTTCGCTTTTTCCACACAATATGTGTTGCGTTTCTGGAAAAAAAAATTGATGATTTGGTTAACGGGTCCTCATTATCTTTGATAAACTTGTATGTTATTGTCATATTGGGTCTGGTCATTTTCGGGAACTTGGGTTTCATTTGGGGCCAAAGTATAGCTTGTTTTCTTTTTTCCTTTTGGTTTGGCTTTGAGGGTTTGAATTGTTTTCAAGGCATTTCTATCATTCTCTTTAGTTATTAAAGTTTTGTGCATAGAAATATGATGGTATACTTCGTGGGTTTTGTTGGATTTTCTTAGTTCTTTCTATTTCTTCCATATCCGGCATCAAGTTTCTTGTTCTGGAAAGTACAAGTTTGATAAGTTCGAGTTTCATTTGGTGCAAAAGCTTGGAGCTTTTCACTAAGATTTGGAGGTACTTGAGGTGAATATAGGCATATCCTTGCTTGTTTTTCCCTTTTGTACTGCTTTTGCGTACTCCTTTCATTAATTTCCTGCTGGCTTTTTTGGGTTTTCGTTGTTTGCTTACACTTGTAATTTCTTTTCTGTATGTAGGTGTTTTTTTTTTCTATATGCATATGACCAATCTGGTTCTTTGTACTTTAGGCTTTTGAAAAAATAAGCCTTTTTTGATAGATTAAAGTTGTAGCCCATCTAATCTCTTTTCCTTTTCTAGAGGGTCGTTCCACTTAATACATGGGTGCTAATCTCCAATTTCAAGCTAGCTTACAATCTCCTCCGCCGGGCTGATGGAACTTTCAACCGCGAGTTGGCAGAGTTTCTTGACCGTAAAGTCCCTGCCAATACAATTCCAGTTGATGGGGTTTTCTCATTTGATCATGTTGATAGAGGGACTGGGCTCCTTAATCGAGTTTACCAACTGGCCCCTGAAAATGAGGCTCAATGGGGCATTGTGGATCTTGAGAAACCCTTGAGCACCACCAAGATTGTTCCTGTTATAATTTTCTTCCATGGTGGAAGTTTCACTCATTCTTCAGCCAATAGTGCTATCTATGATACTTTCTGTCGCCGCATGGTTAACATCTGCAAGGCTGTTGTAGTGTCTGTAAATTACCGCCGATCACCTGAACATCGGTATCCTTGTGCATATGATGATGGCTGGGCAGCTCTCAAGTGGGTTAAGTCAAGAACATGGCTTCAGAGTGGGAAGGATTCTAAGGTTTATGTTTACCTTGCTGGAGATAGTTCGGGTGGCAACATTGCTCACCATGTTGCAGTCAGGGCAGCTGAAGCAGAAGTTGAGGTATTGGGTAATATCCTTCTTCACCCAATGTTTGGTGGGCAAAAGAGAACAGAATCAGAGAAGAGATTAGATGGGAAGTACTTTGTTACAATTCAAGACCGCGATTGGTATTGGCGAGCCTTTCTTCCTGAAGGAGAAGACAGAGACCATCCAGCATGTAATATATTTGGTCCCAGGGATAAGAGTCTTGAAGGGCTCAAGTTTCCCAAAAGTCTTCTTGTTGTGGCTGGTTTGGATCTTGTCCAAGATTGGCAGTTGGCATATGTTGAAGGGCTCAAGAATTCGGGTCAGGATGTAAAGCTCCTTTATCTAGAGAAGGCCACAATCGGGTTCTACTTCCTGCCAAATAATGAGCATTTCTATTGTCTCATGGAGGAGATGAACAACTTCGTGAATCCTGACTGTTAATAGACTACTTAACTTTACCTACAGACAGCCATACATAGCAAAAGCTTGACATTTTACTCGGGTTCTTCCCCCTCTTTTGCAGCGATCGTGTGTAGTTGTAAGATTGTCTAGTATTACTTCTTACTTACTGTGCTTACCATTTGTTGTGGTAATTTAAGAGTTATCCTACCTTGGAACTGTTTGTCCTTGTTCTGGGGATAGTTGTCTATGTCTGCTAAGTTGCATAAACGTATTGCCGGATAAGAAGACCATCTTCAGCAGCTCAGAAGGATCAGAACTCGTGTATGGAATTTGACAGAACCACCATATATAAAAAGCTTGGCCGGGCTTACTTCTGGCCATGATTGATGGACAGTGTAAGGGGTAAAGTTTGGTGGTTCATCAATCTGTTTAGTAAACCGATTTTCTTGTAAGCACTAATTTCAAAATGTGGACTGGAACATATGCTTATTGTTATGAACATAAATGTTATACCTTGTGGTTGTGTAGGGTTAAATATAAAGATTTGGTTTGTGTTTTAATCTCCAGTTTCTAGCTTCAGGCTTATTGTTTCATTGCTTCCTTTACTGATGAACATCACATAGGTCATAGTTCTTTTCTTTTATCAAATATGTATTGCCAAGTTCAATCATGGTTTTCCGAGTGAAGAGCTTTGACTCTGTTGCCTTTTTGTCTTCATCCGTGACATGAGGGATCATGCGTGACTATGCCTTTTGGCTTGCTTTGTTTTCTTGTGTATTCTTGATGAAGTCCATAAAGACCCATTTAGATTTTGTTTGATTAAAAGCAGATTTCTATATCATCTTTTAGACTACCACTGATTTTGTCTGTATAATGAACCAACACCAAGAATGGTATCTGCAGGATCATTTTCCAAATTCTAAGAGTGGGAAAAATTGAGGGAGATGGTGGCATGACTTCAATAAAAGGAAGTGATTTTTTCCACTAAGCAGTCTATTTCTACCCTCTTTTCTGTGTCCCATTTAAGGATTTAAACCTCAAATTCACAAATTGGACTCAAAAAGATGATCCCTAAAGTTATAACGAAAAATAGAAAGATGGGTTTTCTTTTTCATGTTGTTATTATAATTGGTACAAGACCTCTCATGGGATGGTCCGACCATCCCATCCCAAATGTCTTCCCCCCAAATCCAAAACCAAACCCCATCTATCAGAAAAAGACATGAAAATTGAGTGAGAAAAAAATGATTGGACACAGAGCTGTAATCATGGATTTCACCATCTTTCTACATCCGTTTAGCTAATTCTTATTCTGGGATTTTGGGATAATGGCAAATGCAAAGAATTGGATTTGTATTTTCATGGTGGGGGAGACTCATCTGGTTGATAGTGGTTGGGAATTTTGGATGTACTCCAAGGGACCACAAATGAAAACCCAATACAGAAAAAACAAATAAACAAGTAAATTTAATAAGATTTTTGGGATTGCTTTTAAGTGCTTAATGGCCACTAAGTGCTAAGAAACAGATAGGCTTGGACAAGGACATGGAACCCTGTCTTTATTTGACTTTCTATGCATTCTTTCTTTCTTGCTTAGAATGAATATATGCTTATCATGCTTTGCTTAGGTTGCATCTGAGTCTCTCACCAAATTATATTCAGTTTGGTATTCTAATCAGCTTTGTTTTTAGTTTAATATTAGTTAATTGAATATTAAGAGCTTTCTTGCTTGGATTGTCATGTTTTTTTCATGTCTTATTATGACATGTCCTTCACTCCTTTGTAAATAGGCTGTTTATGTTTTAACGTTTATGCCCCTAATACGACAGAAAATTAAAAGTCCTTATCAACAAAATGGCTTTTTCCTTTAATGGCAATTGGCGATTGCGGACAAAACCCTTAATTTGTTTGGTGACTACCCTTACTTTTGGACATTATTATATAATTTGAGGGGTCATTGGATGAGGTGCGTGTTCACATTTGCTTCATGCCTTTAGTGGGTTACCCTTTTTTTTTTTTGGGTTTTTGTTGGACATCATCAATTGGCTGGTTCTCATCAAGAAAGAGGACACTATGTCTAAGCCAGTTCATTTGGATTGTTTTTTTTTTTTTTTCAAAAAAAAAAAAAAAAAAAAAGAGCAAGAAGAATCATGTATAGATTTATATGTATTATCCTTACATATGGATCATGTTGACATTGTTCGTTCCAATTTTATTGGATGTTGATGAAGATACATATAAGTTCATTTGTTTATATGGATCATGTTAACATTCTCCGCATCGCTTATTCCAATTTTATTGGATGTCGGCAAAGATACATATAAGTTTGTAAGTTCGTTCGTTCGTTTACATGGATTATGTTAACATTTTATGTATCATTTCTTTCAATTTTACTGAATGTTGGAGAAGACACGTATAAGTTCGTTCGTTTACATGAGTCATGTTAACATTCTATGAATCTCTTGTTCCAATTTTATTGGATGTCGGCGAAAACACATGTATGTACGTTTGTTCGTTCCCATGAATTATGTTAACATTCGTTCCAATTTTACTGGATGTCGGAAAAGACACGTGTAAGTTTATTCGTTTACACTGCTCAAATCTTACTAGATGTCGACGAAAATGCATTTAAGTTTGTTCATTTTGTTCAAATATTTTTTTTTATAAAAAAAGATGTTCCTTATAATTGATGACATGGCATTTTGAAGTCTGATTCGAAAAAAAAAATTTAAAATGAAGTCTAGTTTGGTAATAATTTCAAATGGGAAGTTTGAGAAGTGCATTCAATTGAGATTTTATTCAAAGGAGTTATAAGCTCTTGCAGATTTCATAGATTTTATGGATTTTTATTGAATTTCATGGAATCCATCAAAATCCAAGGGGGAAAAGTCGGAATTCTCATAGTCCTTATTTTTTGTTCAAAATCCACTACTTAGTGAATTCCTTTAAAATTCATGAGAGAGTAAATACACCTAGATTTTTATGAAATCTTTAAACTTCTGAATTGAATACACTTGAATTTTTATGGAATTCTTAAAATTATAAATTGAATACACTTAGATTTTTATGGATTTTTCAAATTCTTTTAAAATCTATTAGAATCCCAATTGAATACACCCTCAGTTTGGAAACAAAATTCCTTAAACTATTTGTCAAAAATAGCATTGAAACAAATAAAGTTTTTTTTTTTTTTTTGTGGTAAAAAAAAAAAAAAAAAAAAAGCTTTTGAACACTTGTATTTTTAGAGGAAAAAAAAAAAAAAAAGATTCACACCCAAGAACATATAGCATGTCGTGCCAAATCAATTAAGTTGAAATTAATGTCAATATAAATGAAACAATAAAACCTATTGAAATCTGGGAAACAATAGAAAGGCATGACAATCCTTTATTTATGCGTGGACAGTGACAGATTAACAATGATAAATTGATAATACATTCTTATTCTTAATAGGCTCCAGAGGAAAGTATGCTGTTTGTATGAACTTTTGAAGTCATTTTATTTGGACATAAAGATTGGTTTTGCTTTCCCAATGAAACAAAGAAAGAGTGACAGTGGCTTGCATGATTGCATCCCATGTTGTGGACTCATGGCCCATTAAGGGTGCAACTTTAAGGCATAGTTAGTTCCTTTTTTTTGGGGAAATAGTGAGCTAAAATACAATTTTTTTTCCCCTTTTCTGTTTGGATAAAAGAATGGGAAATTTTCATTAAGAAATAATGAGGGAGATAGAAAGATGTAGAGGACTAATCTCATATTGCTTTCCCATCAATTCTTCGAAAGACGAAATATGTAGTACAAAGAGGTGAGGTGTGATTAATAAAAAGATGAGTGCACGTAAGAAAAATACATTAATCCTTCAAAATCTTAAATTAAGAGCTAACAATGTCAAACCCAGCATTCAGATTCCTGCCTCGACCTTGCATTGGGTTTGGGGGAGTAAACAGTAGAAATCTTTGAGAAGAATGAGAAGTGTTTACTTTTCCAATATTCATAAACACATCCGGCATCCAGACATGTCAGTTTACAAAGCCACACAATTAAACTGTACTTTGATGGTCCTACTCCTAGAAAAAAAAAAAAAAAAAAAGTTTATTAAGTTTGAATTGGTAGCAAAATTGTTGATTTATACCATCTTAAAGTACACGCAACATCTGAAAAACAGCTTCAAGATATTATCTTGCTCTTGTTTCGGATGTAGTTTTACCCATCATCTTCAGCCCTTCAAATAAGGTAAATCTCTTCTTTGTCAATGTAGTTTTCTTAAAAATTAGTAGATTCAGTCACAAATGCGGGGACTGTGTGCAGGAAGACAGATGCGCCCTCTTCGATGTCTTGGTGGAACTTATTTGGATTTCTATAGGCAATCAGCATTTTGGTAGCCTTGGTCCATGAAAGAATGTACAGAATCAGTAACCCAATGTAGTCAATCAATTGTGTGTGAGTATATGTACATATATATGCAACCAATGGTATGATAGACTGATGACAAAAAACTGAAATGACATTGACCATGTCGACTTCATTGTGTGGTCAGCACGATCAACAGCTCACAACCATTTTCATATCCCACAATTGAAAAATTGTGTATGTGTATACGCACATGCTTAAAGTTACATTGTTCAACAATCTACAGAACATGGGTTCCAAGTCCAGCACATTATATTGTTCAATAAATGCATGCCTATAAAATTATTCATGAAGTCCTATACTATAAAGCTAACTTCATTCAATGCAAAGGTATGACATCATAAAACCAATTAGTAATCTCAAAGACCATGCATAATTATCAATGAATCAGGGAAAAAATCAGTTTCTATCAAGTTCAGTTCAACCAACAATGGATAGTCCATAAATCATTCAACCATAACTAACTGATTCCATCAATTGAATCAGAGAGAAAAAACAATTGCAACAGCTGACTTGAACTTAAAAAAGTCACTGCATCAGCCCAAACCATTTCAATCAGCTCATATTTTGACTTCTCAGTGTCTACCAAAGCATGTGAGATGTAAATCCTTCCATTCAATGATCATAGGATGCTATCAATATACAATTTTGGTCAATTCAATGGGTAGGACATGAAAGAATACTGTTTGACAAAGACAACCTTATTTGAAATAATTCATTGTCTTCAATGAATCCAGGTTGGCACTGAGCCAATTGATGGGATTAGTAAGGTTCTCAGTCTCCTATAACTTTGGAAAAGGTAGGGAAGGGAAGAAAGAGGCCATTGAGAATAACAATATATAACAATAGGATTCTTATCAGTTACATTAACAGGCAATGGTGTGCAGCATCATGGACTGATAAGCATGCAGTGCCAACAAAAAATTCAGGCCGCTAACTACAAGGAAAATGAGTAAACGTAAACAAGAAACTTTCTGATGTAGGATGTATACCTGTGAATAATGTTGAACCCCTGTTGCATCTTATGGAAGGGATGAACCATTCGCAATAATTGGCTGAATGCTTTATACAATTTTCTGGCATCCAATATGTTCTACCGAAGTGAAAGGGAGAATCATGATAGCCTTGCATCCAAAGGAACATCATATCCATGCTTCCACATTAATCCTATTACTTTTGCAACCTTATATCTTTGACCACACATTGAGTAGGCCTTGTACAATATCCAAAATGTATTTTTGGTAGGGTCCAGGTTAAAATTCTCCATCTCACTAAGGACACTCTCCATTTCTTCTAAGCGCTTTTGTGATGCATACATGACCATCTTGCAGTGATATAGGGACCGACAGATTCTCCACCTAGCACATTCTGCACGCTTCACAAAATTCGCAAGTCTGTCCACCTCATTGCATCGGAAATAACTTCCAATTATAGATCGCATAATAAGTGCAGTATGCACAGAGGTTTTGTGCTCAAATGCCTCATTTATTGACTTCTCCATTGCCTCAAACCAATCCTCTTGAGCATAAACCCTAATTAACAACACATTTAACCAAGGCCTGTATTCATCTTCCGGAATAAGCCTCATTAGACTGTGAATCTTTTTAACTCTGTCTGTGACAGAACTCTTGCAATATGCACATATCATAGCTCTTATCAATGGGATATCATGGTCATTTACGTGATGTTTTACCAATTCATATGTCTCCTCCATCTTTACCAAATTCCCTGAATGAGCATACCCTCGAAGCATTAGCAAGTAGGTGCTAATATCAGGACTAACAGGACCCGCTTTCATCATTTGGAAAGTTTTTTCCATACTATCCCACATCCAAGCTGTGATATATCCAGCAATCAAATTATTGTAGGTGATTAAATTAGGCGAGAGATTTAAATCATTTAACCCCTGCAGAGTTGCCTCCATATGATCAACCAGCATCAATCGACCAAAGACGGAAATAAGAATGTTGTATGTTGCAATTGTAGGACTACAATTCGGTTCCCTCTTGAGGTCTCGAAACAAAGACTGACACTTAGCAGTAAGACCATTGAACATATAAGCACTCATAAGTGCATTATAAATGGAAGTTGTCTTGATTCGCTTGTTTACAGCCTCAGTAAATAACTCAACGGAAAGTTCAACATTCTTAATTCTTCCTGCAATTGTAATAGCCTTGGCATACTCCTCTGGCATCACAGGAGTGCCACCACCCACCTGATTTCTTCTCCAATTAAAGACCTACAACATAAGCAACAAAGTTAGAGAAGAAAAACAATAGTAAAAAACCAACAATGCCAGGAAGATTTTATCTGAAACAAACATAGGTAAGGCACAGCAAAGTTTAATCATCCCCTCAATTTTGTATGTATCTGTATGTTATTAATCATCCCCTCAATTTCATTCTATTCGTATGCATTGCCCATAAACTGCATAATTGCACATACAACTTAGGAAACACTAATACAAATAAAAAACCAAAAATCGTTACACAATCTACATCAAACAAACCGATTGCATTACTTATATCACATACACCACACCTAAAACCCACAAAGATTTTACCTTTAAATTTAAAGTCTCAAATTTTATACCTCCAGGGCTAAACGAGGCCACGAACGTAACTGATACAGAAGCTCAACGAAAGCACATGGATCCTTACAGCTCCACAAAAACTCAGAGCCCTTCTCATCCAAAACCCTTACAATCTTGTCAGGGTCCCCAATATGCTGAACCAGTTCGTCTCTCAACTGCGTGGCCTTGTGGACCAGATCCTCTCTGGAACTTAGGTCTGAGGCCGACGGCTTTTCAGCAAACAAACGCACGATACTTGAGAAGGAGATGGATGAAGATGAAGATGGAGATGGAGATGGAGAGGAGGAGGGGGTCTGGGCATTATTGATGTCGCGGGTGAAGCTGTAATTGGGGGAGTTGGTGATGGAGAAAGTGCAGGGGGTTAGGGTTTGGGGCTTTGCTGAGCATCTATGGCGGCGGCGGAGCAGCTCTGCTTGGGCCGCATCTGAGAGCTTCCATACTCGCTTCATTGCTTGGTGGTTACCGTTGTGGGTGCAGCTTCTGGGTTTTAGGAAGGTTTTTCTCTCTGCCTCCAACTCTCCAAGACCCAGAGACTACCCTGCAACCAAAACCAATGCTACGGATTTGGTTTTTTTTTTTTTTTTGGGTAAAAATAAATTACAATACAAACCCACGAGTCCACGACAATAATCAGAACCAAACCTTAAAAATTAAACAAATAATTAATATGGAAGAAAGGGGATTTCAAACTTCGGACCCCTTTCACAAAAATATACCTATTAAGGGTTTTTTTTTTAAATCCATTATAGAAAATATTTTTTTTTAAGGCTCATTATAAAAAAGCAAGTCCTAATGCATCCAATTTTTTTTTTTTTTCACGTTAGAAGAATTGTTATTGTCCAACAATGGTAATTCCCAACGGGTCCAACTTTTTTTTTTTTTCACGTCAGGGAAATTGCCATTGTTACGGTGCAATAATATTTAATAATTGCCATTATCCAATAGTAACAATCAGGGAGTGATAATAGTTACTATTCGATAGTAATAATTGCTCAGCACTTCCAGATCGCGCCCAAAACTTCCAAATCACCCCTAAAACTTTCAAATTGGAAGTCTCCGGCCTCCTTCAAGGCTCCAATGTTGAGATATGATGAAAAATATAGAGAAAAACAAATAGACAGAGAGAAATAAAGCAACAGACAATGAGATAGAGCAGATAGAGAGAACAGAGAAAGAGATCGTTTAAAGAGAGGTAGGAGAAGATCACGAATGGGAAGGGAGGGATCGGGGGTAGAGAGAAAAAAAAAAACTTATTTTTTTAAAAAGTTGAGTTTAAAACTAATTAAGTTGATTATTTTATGTAAAGTAGGTGAGTTAGTTTATTAGGACTTTATAATCATTATATGTTAAATTAATAATTAATTGAAAACTAAGAGTTAATTACACTTACACCCCCTGAAGTTTTTTGCTTTTTCACATACACCCTCTAGGGTTTTAACAATTACACATATACCTCATGAGGTTTCAAAACTGTTGTATATAACCCCCTATAGTGAAACGAAAAATGATGAGAAATTATGCAAAAAGACATGCTAAGAGGTGAAATGGCCTTATATCACTCAAAGTGTAAGGTCCAACCTCAATACAAATATTTTTTTTTTGTTTTTTTTTTTTTTTCTCTTGTAGGAAGTTATATGTAATAGTTTTGAAATCTCAAGAGGTGTATGTGTAATTTTTGAAACCTGAGAGGGTATATGTATAATTTTTGAAACCTCAGAGGGTGTATGTGAAAAGACGAAAAACTTCAGGGGTATAAGTGTAATTAACTCTGAAAACTAATATAAAAAACCAAATATATATGATTAATAGAGGAAATGGAATACATATGATGAGAGAATGTTGATCAATTTATAGCACTTTTGTGTATGATGAGAGAATGTTAATAAAAATCATTCTAGTGTTAATACCGGCCAGGTATTAACTAACAATAACGGCAGAAAAATCACTTTAGTAGTGATAAAAGTAATTGGCATACAAACGTTGAGTCCTATAGTACAATGTTAGTATGACATACAACGTTGTATTGTTGATTTTTTCAGAAAAATAATAATAGAAGTATTGGTAATTTGTTAGCTAGGAGTGATAATTACTAGAGATAATTAAGCTTAGATTTTTTAAAAAAGTTTTTAAATAGAGATTGGGGGTATTTTAAAATTTATAAAAAAATTATTTTAATTCATAATATTTTATAAGAAAATTATTTTAATTCATAATATTTTATAAAAAAATTATTTTAATTTATAAGAAAATCATTTTAATTCATAATAAATTATTTCCCTCTATTTGAAGGGTATTTCACTATTTCTCCTTCTAGGGGTGTAGAGTAGGCTTTATAGAGGCTACATCCGCTCAAAATCTTAGAGTTAAAACCTAACATAAATAAAGCTGTTAAAGAATAAAAATAAAATGACTTAATTAAAAATCTTAAATCATTACAAGTTTTAATCTAATAAAGACTCATAAAATGAATTAGATTTTAAGTCTCCCTTACTCATAAATGGTCTTAATTACTATTCCAATTGTTATTGTTTTCTTTTGTTTTCGGTTACAAGAAGGGTCAAAGACCCAACAATAAACACACAGTCTGGGTCTAGCTTCTACAACCCATAACTCACTAAACATCTCCATAGATTGTAAGATGAGCAGTAAACTTCTGTAAGCCCAAATCCAGTCCAAAACCATTGCATAAAAATTGATAATTACTCTTGTAATTACTCTAGTAACTCTTGTACACCCTAATGGGTAACTTCCAGTATATATACAACTTATACCGCAAGTCCTCAATTAACTGAGGCATTACAAACTCATATGATTTGAGTTATGGTATCAGAGCCTAACGTTTAACGACACAAAAAAAAATTTCTTCTCACAGTGCCGCACCAAACCCTCGTTAGCCTACAATTTGCTCTTCATTTTCCTTTGACATGGGCTCACAGTCAGCTTCCTCTTCAATCACCATTGGTTCTTTTTCATCTTATTCGGTCACCATTCGGAATGTGACAAACTCCTTGAATGCCCGTTTGGATAAACACAACTATATTTTTTGGCTTGTACAAATTGTGTCTTTGCTTTAATTGTAATGTTATTGATTCACCTTTTATAATATAATTGAACGATAAATATAGACTTTTAAGGTACACACGGTTCACACATGTTATATAATTTAAAACTCATGTCAACCTATTTTATTTATTGATATGATTGAAAACATCATTTAGTCGTTTTCTGAATTTTCACTATAAACTAGAAATTCTATTTTGTGTTTTTCAAAAACGATTTTCTCAATACGGCAACTAAACATATTTTTGTCGTAAAATATTACCAAATGCACCCTAAAATAACTAAGTAATTGGTGTTTGGCTATCAACTTAATTGGTGGGAAGAAATGATCATATTTAAGATAGAGACATCACCTTACTCAATTAAATGGACTTACACTTAACTTTGAGAGGGAAGAGAAACAAACTCAAACTCAAACTCAAACTCTTGTGTTGTTGCTGCACTCAATGCTATAGAAAGGTATTTAACTTGCTGTGAAATTAAATGTCTAAATGAAAAAATGCTGAAATTTATTGTTTATCTAGTTTAGTATTACTTGTGTTGTTTGTGAAATGGCAGTGACTCTCTTGGCAACTACTAAACTGCATCTTCATAAAAAAAAACTCTATGCCTAACTGCTATTTTAATTATGTAAGGTGATATGACTAATATAATCAAGGCTTATTTACATCATTGCCCCCTGTAAGATACACTTTTTTTCACTTTACCCCCTGAAACTTAAATCCTCTCAGTTTGCCACCTGAACTTCACAAAGTTATTGCAAAAGACCCTATGCCGTTAACTTTGTCAATTTTTCCGTTAAAATAGCTGACGTGACACCTATATGGCATGAGTGAGACCCTTTTTTAGTTATGTAAAATCCATGTGGACAAAAAAAATAATTTTTAAACTAAAAATAATAAGATCCATGTCAATTTTTTATAATTTTGCTTGTCTACATGGATCTTACATAACTAAAAAAGGGTCTCACTCATGCCATATAGGTGCCATGTCAGCTATTTTAACGGAAAAATTGACAGAGTTAACGGCATAGGGTCTTTTGCAACAACTTTGTGAAGTTCAGGTGGCAAACTGAGAGGATTTAAGTTTCAGGGGGCAAAGTGAAAAAAAGTGTATCTTACAAGGGGCAATGGTATGAATAAGCCTATAATCAATTAAGTGTAAGCAAATAGCATTGCTCGTTTCAATATTAACAAAAAATTTCTCTAATTATTGAATGAAAGAAATGGTTGCAATTTGCAAGAAAGGCAAGCGCTATTTACTAAATCATATTATGATGTCATGGCCGTAAGATAAGGCGAGTGAAGCCAGCAGTCAGAGTCACCGATTTGAGCGAAGCTGCTTGTTTGTTTGTTTGTTTTAAAAACACAAGCAAGCGACGTAGACAAAAGTCGACCACACCTAATGACAGTCTGACACCCCCCAACTCCAAACTCTTCAATACCATCTTAAGTCAGAGTAATACTGGATTACTACTGACTACTCAATGCACCCATTTGCTTGCTTACCCACAAACCCAACTTAAAATCCGTATATTATTTATGATTATCCACCTACTCACTCATGTGCAGTGAAACCCTCCAATTCAACACCCTTTCTACACCACAGGTGAGTGTCTTCTTTCTTGTTTGTTGAATTTCAGCTGTTCTTTCTTTCTTTTCCATAAATTTTCTGAAGAGGTCGATCTAACTGGTAAATGGTTGCTCATGGAATTTATTGTGCACAGACTATGGCTTAGTATGAAACGGTATTAATTTAATTAGCAGTGACTGAGTAGGTTCACATATTACAGTTGAGGATACAGATTAACGGTGTTCTTAAGGTTGGTGGAAACTTCTGTCCAAAAAAGGTTGTTGGGCACAAGTTGTTTTATTGTAACATTTCCCAAGAAAGAAAGTAGTTTCATTTGAGGTTTATGTATGCTGAAATGGGAATAAGATTGTTGGTGGAACATGTACTTGGTTGTTCTTATAAGTTAACAAGTGGTCATTTTCTTTTGGTTGTTCGTATATTTGTAGGATTGACATGATTGGGGCGTTTTTTTGAGTGTTATCAAGGTTCAACGACATTATAAGTTCGTATAATGTGTGCTGCAAAATCATATTGCTTATGGGCTTAAACTAAGATGTATGTTACATTACAGCCGCCGCAGCTGCAGTTGATGAATTTGATGAGATGGGCTATTCACTGAGTAGATTGACGATAGAATCTGACCATTTTGATGGTGGGAATGCCATCCATGAAGTTGGGAACTGTCAAAGATCCAACACACCATTGCATAGTTTAGACCATGAAGTAGCCCAGCTCACAAAGTTAAGATCAGAGCCCCATGAGAGGCTTAGCCAAGTTGGACCCAGGAGGCGGGACCTGCCCATTTCCACGGTCAGGATGCTGGCAGGCCGAGAAGGGAATTATTCAGGAAGGGGAAGGTTCTCTTCTGCAGATTGTTGTCATGTTCTAAGTAAATATTTGCCGGTGAATGGTCCTGTGCTTGTTGACCAAATGCCTAGCCGAGCATATGTCTCACAGTTTTCAGCAGATGGATCTCTTTTTATTGCCGGGTTTCAGGTAACATGTTTACTTCTGGCACTTCAAACTAAATTTGGAAAATTGAGATTATGATGACCACCATGACATCTATTTTTATCGTGTTCATATGGTTGCTGATAAAACCTATGGGGAAAAAAAGAAGAAGAAGAAAGATGGTTGTGTAACTTGTGTTTGTTCCTCAGTTATGACTTGGAAAAAATTTGAACTTGAAGTTACAATTTATATCTCAAATGCAGTGATTGTTAGTGATGCTATAGGTTAACTTTAGTTGTTGTACAAATGTTCTTTGCAGGATAGCTACATTAGAATATACAATGTGGACAGAGGGTGGAAAGTCCAGAAGAACATTCATGCCAAAAGTATGCGATGGACTGTTACTGATACGTCTCTTTCCCCAGATCAACGCTATCTTGTGAGGCCCTGTATATTGTTATCTCAATTTCATGTAAAAAGGTGCCTTTGCGCTTATATTTTTGGATGCTCAGATATAACATTCTAGAAACTGGATTCAACAAATTCAGTTTCTTTGCTGTTTAAGTTGCAGTGTGGACGCAAACCCTTCTATTTAATATATGTACACTTCGGGAATAAGATAATGGTGGATATACAAGAAAACATGACATAATGAATAAGGGTCGAAGGAAGGATATCAAACTACTACATAAGTAGAAAACATAATTACATATCGAGCACTAAATGGATATTTCTCACGAGGGCCACATATCAATGTTTCAATAATTTCATCTTTAATTTATTTGCATTCTGCTATTTCAGGTTTATGCGAGCATGTCACCTATTGTTAATATGGTTAATGTGGGGTCTGCAGAAACAGAGTCCTGTGCAAATATAACGGTATGAGTCTCGTGCAATTTTAGTAGACATTGCAATTCTTATAAGAGCTAATGCATACCACGGTCTGGAGGAGGATTAATGGTGAATATCATTTAAACTCTTTGAGACAAATATTGGGTGTATGAGATTTCTTATGAAACCAGGATTTGTTTTCCCTTCTACAATATGTTTGCTTGACATCGGAGAATGGAAAATAAATCCTGATTTCAGAAGAAATCTCATACACCCATATCTAACATTCACCATATTCCTTCTACATGTGTTTGCTTGACATTCAGGGAATTCTTATAAAACAACATTTAGAGAATGATTTCTTATGCAGGAGATCCATGAGGGTTTGGACTTTTCCTCTGATGATGGAGGGTACTCCTTCGGTATTTTCTCCATAAAATTTTCAACAGATGGACATGAAATTGTTGCTGGAAGTAGTGATGATTCCATATATATTTATGATCTTGAAGCCAATAAGCTCTCCCTTCGAATTTTGGCGCACACGGTAGAGCATTTCTGAAGCTTCTAGCATGGGGATCTTGATTTTATTTGCTTTTTTTCTTGTCAACTATAAATTCTTGTCTTAACTCCACAGAGGAAGTGGGGCTGGGTACCTCAACCCCCTCAATGAGCCACACTAATCAGTCACAATTTTTTTATTTTTTTATTTTTCTTGCTTACTTACCACCTTCTACTATTTTATTTGGAGTTTTTTTGCCCTCATATGGGGGAACACTTCTATGTAATGTGGTGACTGCTTTTTGAATGGGAATGTAGAATTCTAGAGGTCATTAATTTGATTGGTCTTTTCTTTTGCAGTCTGATGTGAACACTGTATGTTTTGCTGATGAAAGTGGCCATCTTATTTATTCTGGGAGTGATGATACTCTCTGTAAGGTAAATTTGACGTCCAAACACACACACACACACATGATGCTGTCATTCTATTGAAGTACTTCTAATTTTGAGTTTCTCTTGTACATAACTACATCTTGGTAGACTTTATGTGTATTTCACAGAAGTCATATTTTATAACTTGTCCGATTGCATTTTTCTCAAAGTTTTAGGAATACAGAAGTTTTTGAGGAAGTCATTATTATTTTATTAACATGAGAATATGAGATTCATGCAACAATTTCATATAAGGTATAGCTTTGTCTAGGTGTGGGACAGACGTTGCTTTACAGCTACAGGAAAGCCAGCCGGAATCTTGACAGGGCACCTTGAAGGTGTTACATTCATTGACAGCAAGGGAGATGGTCGTTATTTCATTTCGAATGGTAAAGATCAGACCATTAAACTTTGGGATATCAGGAAAATGTCTTCTAGCGGTACCTGGTATGTTCACATCCTGGCTTCTCATGGTGCGCTTGAAATCATATATGTACAGGTTTTCTTACTTTTATGTGTCTACTAGTTAATCATGGTCATGAAATGTTATCTATGTGTGTGAATACTATGTTATTAAATCTGTTATATAAACATCCGAATATCATCTTGTCTCACTTCTTAATTCAAGATCAGCGTGGTTGTGGAAAGGCTGAGTTATATTATTGTCAATTTATTTGCTCGGTCTGCAATTTCCAATTGTGTTTTCCTAAATTAATCACTATTGCAAGAGAATAACAATCGTTCAATTTATTCCAGCATTCCAGGGCATAGAAGTTGCGAATGGGATTACAGATGGATGGACTACCCACCTGAGGCAAAAGATTTAAAACATCCATATGATCAATCAGTGGCTACTTATAGAGGTCATTCGGTCCTGCAGACACTTGTTCGCTGCTACTTTTCCCCGGCATATAGGTAAGCACAGATCATAATCTTTTTATTCATATTTTCTAGAGGTCTAGAAGCTGTTTTCGGATCCTAGTCAAGTTTTTTGTTTAAATGTATTTGGTCAGCTTGAAATTTAAGTAACTCTCTAACCTATTTTTACATGAATGTGATAGGTCCAATTTTGAATAAAATAAATATTCAACATCTTTTGAGTCTATTAAACTTATATTTTAAAATTGGTTTCTCGTTGCAAGTTGTTTACCTTCTTTGGCAGTACTGTCAATTATTTGAGACTTCTAATATACTTCATCTTCTTGAAATTTGCAGCACAGGTCAAAAGTACATCTACACTGGATCTCATAATTCTTGCGTTTATATATACGATTTGGTATGTGATACATGTAGTCATTCTTTCTCTGTAGCTCCACATTTTATTTTCTGCATGTGATTCCAAACCTGGGTTAATGGATCAGGGAAGATTTGGGGATGCAATTCTCTTACTTATTCTATGCTTCGGATGAAAGTATACCAGATCATGAGAATTATGCATGTTGGTTTTCCCCAATCTTATCACTAATTCAGTGTCCCATAGTCAATGCTTAAGTGCTAAGTCTGTGGCTTGTGCCAATCTGGAATGCTTGCTCTTTCTTCAACCCCGCTTGCCCTTTCTGCACTAGAAGATTCCATGCCTTAATTTATGGTAATTTGGTTAAATCTTTGTAGGTGACTGGAGCTCAAGTTGCAACACTCAAGCACCATAAAGCAGCTGTAAGAGATTGTAGTTGGCACCCGTATTACCCTATGCTGGTAAGCTCTTCGTGGGATGGGAGTGTTGTTAAATGGGAATTCCCAGGGAATGGAGGAGCACCAGCACTTTTCAGCAGAAAGAGAGTCTGGAGGAGACAGTTTTCTTGAACACACCCCCTTGTGGTATTGCAATCAACACATTTTCATTGAGGACACAATTGTATCCTCTGTCTAGTTTTCAAAATGATCAAATAAGCCCTGTGTTGTGTATTAACCATATTTCACCCAATCAGTTGTACATAAAGAACCATGTACACATCCGATAAAATTGGAATGATACATAAAGAAGACAGGAACTGTTGTTGTAAGCTACCCTATTGTACTTGTACTTGTTATTGTTTTTGTTTGATTATTTGCTAAGTTTATACTCATTGTGTATAAGCCAGTTCGAATTTGAAGTTTTCTAAAGAAATTGGACACAATAATGGGAAAAAGAGGAAAAACAATAGTGGGAAGGAATAGAATCTGAGTAATTTTCATTGTTGAAAAGAATACAATTATTTAGAACAGCGAACAAAAAAAGAAACAAAAACTCAGTAATACAGATTTAGGGGAGGGGAGAAAACCTGTATTCCTCAATCATTGTGTCTGCCCCATGATGGAGTAGTATTACTTTGAGGGCCCCTAATCGATTTGGATTTCTACCACAGAGAATGATTAAGGGGGGTCATTAAAATTGTGAGGTGACATAAACCAGAGGGCCCCTACTTCCCCTACTTAGGTGATTGATTAAATTTTCCTTAAAGAAGCAAAACAATTGAATAATAACATAATCAATGAGGAAGCCTACTTGGGAATGAAACTTAATGATGCACAACCCTTACAATAATGACCACTTTATGTAGCATGCAAAATATTTCTACCCCTCCCAACTTTATGTAGCATGCAAAATATTCTACCCCCTCCCAAAAGTAAAAAAGAGAAGAAAATTTGTACCGAAAAAAAGAGAGAAGAAAATTGGTAGACAGCACATTCTTGTAAGAAAAGCTTAAGAGAGACTGCCATCCTACCCAAGCTTCACAAAATCCAATTACCAAACTAAGAGTCTAAAAACATGTTTTCTTGCATAGTGCAAATACCATGTTACATAAGAGGCATAGTCAATCCCTGCATGAGGGATTAAAAAAATTGGGTTTGACCTACGGTGCCAAAAGAGCTAGCACTGGCAGAGCTCAACATGTATACCTATGTATTTAAGGGAAATGCGTTCAAAACTATTGGCAGAAGCCAAGATGTACACCCAAAAAGAAGAGACAACAATTGAGTCAATTTTTTCTTTTCTTGTGTCATAGATTGACACTTGTGCTGACTACTATTGCCTTTGTCCTCTTCTTTCCATGTGCTCCAAACCTTTTGTTTATCTAATCCTCACCTAATCCCCAGCCACCTTCACATGTCCATCCATGGCTTACACAAGAAGGTGAAAATAGCAATCAAGAGGACAAAAGACGACTATAGGCTCTTAGCTTTACAAAAATATGGCCTTATTCTACAATTAGCATTTACTTTTAGTTGCTGGTTTAGTTGAGTTTTTAAGTAAGAATATATGCACCAGTACACCAGCAGCACCCATCATCATAAAGACTAAAAAGAAGCCCAACACTGTGTTATATTTATTCTATCTAATTGTATGTAGTTTGCGGAAAATTCTATCATACAAACACAATTTGAACCCTCAAATCTTGAGGGGTTTATTTTTTCATTATTAAAGTAAAGATCTTTCTATTGTCAGATCTATTTGTATATTATATCAGTATATGATGAAGAGCTAACGAGTAGATGATGAATGTTGGTTCACATTTCACTCAACTAGCTGTAGCTGGCTCCAATGATGAATTATGGTCAGAAGCCCGTGCATAACAAAAGCCGAAAAGCATCAGGACCAGCAAGCAAGCAAGCAAGCATTGGATTTGGAGTCCCCCCACAACTACTCCTCTCCTTCTCTTTCTTTCTATCAAAAAGAAAGCAATGAAATGAAGAACGCATGGTCTTGAATTTTGGAAAGTAAGTGAGACATAAGAATTGAGAGGCAGAACCTGAATTAAGCAGAATTGAGAAACTACAGAAACAAAGAGGAATTGCTTGTTTTGGCACAAGCAGAACCTCAACCTAATTCAATTTTTGTACTCATCAGATGTTTCACCAGGACAAGAATGCATAACATTCGGCTTATTTGATGGTATGATACCACCAAATCTAAATTTCTCACGTTCAACAAAAATATTAATGCACGATTAAGTGTCATAAGAATAATTAACACACCACACAAATATTCCATACACCAACACCATTTACATCTAGATATTCTTGACAAAAAAATGTTCATATTTAATAGTAGCGCATAAATTTCCCCTACATAATAGTTTCACTATTTCTGACAATATCCACAAATCTTCTTCTTAATTCTTATTCATCATTTACCCACCATTTTCCACAAAAATAAATAAATGAATCTAAACGAACCCCCCACAAAAATAGAAATAATTAATTTTCAGAGAAACAAAATTATGCCCATCTAAACTTCCCATTATACCCCCATTGATATAATCTGAATTCCCAACTTTACCCCCTCCACTCGTTACACTGCGCAGTAGGCCTGGTGTTCTGCTTCCCAGCCTTCAAGGGGCACGGCGTCTGTACGGGCGGGACCATACAATTATACTGCAGACACAATGAGCTGCTCAGTGGAATCTCAGCCGTCGGACTAATCTGAATCCCAGTAAGAAAATTGTGCTGTAGATACAGTATTTGTATATTCGCATCCAGTAACCGGTCCACGAAACTACCCGGAACCTCACCCGTGAACCGGTTGTTATTAAGGTAGAGATTCTGTACGGTCGAGAACAACGGTGAGATTTCACCTGATAACCGGTTGTAGCTCAGATCAATGGTCGGAATTGAAACTTGATCGACCGGTTGGACTGGCCCAGTAAAGAGGTTTCTCTGCAATTGGAGGTTGGTGATTGGGAAGGTAAATAAACGACCCGGAATAGTACCCGTGAACTGGTTCATACTGAGGTCGAGGTAGTTGAGCTGGCCGAGCCGGTTCAAGAGGCCGTCGACCGGACCGGTGAACCGGTTCCAGGAGAGAGAGAGGTATTGGAGAGATGGAGGGAGGGAGTTGGGAGCGAGCGAACCGGAGAGGTCGTTGTGCTTCAGGTCGAGCCGGGTTAGGGTTTGGGAGAGGAACGGGGGGACCGAACCGGAGAGGCGGTTGTGGCAGAGAATGACGTTGGAGAGCTCCGGTAAGGTTCCGATGGAGCTAGGGATTGCGCCGGAGAAGAGGTTGTAGCTGAGGTCGAGGGTCCTCAGGTTGTGTAGCTGAGCGAGACTCGCCGGAATCGTACCGGAGATGAAGTTGCGGCTAACGGCGAGGAACCGGAGGCTCTTCAACTGCGAAATGGACTGGGGCAGAGCGCCGAAGATCCGACCCGGGACGACTGAGAGCTCGGCGAGGGCGGAGAGCTTGCCGATGGCCGGGTCAATCCGACCCGTTAGACCCGGAGCGCCGGCTCTCGGGTCGCCGAGATTGAGAGCAATGACCTTATCGGAATCGCAGTAAACGCCGGCGAAGTTACAGGGGTCGGAGGTGAAATCCCAGGAGGCGAAGTAGTTTGAACCCGGCATGTCTTCCAGAGCTTTTCGAATCGATTGCAGAGCCAAGAAATCGACTGGGTCGAGAATCGCAAAGGCGACTGAGTTCCATTGGAGCAAACAGATAGAGAAGACAATGTAGAATCGTAGTAGAAGCTCAAAGGTCTTGAACCTTTGCTTATCTGCCATTAGAGGTCAACTGGGTGAGGAAAGAAGAAGGCTTTGGTTGGGTTTTATAGCAGACAGAGCAGAGAGAGAAGGGTTTGATGGTTGAGGGTTGAACGGTTTAGCTTTTTGGTAAGAAGGGGTTGGGAAAAAACGCTTTTCCGTGAGAGGAAGCTACCGATTTCTCGTGGGTTATAGCGTGAAAGCTTTAATGGCAACAGTCTGATCAGTATCAGCATCCAGAACACAAAATGAGAGAGAGAATGAGAAAATGAGAAAGTGATTGATGGCTTTGGCTTGGAGAATAAGCAATTCTTGAATCTTTTGTTCTACACTTTCAGCTCTCAAAGCCTTTGCTTTGTTATTATTTTGGCTTCTCAGAGAAGACGCAATCACTCTCACTCTGCTATACAGCCTAACAGCTACTACTACTACTGCAACTGCAAAACACTTCAATAATGTTTTTTTATTTTCTTTATTCTTACTGGTTTTGTTTCTTTATTGGGGTTTGGGAACAGGGTCAAACGGTTGTCCGAGCCTACGTGGTGTACCGAACCTCAGGTTCGGATACCAGCTTGGTAAGTAAGGAAGGCGGTGATTCGGATGGGGATCACGTGACCTTCGCGGTAACGTAACCTATAGCACGTGGGAACATCTAAAGGACCTATCGAGACTATGATCTGAGGTGGCCATTGCCAGCTAGCTTTGGTTCCTCCTCATAAGAAATACGCTGCTACCACTTGTCCTTTGTGGAAGTACTCGGATTCCTACCCATAAATAACCAACTCATATAAGCGATATTGTCCTTCCAAGGTTCCAACGGAAAATATTGTTATTTACTTTGGGTTATTACTTATTAGTTTATTTTTGTCCAATTCATTAGATTATTTACTTAATAGAAAAACTTTAAAGTAAGTAAATAATATAAGGTTCGAACTTCCAATAATGAGTGTTCAAATTTTTAATATTGAATATTTAAATACTCTTTCGTAATGTATACAAAATAGTCGTTCACACCTAATAGTCATCATTACTTATTACTTACTTTTTACTAATATAAAAGGAAGATTATTGAGAGAGATTAGGCCATTTTTATTTTATCACTAAAGAAAGGGTAGGAGTGCTTGAACTCAATGATCATCCTATGAGCTTAGTAAAGCTTTCTCTTTAATATGAATGTGTTAAATTTTACGGTAAGAGAACTTTACTCATGAATATGTCCATATATAATGTATTTTTAATCTTTTCTTTTTTCACCTTGGAAATATTTTGGAAAGGAAAACTCTTCTAATAATAACTCATCCTCGATTTTGGATTTTTGAGTACATGAAAACTCTCAAAAGCCCAATTCCCACTACAACAACAGTTTATTATGGTCTCTATATATGCGCAAGTATGATGGTATGGGCAACATTTACTTTGTATTATTTTCTTTTGGGTTTCTAATTATGAAGGCTGCCAAACTTCCTCAAAAGCAATTCTATTCTCAACTAATATATTAAACACATCTTGATGACTTGATCTACACCCACTATTCTTTTTAATTACTATGTCATAAAAATCCTCTTCGAAGTTGCATTTAACTTTGAAAATTGATCAAGTATGGCATAAAAACTCTGGATAACTCAGAAAAATTATAAAGTTATGGAGAACGGACACACCCACCGTTTGAATTCCATTTGGCATTTATTCTTGAAACTTCCTCTCCTCATTGGTTGGAGACTTGGAGTGTTGGCTTGCACCCAAAGAAAGAAGGTACACATACTCCATAGCAAACCAGTATGAATGGGAGTCAAACAAGTTAGTAAAAGTAGCTCACTTCACAATATCTCCTAGCGTCATGTTCACTACTCCTTACTCGTTTTCTTGGGTCCAGAACCCTCTGGCTGGAGTCAAAAAGTTACCAACAAATCCACACTACAATGCCATATCAAAGGGAATTAAAAGAAGCAAAACCTTGCTTTGCATATGATTATTATTAATACAAAGCCTGCAATATAACAAAAGAGCCACCATACGCCATAGAAGAGGTAATATGCCTAGCTACAATTGCGAAATACCAAAACATGAAAATATAGAGAAATTTTTTTGTTAGATATGTGACATATTATGTTGTCAAATTATAAATCTAAATTATACATTTAAACACGATTTTATATAGTTAATTATTTACAATATGAGAAGATAAAATATGCAGTTTATTTGACAAGAGAAGATTTTGTGAAAAGTATTAAACCCATGAATTGGGAATTGGCAGGTAATAGTGAGCAGCAAGCGAAATGGCGCCCCACAGAATGCTGTAATTTTGGTCCGTCTGCGAGAGTAGATGTAGATCGCACATTCGCACCCACCCCAACAACCAAAATACCCCCACATACCCACTAAATGGTTGGGACATGCATATGTGCTAATTCATTGCTACATTCTTTTCTAGAGGAGGCTGTTGGACTTGCACTGTTGTTTTATTCCAATATTGCATAACCAGCTGCATTGCATATTTGCATGCCCATTTATTATGTGAACTTGTGTGTGCTGTCCTTTTCATATCCACATAGACTACATAGTCACATACACCACCATTCACACCAATATCACCTTTTCCTTTCTCCTAGCTAGTACTAGCACCCGAGCTGTGTGTCATGTGTGCCATGTTGGCACCTGCGATGTCTTCACTACTTCAGTGCAGTTAGTTGATGAGCTTAATAATATGAAGCCAACCTTCACAACTCACAAGTCCCATTAAAACTAAAAAGGGGGAAAGAAAAAAGAATAAGCAATGTATAAGTCTTGGTATTATTTGTCAAGTCCTAGCTAGTACCAACATATATAGATGAAGAAAGGTATAGAAAAGCTCAAATTGGTAGCCTTTGGGCACGGTTTGTCACAGAGGTCATTCTAGTGTGTTAGGATTTTATGGCGTTGCCTGTGTGTAGATGGACAAAAGACTAGTGCATTCGTAACACCTTTTGTGGGTGAAAGAGGTGGGGAGTGTACATGAATTAAAATTCCAGCATCGATAACAGTTCAGTTTTTAGTAGAATAATCCTCGAGATATAAAGGAGAGGTTGAGGCTTAGCTTTAACTTTATGATCCAAGATGCTGAAATGGTGGGCTTTAAGAGATATTTGACCAAATTGGATCATATATTATGGACTTTGGCATCATAGCTGGGGCCTAACCTCCACACCAGAGAGCATAGCTTAATTAAGTTTAATAAGAAAAGCTTCTCTAGTAATGATAATGCCATAATGTTCTGTGTCTGATGAAGATTATATCAGCCTTACATAATCCAAGAAGGTTTTTAGGCTACATTGTTATGAAAATGCTAGGGAGAATCTAGGAAATTTTTTTCACCAAGTCAAAGTAAATTCAATCTTAGAACTAAAAAACTACGAAAAGTTCTGTGACATCCATATTTCTTTGACGTTTTTCCTAGCAGCAATTCCGTCATAGTATTTATTCCATCATAGGAATTGATCCACCAGCAGCCACAATTTGTTGCTCCAACTACAGTAACCGAAGGGAACAGAGTCAATAAACAATTGAGATACATATGCAGAGAAACAAGTGTAAAATCCAAAATTGAGATTGATCAGGGCAGCAGCTTGGATCCCAAAGGATGAATATGTCAAGGGAAGAACACAAGTTATCTCCCCAAGCTCAAAAGCATGGATTACGTCAAGGGTTTCATTCCGATAATCAAAATCATCCCTGAAAGTTCCAGCTACCTTCAATAAATTTCATATACTTACCCTAAACAAATTCTCAAGATTGTTCTTCAACGCAGAGCATTCTTGTTGCACTTGTTGCAAACATCTCAAACACCTGCATCAAACATTATTGAGTCAGTCACATTTAGGTTCAACCTTCATGGTCAAGACTCTTTCTTCATTGTTAGGGCCAAGTAAAAACATAGAAGAAATACAAGGCCCACATATGAGATCAACTTCTCTTAAATCAGTGGGGGATGTTCAGAATTTTTTTAACATTAGTGTAGTTAGATTATCGATTTGCCTTTAATTGAATAACAAAGATTTCCAAGGTTCTAGTCCTGAGTGTATGGATAATCAAAGACAGAACATACCCACTGACTGATTTCTAATTGATGATATTTCTGAAAAATAATCATAAATCTATCGATCTCGATATAGACAACAGCTGGAGAGGTTGATAGTCATGAAAAGTAAAAACTTCTCAAGCTTGAATAAATCCATCTAGGTTCTTGCATCTCTGGCGCATAGTTGTATCAATAACCCTAACAACTGATGCCACTTTTTTCAGTATTAACTAGCCAAATATAAAGATTATAATGAGAGATAAAAAAAAAATAATGATAACATTAGTAGGAAGAGAAAAATACTCACCCTTCAAGGTTCTGAGCCTCACAAAAATTTCTGAAGTTGATGCATACATTTTTGAGTCTCATTGCACCTATCCTGTAAACCAACACCATCTATGTTCAATTATTTGCAAGTTTCAAATAGCAAGCAGACCAGTTTTTAGATTTTCCAAGCACCACATAAGCACTATTATTTGCATCAAGCCAAGCATTTTTGTCAAAGGAGTTAAAGAACTTGGAGATACCAGGCACTGCTACCCTTGAATTGATGGACATAGGCATCTACCTGTTTGAAATTCACTACGTTCTGTTCTCTACACAAATAAAGAAAAAGCCAATTCACATTATTCTCACATAGATACCATCAAAATCTCCAAAATGAAACTAGTCGAAGATTAACAACAGTCAAGGTTAAGACAATAACTCACAGAGCCCTGGCCATATTGTTGAGAAGTTTCTCAGAATCTTGAAAGAAAAGAGAAACAACCTCAACCACAAAATCCGGGCTGTTTTCATCCTGGAGCTTCTTTAGCTGTGCAAACTGATCGTCCAAGAATCCCTTTTCATCACCAACAAAAAACCCATCATCAAAATTCATCCAACACCCCAAAATTAAGAAAAACGAAAAAAAAAAAAATCCAGTTTTGAACAGAAAAAAACAGTTTATTCCAATGGAAAATGGAAATGTTTCAGGGAAGTATATTATAAGGATTCAGTTGCTGAAATTAGCAAAACCCAAAAAACTATTTCACAGAAACAAATAGAGGTCAACATATAAACCCAAATAGAGATCCCAATCATCAAATTAACGAAACATTAATTTAGAAAAGGGAAAAAAGAAAGGCAAAAACCTCTCGACGCAGATATTGAGTGTAGTCAAACCACTGTTTCCGCCACTGAGCGACAGCATCCATGGTTGGTTTCGTGCTCAGTTGCTAGTTCCCACAACTCCAACCGTGTGTGAGTTTATCACTCCGCAGAGGACTTGAGAACGATATGTGCATGTGCCAGAATTGGTAGGTATTATCAGAGACACATAAATCACAAATGGGTTTGACTTTAGAGATGAGTTATAAATGTAAAATTCAAAGGGTCTTAAGGCGAAAACTCAATCACTGACCTGCCAGAGATGATTTTCGTCAATTTCATCAAAATAAGAGTTAATTACACTTACTTATGAGGTTTATCGTTTTTTGACATACACTTTTTGAAATTTTAACAATTACATATACACTCCCTAAGGTTTTAAAACTATTGCATATAACTCTCTATAGTAAGACGAAAAATGATAAGAAATTATGCAAAAAAGTATGCTAAGGGATTAAATGACCTAAGAAGATTACTTAAAGTGTAAGGTCCAACCTCAATACAAATATTTTCTTTTTTGTTTATTTTTTTTTCTTTTATAGGGAGTTATATGCAATAGTTTTGAAATCTCAGAAGATGTATGTGTAATTTTTGAAACCTCAAGGGGTGTATGTGAAAAGACGATAAACATCAGGGAAGTATAAATGTCATTAACTCTCAAAATAAAGTCTATCTTAATTATCTCTCTAATTAGAAAGAAAATGGTTATCTTTCTAATGCTACTTGCACAGTTGCACCACATTTTATATTACACATTCACACATATTAGTATTATATATCTAAAGACTATATTATAATTTATTTAAAAAAATATGATATTGATGGTACTAAATTATTACAAAAATTTTAGTACAAATAGTTTTACTTTTTTTATAATTTTTTTTGGGTTATGTTTTTCTCTTCCGAAGATAAATGAGGATTATTTAGGTAAAAAAGGCGTTGGTATTCACAATCAGTGTCGCATGACTAATTCTGGTACATAAGGATAGATATTGATAAGTGTTACACGATAAGTACCTAAAAGGAGCTATTGTGACCCTCTAACAATAAGTGTGACATGACTAGTACTAGTACGTGAAGAGAGGTATTATGAGAAGAATGGTTCACCTATTCATTACTTGCAAGTTTTTTTCCTACTTTAGAGGTGCCAATTTGACAAAAAAGAAAGGTAGCATTACAAGGTGTCTTTATATTATGCTTGATTGGGAACATGTCCCTGTCTAAACTTGCGAGCAATTAAGGATTAAGCTATCGCAGAGTACTATATGTTGGTGGGGCGATGCGATACGCACGAACGACCCATATGGACCATATCCCACCTACACAATCATAAGAGATAATAATATGGTTTGATGATTTTTGTAACCTCGCGTGAAATGACAGATCTCAAGCCCACGACCAAAACAACTAAATCATGGTCATTTTTTGGATTTTATAGAGATATGATTGATTGGCTACAGCAAACAACTCAAGTAAAGATTGCAATCACTTTTCGAGGAGAGAAAAAGGGGCCAAAAAATGAAGAAAGGAACTTCAATTTCTATTGGATTTAAAGTTTTAAACCAAACTCCACCATCCCTTCAACTTGTTGCTATCACAAAATGTAATTAGTTTAAAGAGTAAATTAGTACTTTTATTAAATTAATATCATAAGAAAAAAAAAAATTACATTAGATAACCAAAGAAACATACGCGGAATTTTAACTAGAAGATGCAATTACCATCACAAATTCACAATACACGTGGTTACAACTTACAAGTAACAAAATGACAAAAACGTGGAAGATGTTTGCCTGTTGGGCAAGTTACACTTTTTATATTTTACTAAGAAAAAAATAACACTTCTCACCGAAGCTTGGCCCAACACTTGGAACCCAATACCAAAGCTATGAGCAACAAATACGAAAAGCCCAAATCTGGACGGTGAAGATCCCTTTCGTCACCCAATGGGTCAAGTGAATACTGAACTCGGCCCATTTGTTGTACGCAACCCTTAACAAAGTGACAAATCTTGCATACAAACTGCATTATAACTGAATCATTTTTGTCTCGCAATGGTAGCAACTATGTGGCTTATTACAAGTCTTGCATGAAAAATAAATGTAGCTTTATAAAAGTGCTTTCGGCCTTATTACACGCACCCTTGTTGGCACTCTACTTGAAAAAATAGGAAGCATTTATAGCACAATTTCAAATTTACTAATATTATTATTTTTTCTCATTTCCTTTTTTTTTCTTTTTCATTTTATCATACCAGAATTCAGAAGAGTAAAAATATCGTTATACAACTTGGAGGAAACGTGTTTTTCTCACCAAATTTATCTGTACAGTACGGACTAGAGAGAGGATTGATGAAAAGTTCAAGACGGGCAATAGCAAATCCCAAACCCACTTTTTACAAACAAAGCCTTTCCAACTCGCCCCCCTTACCCATAGCTACCACAATCCAGAAACTTTTTTTTTTTTGAAATTTCATCTACAATATGTACAATACAACAATACAGAGAGAGAGTCACCTTACTTTGGCAAACACAATTAACGTTGTGCATTGCATATTGATCAACCTGCCAGAGATAGTTGAAGAAATTATAATTAAAAACAGAACACTAAGGTCTCCACCAACTGGATCGAACACATAACTATCATGATAATCAAAAGGAAGCTTTTGCAATGATATATAGTGAAGAAATCAAACTGGCCCAGAAGTTGCTGTAACCATAGCATTAGAGTTTTACCTTCATCAGAAAAGGCAAACATGCCTCCGAGCATTTCATTATTTTCCTCGTCCTCAGGTTTCACCCTATCACATTGGCTACTGTCGCTGCCAACATCATCAGTTAACTCATGGCATCCATTCTGCTCCAATGCCTTACAATGCTCCTCCTGGAAAAACTGTGCAAGATCTACTGGATGCTGTAAAGTGGAAGCCCCCTCTGCCACATTATTGGTATTTGAAGCATGTTGATTGCAGATTAGAACTGAGACCTCACTGCTCCCAAATTTTTCTAATGACAGGCCATCTTCAGCAGAAACTCTTCCTACCAGAGGCAACTTACTTTCTAACACAGGCAAACTGCCAGCTTGAGAACCGATGTTCTTAAAATGTTCAGATGGAGTACACTGAATGCTAAAAGATATATGGTTTTGTAATGAAGACTCGACAATAGCATTTGCTCTTCTTTCCAGGGCATTCAAATTCTGACAATTGGGTGTGTGGGGCTTCTCATTGTTTATTTGATCAAAATCAAGAAAATGCTCAATTCTTCTTGATGAACCTGTGAGAATTTCAAAATAGTAATTATGAAGACTCATTTAGCTAAAGTGATCAGGACAGCAATATTAGCTATAGTAAAGAAAAGTTTGCATTAGGGTTTAAGCATCCAAACAATTTACTCAAAGAAAGACTTGCAAAATAAAAAATAGAGTCTACATTTAAGCATTTTGAAAAAGAACCGTCTTCAATTGAGTCTCCTTATTTTTGCATTAAAAGGAATATTATTGGAGGCTATCCCCAATTGTATTTTCTCAGACACCAGATGGAGAAGCAGTGATCCAAAATGGACAGGGAGAATTTTCTTTTTATGGAGAACAGAGAGACATTAAATATTGATTAAAGCATCTTTTATGTAACTTATACCATACCTCCATCTGAGCTTTCTGTGGAGCTAAGTGATGCAGGTTTCGAGTGACAAATGACAGTCTCTTCTAAAATCTTGTCTTCAGCTTGATGAGGTTCTGGCGAAGTATGACTGGGATTTTTTCCACCAACGAGGACTCTGAATCATACAATCAAGGGAGCATTTAACAAGTATCAGAGTGATGGGAGAAAGGCACACACATGTGTGCAACACACACAGGAATACACTCATGCTTGACATAACAGTATCTTTCCCCAGCACCTGACAAGCTCAGAGAAACCATAACTAGAAACTTTTACAAGATACAGACAACAACATCTCAAGCAAGAATAAAAAGACTTGAATTATTTGGAGTTATAAAAAAGTGCATGGAACTATATATAAAATGGTTGTCACCTGTCATTCCAGCTTGATTTGATGCTATGAAACTGCTCAAACACAGGCAACAATTCCTTCCGTCTCATTTCCATTTCATGAACTGGGACCTTTTCAATTTCAAACTCTCCACCAGCAGAACTATTAGTTCTTGGACAATCCATAGTATAAAAACAAATCTACAACAATGAAAAGTAAATTACCACCACAATATGGCACATGGTAACTGGAAATGTAACTTTGACACAAGAAATACCTTAGACTTTTGCCATATTGGTAATCTCAGAGAACTTATCTGCACCTCTGCATTAGAGAGGTACCAGTGGGACTTATCATGGAGCTTCCCAGAATAAGTTTCCAGGTTATTTTTCCCCCCAACACCACCATTTAAGTCTAGAAACTCCATTCCGTAAGTACCATCAGAACCTGATTTATTTTGAATTATTTCAGCCATATCTTGTCTATCAGAGGTGGTACCTAAAATACAGTCCTCTCTCTCTGGCCAGTCTGACCGCCTACATACATCCCACCATTGAATAGGTTCAACTTTCACTCTCAGATCTTCCTCCTGCATATGCAGATTCGTAGCTGTCTGGGTACTTAAACCATTATGACTTTGTTCTACCCCTATTCTTGGCTGAAGTTCATGCTGAACTACGTGACCTGATGGAGTATAAACTAATAGATGCTCCAAGGTACTGGCCCTTGTGTTACTGTACTGAACACTCTGGGATAAGGAATTATGAAAAACAGCAGCAACAGCACCAGATGGCACAAATACCTTCCCGGTTGCAGAAGCAGCAGCACTGTTGACTGTGCTAAGCCATCCAAAACTACTATATTTTATCCGGCTCACAACGGAAAGAGCAACAGGTGGCGGGGGTGGAGAAGATTGTTGATTACCGATGCAAGAAGAAGTAGACCACCAAGGTAGAGATAAAAATGGATATAGGGAGGGTTCTTCACCCTGAGTATTAAGAAGTCGAAATCCAGCATCACCACCAAAAGGAGATAAAACAAAAACATGGCAGGTCCCCTTGGACGAAACAATCGCAACCCACTGACTATATTGACTAAAGCAAATGTCCTGGATCATCTGTGAGATTAATAGAAAATGAGAAAAATGCATGAATAGAACATACAATAAAATTGCAGCGAAGTGAAAGAACATCTCAAAACTACATATATACTAACAGCTGATGTTATTCCACGATGCAGTTTGTAAAGATGCACATGAGATGAGCTCCAATCTAAGTTTTGAACAGCTGATCCGCTGCGTTTGTATGAAGGCATTATCCGGAAAATATTAATGTTATTTCCATATATTGAGGCAGTAACCAGAAGGGTCCCACTAGGGTCAAAACACAGCGCAGATATTGGACTAGTATGAGCTTTAAACTGCGATATAACAGCTCCGGAAACAAAATCTTTGACAACAACCTGCAATCAATTTTAACCAAGTAATGAATAAAAACGTTTCACTTAAAGGTAAAGCTTAAAACTTCAGGTTATCAGCTTAGGAGAAAAAACAAGATTGTCCAGGACCTCTGACCATCACGTAATAGTTTCAGATCACACTTCTTTTTCCTCTTTGAGGTTTTCATTGTTATAGGCTAGAGTATTAAATACTCCATTTATTTTTCTGATTAAAACTAGAAAAGGTAAAGAGGGCAGTCTATGATGATGCTATGATGCTTTGGGCTCTCTGTCATTACCAGTGTAATATAGATAAGTATTATTGTGAATGTGAAAATTTTGCATCATATAATATGGAATCATCTATTTGTCTAGCCAGCTCACTAAATATGATATCAAGTACTCGAGAGAAATAAATTCCACAATTGTAAAAAGGTTAAGAACTGTTATAGAAAATTACCCACATTATGATGCTAAAGCAAACAAAAACAGAGTCTCAGACACCATTTCCAGGATAAAGAACATACAGAGCCTCAATATTTGGAAGAGATTATTCAATTTGATAGATTGCATGCCTAAACAAGAGAGTACTGGTGAGATTTTCATTAAGTAGACTAAAAGATGCAGTAATTGAGTATTTACGAGTACATATGGTGAGTTAAAGACTAACCATCCCGGCATTATCCATTTCTGTTCCTGGAAGCCTGCAAACTTTCCAGCCTGAATTTGATGATACTGGAGAATTAGACCCATCTGGGAGCATCTCTTGACAGTATTTATACAACGTTTTGCATCCCATGTCACCCAGGTTATATATTCCAGCAGCCAACTGTTTACTAGACTCCATTGCATAACGAGCCACATAACTGCCACTTCCAGGTGATGTAGATGGACTAACTCCTGGAGAAAGAGTGAGGTTTTGGGGGCCTAACCGACTGGTGTTTGACACTAGTGGGCTGTTAGAAGCATAGGCTAACCACCTTGGACCTACAGCCATTGGGCCATAACCGACATTAAACCTAGCTGACCCTTGTCCTGCTAGCTGAGGAACAGGATAGGTAAGCACAATGAATTTATTTTGGAGGGTGAGCGCGTCAAAGCAGTAAATCTGTCACCAAACATCAGGAAGGTGAGTCAATAATATGTATCCATTCTCTTATACAGAAGATGTAATAAAAAAGTATCCAATCTCATAGTTTAAGTTCATCACATTTTAATATAAGTCACATATAAGCAAGTGCTTACTTGAATTGCAAGCCCCACAGCTACTATTCGAGGACTGCATCTAATCATACACACAGCAGACCGAAATCTCAGTTCATGCACAGAATTATGGGTCTTAAAGGAGTAAAACTGTACTGTTGTAGGGGAGCTGACAGGGTTTCCCGGCCGAGACTCCGAACCATCTCTGCCTAACCCTCCCAAATTGCTATGATTTTGAACAAGGCCTGGACCATTGGTGTCCTCTCCAGCAACAACCAACAGCAAAGGATGCAACGGTCTGAATCCTTGGTTACCATCAGATGCTGCTGCAGGAAAGGGCAGCATCTGTAAGAACGAAACAGGGCCATCACGCTTTGAAACCAGTTCACTGAAGTTAGAGGCATCTTCCACATCAAAAACTTGAAATCCGTTCTGATAACCAAGTAAGAGAACACGTTTGAAGACAGAGTGACCAAGCTCTAGCCTGTCAAATCCAGCCCAGGTTACCTGTTCACCAAGCAAGTTAACAAGTATAAGCATAAAACAGATAACTCATCAATCAAAACTGCGATTAGAAGAAACAGTATCAGTAACTGCCAAAATCAACAAGAAATTTGCTAATTCAAATAAAGCAAAACAACACTGAACAGATCCAATCACAAAATCATTTTCCATATAACTCAAACTAGGTAATCATTTTAGAGCCAAGTGACATGAATACTGTGATTCAACTTACGCAATGCTGCCCTATCAATCAAGAAACTAAACTTCAACAGCAAGATCCAAACGTTTTCATAACAACAATAATTTACACAACTCCAAAAATAAATAATAACAAGTTTCAAAACCGCGCTTACCAAAACATTATCAGTAACTGCCAAAATCAACAAGAATTTCGCTAGTTCACGTAAAGCAACATTAAAATGAACCGAACTAAAAACAAACACCAAATCGTTTTCCGTAGAACTCAAACTACTTGGCAATCATTTCAGAGACAAGTAAACAAGAATACTGTGACTCAACCTATGCAATGCTACCAATCAAGAAACTAAAATTGAACACAGTAAGATCCAAAGATTATGATAACAAGAATAAATAAAACAACTCCAAAAATGAAAAATGAAAAAAATAAATAATAAAAAATTAGAAAGAAGCCCGCAAACACAGAAGTTCGAAATTGCTTTATACCTGATCCTTGTGATCCTCGGAAGCAGAAATAGAAGCAGCTACGGAGGCACCGGCGGAGCGGACTGTGGAAGCGACGGTGCTGGCATTCGTGGACACAGTCTTGAGGCAAGACGATATGATCCTGAGCGAGTTTGGCAACAAGCCGTTGTTCTTGCCCTTCCCTTTCTTCATCGTCCTCCACCTTCACTTCTCTCCAACCGTTTCTTCTCAGCCGCAGCCTCCGCCTCCGCCGACGGCGTTATCTTCTTCTTCTCCGACGAGCATCTCCGATCGCCGACGATCGGATATATCATCCGCTAATTGCAGTTCACGGTAATCGCAAAGACCAGTACGGAAAGTCTTGGTGTGTTTGACTTGAAGAAAAGGCTCTTGTTCCTCTTCAACAAACAAGGTCTGTGTCTTAGCTTCGCTAAATTCGCTCAAATTCAATCATACTCCGTATTTTTCTTTCTCTTTCTCTTTCGCTTTCAGTTTTCTACTTTCTTTTTCTTTCCCATTACCTCTCTCTCTATCTGTCTCTGCAGTTTGTATTGTTGTTACGGTTTCTGATAAATCGATAAGTACAGTGATTTTTTCTGTTTATATTTTGGATATTCTCAAATGTTAAACGCGTTTTATTAATTAAAGAAAATCCAGGTAAACTCATAAGTGTAAAATGTGCGGTGGACTGGTGGAGTGTGGCTGTGTGGGCGTGGCGGGATTACAATTTTACAGTAACTACCAAAATCCCAAACACTTTATTTTCTGTTTTGGGTAAAATACGATAAAAACACTATTTAATACTACTTTATTTATTCAAACATCATTGGTAAAATTAGTCTCTTTTTTTGCCATGATTGAAAAAATAAGTTTTTATTTTAGAAAAGTTCTATTATACAATTATTGGAACAATCACTCTTTTACACTTAAATGTTAATATGTTTACTTTTTTACTATTATATACGTGTATGTCATACCATTACTATACCAAAAATGAACTCTTAATTTTAATAACTCCGAAAATGCTAATCTTTATCTTTTTAGATGAGACATATACGGCATTTTTAGTTTGCATTTATTTGAGATTTAAACACCCATAATATCTTTCATATTTCTTTTAAACAATTATCAATATGGTATTATATTTTCTATTTTTATCATATTTCTGTTTGTCTATTCAAAAACTTTGCAATATTGATATTTTATAAATCAGTAGTGTTAAACATTTCATATTTTTATACTACATTATGTGACAACTTACATGACATTCATACATTAGACATTACAAAAAACAAAACTCTAAAAAGAAAAAAAAAATTTCAATAAAATAATGACACGTAAGATAGTATAAAAATATGGTATAATAATATGATAAGTATAACATTATTCTTTATAAATATTTTGTGTTTTGTCAATAAATCAATACTTAATAAGTTAATATGTTGGATTTACTCAATAGATGACACTCTTTAAGTTTTAATATGAGTGTTTAAAAAGTGGCCAAAAAACAAATATGCATGTTTAAAAAATTAAATTTATCAAAACTCATACATACTTTCACAGGACATTTGTGCATAAACTATTCTTTAAAGTGAAAATAACTATTCTCTATCAAAAAAGAAGTGGAAATAACAATTCCACTCTTTATTTTATAGATTTTTGGAGGGCGTTGGCGTGGGAGTAATTGTTGGAGTTTGATAAGCTGACGACTTTGGTCCGGTGATTTACGGCATCGGCCTCGGGTTGCGTGCCAGCGCCAGGGCATTGGTTTAAAACAAAAGTTGCCAAAACGACACCGCTTCTGTAGTTTGTCCGTAGTAGCCAAGAGAAGCCCAAACCCTGTCTTATTTTGCAAATGGGCTTAACTATGTGCTCCGGATTCTTTACGGTAATAATTTATCCTTACTAACATTCTTTTCTTTGCTTGTAATTTTTAATTTTGTATAGGATTCTATTATGTACATTGTACATGGGTTGCAAAAAACAATTGTTACACAGTGTAACAATTGAGAATCATATTCATTCCTTCCTTCCTTCTTTGGACTGGATGGACCAAACCACAAAGTCCAAGTTTCCATGTCCCCGATACTTTCCAGGCGAATTAACCGGCCGGATAATGCGGATTAAGATCATTTAGTTCTTGGCTGGCTTATGGTCTTCTATGTTGGTGAGCTCTTCCCGGAATGCCTTCCGGAAAAATGGCATTCGGCTTTTCTTCATGGACTTGAAGCAGCTAAGATCACCATTCAAAAGTTGCAACACCTGCACCCCATGTTCCCATGGATATTGAACAGTCATCAACTTGTTATACATGCTCACAAGTTAGTTATATATATGATGTTGAGTTCAAGTTCTTTATAGTGCACTTAGCATGGCACTCCTAAATGAAACTGCCCAAAAGCTTCATAATCAAGCTTTGGGTTATAGGAAAAAAACAGAACATTACCTGACTCATACTTGGCCGTCGTATTGAGGACTGCTGTATGCATAAAGAAGCGGCCAAGAACATGAGATTCATCTGCCGAGGGTTGTAGTCATCACCTAGAGAAGGATCAACTAAGTCTCTAATTTCACTCTTCTTCAGCAAGGGCCTTGCCTAATAGAGTATACAATTATGATCAATACTTATATGTTTGGCTTGTTTGAGAATACTAATTAAATGAACATGTGCACCATATGCTTATAGCCTTGCCTAATAAGGTATATAATTACGATCAATAGCTATATGTTTGGCTTGTTTGAGAATAATAATTAAACGAAAGCGTGCACCATATGCTTATCGACATCTATATGGAAAATAAACTTAAAAAACGTACCCACAAAACAAGGCTTTGCTGCGAGTAATCTAGAGCTCGGCGTCCAGTGACTAGTTCCAACAGCAGCACACCATAGGCAAAGACATCAGTTTTTTCATCTACTATGCCATGCAGTAGGAACTCAGGGGCAAGATAGCTGTAAATTGTGACAATAACACATAAGATTAAGCCTTCAGCCTAGCTAAAATCTTTGATGAATAATGAAGAGGAGGGTCCTGGAGGGAAGTCTAAGGATTACAGACCCAAATGTGCCTTCAAATTTTGATACAGTGTGGTGAGTCCATTTCTCTGGTAGCCATTTTGCAAGACCAAAGTCACAAATCTGTATGAAAGTCATCCTTAAAATTATTTGCCTAATTTGTAAATGTTAAACTAAAAGCAGGAAGAGTACAGTAAAGGCATTCAATCTAAAAGATATAAAGTTCAAGAATCAAAAGGGCACCTTGGGTTCAAATTCCTCTGTGAGCAAAATATTTGCAGCCTTAATATCTCTGTGGATAATTCTCCTTTGACAACCCTCATGTAAATATTGTAAACCATTAGCTACACCTAATGCAATCTTATACCTGATGTTCCATTCAAGCTTCACCTTTGAACCTATGAAAATAAACAAATAAACAAATAAATCAGTAAACACTAATGGTTTTACTGTCTGTTAATTAGGAGCAGGGTGACATAAAAAAGGTGGGCTAACCATAAAGCACAGAAGCTAAGCTCCCCTCTGGAGACAATTCAAGAACCAGGTGCATCCCTCCTTCAACCCCATAGCCTATTAGCTTGGCAGTGTTAGGATGATTCACATGACCCATGATTCCAATCTCTGATAAGAAGTCGCCAGTAATCTCTTCTGGTGTTCCCCGCGTTAGCCGTTTGATTGCCACAAGTTTCCCATTTGGTAGACAGCCCTTGTAAACTTCAGCATAACCCCCCTTTCCAATCATATTTTCTAAAACAAAAGCAAGCAAAATAACCATTGTAATGCCTCTCTACAGTAAAATTGCCAACGAATTTTTCCAAAATTGGCATGCTGAAAAGAAATAATGTGGATGTGAAATTTGAAGCACACTACAAACCTTGGCTGAAATAGTTGGTTGCAGCCTGGAGCTCATACAGGGAGAAGTTCTTCCATGGAGACTTGAAAGGGTACAACAGATCAGTATCTGACTGAAACTTTGGACCTATAGCCTCCCTCATACTACTGCTCATTCTTTTTGAGAACTTCATTAGAGGATGCATTGAGGCTAAAGATTTCTTGGATCTAATTCTCAATAGTTGGACAAATCCATGCCACCGAGAAGTTGGTTTAGAATTTTGGTCAGTTTCAGAGTCCATATTGGGCTCTTTCGAAGAGCTTGTTTCAGAATCCGAGCTCCTAAAGTAGTCCTCAAGAACCCCAGTGGGAGAGAAAGTATCAACCTTCTCCTTCATGTTTCGAAGATCACAAATCTACCAAAGATCAAAACTTTTTCAGCATGGTCATGCTAGAAATTCAAATAAACAAACAAACAACAAAATTATAAATAAGTGAAAGGGTGGAATGCTATTCACTACATACCTTATGCAAAAAACAGATGAAGCTAACAGAACCTTCAGTTTCTTGACATCAACCCATCTTTTTTTTCTGCAAATATGGTCCATAAATAGGAGAGTAAGCCAAAACATGAACAAAAAGAGAGGATTGCAAGCAACCCATTAAGAAAAACAACTCAAAATTATAGGAAAATTTAGAAACATTGAGATGTGAAGGGTTGAGAAAAATGTGAAACCACCACAAAGTGAACAGCCATTTCAAAAAAAGAAAGTGAAAATCGATAAAACTCAGAGAATATTTATAACCCAATAAGAGAAGCAAAAAAATTTGAAGAATCCCAAAACAGAGAGAAGGAATATAAGCTCTATGCCTCTATTATAACGTGTAAACAAAAATTCGCGAAACCCACAAACAGAAACTATACAAAGCTTGGATGTAAAAACAGAAACCCAAAACTAATAAAATAAGAAACTGTGAGATTAAGCATACCATAAAGCCTGAACAGTGACGCTTCTCTAATATTTTCCATACACAGACAGAACAGGAGGCTTTTGAGGAAGACTGAACAAGAGAGTGCCCAGAACGATTTGGAGGAAGAAGAGGAGGGACCAAAACAGGTGGACTTGGATTCTGAGTTACTCAAACCGCTTCGACGGATGGCTCCCTTTTCAATGTTTCCCGGGAAACTATTCACAAATTTTCTTTTTGTTATGAAATTTTGTATAAAATTTAGAATTGTAAATATATGTGGTAGAAGGGAATCGTTTTCCTTATGTGGCCATGTCTATGTGGAGTATACATACCTATAAATAGAATTTAGTGTCCCTTTATCCGAACGTGGCTTAAATGTTAAAGGCGGCTCGCTTTGGTCTCCTTTTAGGATTGGAAAAATTTTAGTAAAATAACTCGGGTTTTACATTGTATTTTAATTGATGATGCAATATTCAAAATTTTTTAATTAAGAATTTTTAATTTATTTAAACACTAATTAAGAATTTTTCGTTAATTGTAGTTTAAAAAAATGTAAACTATTCAAAACCCCCTAATTAGAGTTTAGTTATTTCAAAACCTCTACCCTTATTAAAAATAATTCAAAACCCCCTATTAGTCATTTAAACTCTTCCAAAACCCCCTGGTCAACTAACATCCACTTATGTTTGACCCACATTTTTTTAAATATTCCTATTATAATCCTGTTATTCAAATCAGTTTTTTTTTTTTAATTTCTCTCATCCTCATCCTCACGCTCTCTCTCTCTCTCTCTCTCTCTCTCTCATTCCTGCACCTTCTCTGTTCTCTCTCCTCCGCGCGCGGCTGTCGTCCGGCAACGGTTGCCAGCAAGACCACCACCATCAGCTTCGTCTTTCTCTCCTCTTTCTCCCTCTGTCATCACTCGCCCCGAATCAAGCCCAAACAGCCCAGATCGCCGCCACTACGATCGGTGGTGCTCGCCGGCGATCTGCCTTTTTCGACGGAGTTGGAATGCCGGACCACCCAAGTCTTCTTCCTCTCGACGTCCTGAGCACGATGGTTTGCTCGGATTCTCCATCCGATCAGCCACGGCGGCAGATCGATGCCACAAAGGCCGCGGCTTCTCCGCCGGCGATCTGCCTTTTTCGGCGGAGTTGGAATGCCAAACCACCCAAGCCTTCTTCCTCTCGACGTCCTGAGCACGTTGGTGTGCTCGGATTTTCCATCTGATCAGCCACGGCGGCAGATCGAAGCCACAAAGGCCGCGGCTTCTTCGCCGGCGATTTGGCTTTTCCGGCAGCCATTTCCGTCGAGTCAGGTACTAATATTCTTCTCCTCATTGTACTCTTCAATGCTATGTGTTTGGATTGGACCAATTGCTGATGAATCAAAAAACCCCAAATCGAACCTCATTGTGTGTTGTTGTAACTGTGTATAGGGAACTTTAAGCCTACATTTATTGATTAAACAGTTTCAGTTCGTGAAACAGTTTCAGCTCGTGAAACATGAGTTTTAAATGAATTTTGAATGAAATTATGGTTCTGAAATATGATGAATCAAATTTGCAGGTAGAAACAGATCGAGGCAGTGGCGACTGTCGTGTACTCGTCGCGCGTGAGATGATCGGACGACGTTGTATTGTTGGCTACTCCTCTCATCTCAATGCCTTATTGTATTGTTATTGTTTTTTTTTTTATAAGGTTGCTGTGTTCTTTTTAGTGAAACGGAATTCAGTAAAGGTGTAACTGTTTTAGTGAAGTGTAATTGTTTTAGTAAATGTGTAATTGTTTTTTAATTAAGGTGTAATTGCATTTTAGTCGAGGTGTAATTGTTTCATCACTTAATTCAGTTTCAGTAAGTGAATTCATAACTGAATTCTTCAATTTAGTGTAACTGAATTTCTGAAATTCAGTTTCAGTGTAATTGAATTCTTGAAATTCAGTTTCAGTGTAACTGAATTTTTGAAATTCAGTTTTAGTGTAATGAAATTCAATTTCAGTGTTTGATTTTAGTTTTAGTGAAATATTGAGTTTTAGCAAAAACTTCAATTCCAAAAAAAAAAAAAGAGTTTCACCAAAATACAGTTACAGTGACGTCAGCATGTGTCAGCATGCGTCAGAAGGGTAATTTAGGATTATAAGTTTTAGGGGGTTTTGAAAGAGTTTCTAGATGGGTGGGGGTTTAGACAAATTTTTTTGGTAAGTAGGGTGTTTAAAATTAGGCACTATTCAATTGGATTAATTAGGAACCTGTCCATTCAGTTTAGTTTATCACTTTATCCTCACACATTCATCTTCCACATCTCACATTGTTTTTACTATTTTAATCTTTTAATGCATGATTATCATGCATATGTTACCCTTTTAGTAATAGTATTTTTTGTTGTTTGCTTGAAAAAAAAAATAGATAGTAGTACATTTAATACAAAAATTGATTTTATAATACCGGGTGTGAACATGACTGCTTTGTCATTTAGTTTCTATGGTATCAAATTAATGTGTATTAGTGATTAAATTTGACCAAATATGCCCATGAATAGTAAGGTTGACCTTTGTATAAGACTAGTCTAAAGTCAATTTAATAGAACGAACTTAGTAAATTAAGGAAGATGATGCAATTGGGTAGGCTTATCCCTTTATGGGTGATATGCTTGTGACTAACATAGAACTAACACACAACCACAAATATCATTTTCCTTCCAACGTGTCAACCCTCTAAAAATTAACGAGAAAATGCAAACTACTTGTCTACTTGTAATTATTATAGCATTAATTATAATCATTATATATACATGCAAAGCAGCAAAAGCAAGACTTGTCCATGATGCAGACTTCATAAGGTGGTATATGAATATCGCATTGCTTTATCTAGAGTATACTCTGAATGATGAGCCACTTCTAGCTAACCTGTAATCTTTTTCCTTAAAAAAGGAAATAACTTTTATTCAAGTAATATATAGAATTTATTTCCTATTTGTATTAGCAGAATTGCGAATTATAAGGTATTGGGGAATTGCGCACCAATACCTTAAAATATAAAAATAAACCCCTCAAAAAAAGTATGATTAAGTAATTAACTAAGTGGTTAGTAATCATTTGAATGTACAAAGCATAAAATCAAAACCCTCACGCATATAGATTATGGGAATGATTATGGACATTCTTCACTCAAAAACAAGAAATTGCTCCAACTAATCATTCAATCATACCCACTATCAGAATTAAAGTTATTGATATACATATCTACTTTGTCTTATACACAGTTTGGTAGATAATATTATATACTTTTTTGGTGAAGTGGTATAGAATATATATTTTACACAGTCGCTTGTTTCTTAAGTTTGTATTGATTGATACCAATCAATGACTATGAGACTGAGTTAAATATAACTCTTAAATATAATGTCGAAATCATTCAGGCATACTCATAGTCAGCTTTAAATTTGTTTTTAGGTAGGTCCGTAGGTAGGTGGCAGATTTGGATCGCACCTCATTTAAAGCAGCCTCAGATCGGTATATATGTCATTAAAAATTTACAACAACTCCCCTTTTTTCTTCATTTTTCTTTTATTTGGCAGAATCCTTTGAATTGTTGTTAGTCTATAGACTCTATAGTCTATACTAGTAAGAATTATAAATCATTTTTATTGAATTGTTGACCAAATATTCAAGCAAAAACTAAATAATAAATTTTAAATTCTCAAGAAAAAAAAAAGAAAGGAAAAAAATCTCTAATTAATTACATATCCCGCAAAAAGCATTCATATATTATCACAAAGAGAAAATTACAGATTTAATCCATTTATTTTATACATAATTTTATTTTGGTTCACAATCTTTTTTAAGTTTTGTTTTGGTCCACTAATTGTTTCATTTGTTCAATAAAAGTTCAAATTTGTTTTCTCAAATTTGGCCTGCCTTTTACCCTATCAAATCTCACTCAAATTCAGCAAGTATATATTTGTTTTAAAACTATGCATTTTTTCTTTACAACCATATAAAGATCATTCAAATTGGAGTTCTAAAACTGCCAATTTTTCAAACTTCACCCAATTTCAATTATCTTAAATTCTAATACTCCAAATTTATTTTTATGACTAAGAAATGATGAAATATAACTTATACTTCAATTATAATTAAAGAAAACACAACTCAAAGGATTTAAAGTCATAAATCTAGGCCTTTATTGAATAAAAGAAACAAGTAATGGACCAAAACAGAACTTAAAAAAGATCGTGGACCAAAATTAAACTACGTATAAAATAAGCGGACCAAATCTGTAATATCATTTTGTCACAAAATAGTTGTTATATATGTGTTTCTTGGATAAGAAGGAATTGCATGACACAATTTCTTGTGCAAGTTAGCATAAATTCTTTTTGAGATCTTTAGTAAAATCACACGCAATAGCTTGCTGAGATGTGGATTGCATGTTATGTGGGCTATGGTTTCCATCGTCGGCTATATGTTGAGGCAATCACAAGATAGGGGATTAATGTATTTATTTATTTAATACGAATGAAACGATTAATGATTAGTGGTTAATGTATTGAATATCATATAATCAGGTCCACATATCATGTCAGCCTTGCAGGATGATTGTTGAGGCTAGTTGGAGGTAGTTTGGTTTTCAAGTTGTTCCTAGTTGAATTCTACATCAACTTAACTACTTAAGCAGTCAAGCCTACATTGGCTTGGTAATTGTTTGGTGTAAAACAGGCCGAATTGGTATGAGTACAGTAAGAAAGCGACACAAATATATATATATATATATACAAAAATGTTTTAAAACTAACTTATTAGTAAGTTAATACAAAACTAACTATCCTGTTGGGCCCACTGTACAATGTAATCTTAAAATCTGAACCGTTTATTTTTTAGGCCATATTTCAAAGATCATCCTTGTAAAAAATCTCCAAAATCAGAAGTCATTTAGTAATTTGATTATAACAACAACTATTTCTATACTTTTATCGAAAACATTGATCGTCTATTTATTTGATCTGAATTAGATGACTACATAATTTCCAATTTAGTTGATTTTTGCAATGATGATCTTTGAAGTATGACCTAAATAATTGACGGTTCGGATTATAAAATTAGTTATGTGGTGGTCCCAAAAACATGGTTAGCTTTATATTAATTTACTAATCAGTTAGTTTTAGAACACTCCTATATATATATATATACATATTACTTAAGCCTATCAAACACAGCATAAATACGACATGAAACACAAATGTGCTTTATATATTGCCGTTGACACCTCTACTTATGTGAATTGGGCTTAAAAGTAGCTTTAGACCGATATATAGAATTAGAGCGCATATTAAGAATCGCATTAAGCAGGCAGCAAAGAGCTGTTTGTGGCCTTACGTGATCACAGCCTGCAACTGCAAAACTTATAGCCAAAGCCAATCACTATGGTGGCTCTGCTTCAACATATGAATTTCCAGTTCTTCACTGTCCCCTTCTTAACAGAAAATTTCAGTACACGAGAATTTAATTAGTATATTGGGAGTAAATTAAAAAGAAATTCATGGCAATAAGTTGCAAACAATCATACCAAGCAAGAGAGAGGAAAAGAGGATGCTTTACTCGTTGCATTGGGACAACCCTGCACTCAGTGAGATGGCTGTGAATGAAGGTAGGGCTTTGGATCAGAGACCTCCATGACTTGCTTACTGCTCTGCATTTCAGCAAACACTTTACCTTGATTCTGCGCGCATTGACAAATGGGTTCTAGCTTGAAGGGTGGTATCAATGTTTTTCAATACACTCAAATGGGATCAAACTGATTACATATTCTAATTCTATGTTCTGTACAGTGGCAGTGAATTTTTACCATCATATCATTTACCTTCATTTTCATCCCATTCAGTGTTGGAAACTCATTACATATGAACGCTTGAGTACAACAGTTGCTGGACTAAAACACAATGAATCACCATTTCTTTTATTGTAACAAAATATGAACGCTTGAGCACAACAGTTGTTGGAGATACTGTTCAATTACATAAAGCCAGGTTCCAGTAAAAATATGTTGGATGATGGTACAACAACAACCTGATCAAATAATTGCACACTCCACCTCCTAAGGGATATAAATGAAATGCAGACCATTCCCTTAATAATTCAATGGTACTGCCAAATCACCCAGACAATTGAAAAAAAACAAAACAAAACGCTAGTAAAAGATAATTTCCCCAAATGGAAATATCTAGGAATGTGGAGTGGGTTATCACTTCCAAAGAATTCATTTATAGTCAGCAATGTGGGCACTTGCAGACTGCCAATTCCAACGCTAGATTGCCTTCAATCCAGCAAGCTCACGTAACTTCTCACAGAGTATAAAGGTAATTGTAGTTTGAGGACCCAATCTTGCAAACATTGCGAGGCTCCTGAAAAAGAATTTCGAATTTAAAACACCTTATTAATAATGCCACAACTCACAAGTGAGGCTTTTGAGCAAAATAGCCATGCTGAAACTCATAAGTGAGCCATAACTCAGAAGTGTGTATCAAACATGCATACAAACAGCATGAACATAAACTCACCCCTTGTAAAGACCTCTAGGGCCTTCTGTACGCATAACCTGAAACCACACATCATAACATATTGGATAAGAATGATAGGCAAGCTGTTAATTTCTGGGACTGTAGGATCCAACCCATAGAATCTACAATGAACCATGTAAAGATAAAATCTATCCTTATATCTAAAATGGACCAGGTTATATTGCTCAATTACACCTTCCAATTAATAGAAGGCTGTGAAAGCTTTTTCAAAACTACTTAACTGCAATAAAAAAATTATAAATATTAAACTGCAGTGGAAAAGAAAAGAATATGAATTCTATACCTGGTATGCACAATGAAATCCATTTTTATAGCTTCCGACTCTTTTAGGCTCCTGTTGCAACATGAGACGGGTTTTTATCATGTCCACGGGTGCAGTTATGAGGGTACTCGTTGCACCTGCAACTGTACTTGAGCTTCATAAGGTGCAAATTAATTATAGTTAGTTTTCATCGATATATTTGACAAAATAAAGAATTTGACAGACTTTTAAATTACATTAGAAGATGAGCGGCTAATGTTTTAAGCAAGAACAAATCTAGATTATCTCCCACAGAATAGTGCTCAACCTGTAAGAGAATCAACATGCTTGCTCTTGGGATTACCAGTTTATGGATAAATTTGATCAGACACTATTTGATGTATTTTCCATTAATCATACAACTTCACAGATAAACTACAAATGTCTCAAAATAAACATACTTAGTCATATTTCTTCAGTTTTTACTTCTGTGTACAAGTGCATCTACATGTGTTTTAATGCTAGCCACTTTAAATTGTTTAAGAAATGGAAAGATCTCAGACAAGGATGTTCACAACAGTGCCATACATGAGATGTAGATGGAATCCTTCTTCCAGTTTTGTCCACCTAATCAACATCTGCATTAAGAGGAAGTTGGAACAAAATTTAAAAAGACAGAATTTAAAAGAAAAAAGAAAACAAATTCTTTTCGTACTAGCAATCAAACATTAGTGATTTAGAAACTGTGGAAATTACTTCGTGGATACTCAAAGGGAAAAATAGCATGCTTAGAACTTGACCCGCTTGGTTTCATCATATGTTGCCAGTTGTGATGCAGTCAACGTAGCAGCTCTGGCCATTGCAGGGCCAACACCCTTCCAAAGAGCTTTCACTCCCTCTTCAGAAATGATTCTATGCAATTCTCCAGTTGGCCCGCCTTTACTCAAGTTTGGATTCATCTGTAACCGCACCTAATGGTAGGAAACAAATGATTTTCAAGTTGATTTGAAAAAGAAGAAAGAAAAATAGTTCAAAAAGGCCCTGCATGGTGGCATTACCTTCAAAACCTCAACTGGATTGGTGAGTGCAGTTGCAACAGCACCGCCAAATCCTGCAGATGCAATCTTCACAAAAACATTGTTGGACCCAAAAGCCCAATTGCAGGCATATTTTGAGGGTTCATACAAGCCTAAACGAAGACCCCCATAAAGAACGGACCTTGTCAATGCAGGTGTCAATCCCAGATACAAAAATCTTGGTCCTTCATTTTCAAAAACTCGGAGAAACAATCGTCCCTGTATATCAACCTCATCACAATCTACTCTGATAAATTGGATGAAAATATACATGCACCTTAAAAAGCTGGAAAATTACCATTCCAACCAGAGGACCTTTATGCCCAACATGTTGCATTTGCAGCCTAACTTTGAGGACATCTGCATCCCATGTTGAGATAAATAAAAAATCTTTGCATCTCTAAATTTCAAATTTTCATCTACCATTTACATTTGACAATAGGCAATTGATTTCAAATTTTCAAGCAACCACCACAAGATTACAAATTCAGAAATTTAGACAGGCAAACAAACATACTGGAATCTGAGAAAGGGAAACAGTAAATTTATTTACTCTTTGCTTTCAGAAATTACCTAAAGGATGAGTTACTGCGGTGGCAACCGCAACGGAAAGTCCACTAGTACCGAAATGATAGGCAACGTCGGACGGCGACACCGCCCAACTCTGCTTCTCATTTACTTTCATCGTCCCTGAATATTAAAAAAGTAAAATAAATAAGACATAAATAGAGGCAGACAAATAGTATATTTTCTCAGGAACCAAAAAAAAAGTAAGATCTAATTAGAGGCAGATGTAATAGAAACCTGAAAGCCAAGGTTTTTCGGAAGCAGATTTGCCTTCCAATTTCGAAGTCTGCTTCTTTTTCGGAATATGACTTTCGTTGCTTCTGTCGGAAAGGGAAAGATTCGTAGGATTCGAAACGACACGTCGTTTCCGAGATTCTTGTCCGCCAAACTGAAATGACACCCGCTTCGCTTCGCGTTCAACAGAAAAAAACGGTTTTTCAGTTTTTTGCGTCCTCGAGTTTGGGCTTTTAAAATATGGGCAGTCTTTCTTTCTCTGTTTAAAATGCCGGCCCACTAAGTCGAAAGCCTTCATCTTTCTTTCGTCTATTGTAGACGGTAAGATACGTCTATAATAGTCAGACAAATCCTACGCAATCCCAGAACCTTCTCTTTCTCTCACCTAGGGTTTTTGCAATACTTCAGTAGCTCTCAATTCTCAACTGCGATATCAGCGATTCAGAGCAATGCCTCGGTAACACCTCTATCTCGTCTACTGGGCACTAATAATTCAACGTATTCCTATTCAAAATACACGATTTTCTATATTTAATCTATTTTTGGTTCAATTTTTCAGGTATTACTGTGACTACTGCGACACTTACTTGACCCACGATTCGGTAACACCTCTCTGTCCTCTCTTTTGCTTTCGGGTCATATTTTTAATTTTGAGTTCATTGTTTCTTAGAGCTTTTAATTATGATTTTTGATGAATTCTTGCTAAAATTAAAGATTTTAGTGTCACATTGAGCCAAAAAAATTTGGTTTACGATTTTGGGTTTTGTCTAATTGAAATGGGAGAACAGAGTAGCTGCTAGTTGATAAAAGTTGGGAACCTTTCGGGTTATTACAATTTGATTCATACTTATCGGGATTTTATTAACTGGCAAGTTGTTTTTCCTATTTTCAGCCTTCAGTAAGAAAGCAGCACAATGCGGGCTACAAACACAAGGTAATTGATTTGTGTTTCTTTGTGGTTAGTGTAAATCACAATGTTTTTTTTTTGGCATTACCTTTGCTAATTTTGTGCATGAACTCAGGCAAATGTGCGGTTGTACTATCAGCAATTCGAAGAGCAACAAACCCAAAGTTTGATTGACCAAAGGATCAAGGAACATCTTGGCCAAACTGCAGCTTACCAGCAAGTTGGCGCAGCTTACAATCAACATCTAATGGCTCAGAGTCCCCGTCTTCCTGTTCTACCAACACCTGTCATGCCACAAATGCCTGGAGGTCGACCAATGATCCCAGGGATTAGGCTTCCTGTTTTGCCAAGACCCATTGGTGCTCCAGGTAATGTGGAAGGTCTACAGTGTACCTTTGTTTTCCGTTGGCATTCCATTGTAGTACTGTTTCTGTGAATTATGTGTGCATGTATTTTTCATGAAGATGTACAGATTTTTTCTGGGTTTCTGATATATATAAGTCTGCTATTATTGACTTGATGTATTTCTAATCCTGATACCTACTTGAAATGAGGCTTCTATTATTAATTTATTAGCAGGCAGAGGGAAGGGAATGATTGCACACTTAATTGCAGGTCCTTTAGTGATCCGTGTGTTACTTAGAATTTAATATTGATTCCATGGTTTTATGCAATCAATTGGAAAAGAGCAATGGAGTGTTACCTTGTTATGCAGCTATATTGTAAATCCAATGACTACTGTGTTGTATTAATTTATTATATTTTCTGGTTAGACATGGAGCAATTTATTGTTTGCAGCAGAAATTGACTATGTGATACCAATGGTGTTTTGTATTGAATCTTTTTTCTGGTGTTGCAAGGATATGGCCCTGCTCCAAACATGCTACCAATGATGGCTCCACCTGGTGCTCCTGGCATGCCTGGTCAAGTAAATGCTCCCATGAGGCCTCCTCCCCCCATGAATGCTCCACCTCAAGTTCCCGGCAGCACAGCACCCAATGCTTCTAATGGTCCCCCTTCTATGGTCGCACTTCCAATGTATCAAGGCAATCCAACAGCACCTACAAGCGGTGGTTATGATAGTTTTAATTCCAATACCCAACAACCACCCGATTCTAGTCAGTAATGTGATCAATTTGGTATGTTGTATTTCTGTACTTCTGAAAACTGAAGCATCTTGCAGTTATTGTGCTGGATATTAAGTATTATGTGAGAAACTATGAGAAATTCATGAAGTATGCAACAATTGCGTGCATCTGTGTCGGTGTCACTTGCCTGCGTAGTGTTTGCTCTAAAAAATCACCATGTTTTAGCAAAACTGAAGTGCAAACTTAGGGCAGTGTGTATATATTTTCAAGAATTCAGTTTAAAAGTATTTTTCCATCTATAAGTTCAATAATCTAACCTAAAGGGGCCAGTTTCTGATTGTTCTTGGAAACTTCTCCCCTCTAATGAGTCATCCCACCTAAACAGTTAAACTTGACAAGAGAAAGAAAAAAGAAAACGTCTCACTTATGAACAATTTATTGCATTTATAAGTGCATTAGTTACCATGTACTCTATTGCATGTGTGGGATATCATATAATTGTGACTTCCATGGTATTGCTCGTTACAGGGCAAACAGTCATTAGAAAACCAGGAACATCACTCATGTTGCAGCACCTTTGTTGGACAAGTCTTCTGCCATAACGTGGTCTTATGGGTTTTCAGCATGTGATGTGATCATGTGAACCAGGAGCTTGTCATTTGGTATTAAATGCAGGGAATTGTGCAATCTAACATTTTTGTAGACCGCTTGTATGCTTTTCTGAAAATTGCACAATCTTATTTGGACCGCTTGTATTTATGAGAGGATTTTGTCTAAAATGTACAGTCAGATACCAACTTCAATGTGGGTCCGATTGCAAGAACATGTTATTTTGGGATCTTATGGTGGTGTTTGTACTTTCTAGGGACCTTGTAATGATGTTGGCTTTTAATCGTACTTGCAAAAGTTACGATAAAAATATATGTACCCGTTGATCTTTCTATAGGACTCAGGCTGTGCATAGTAACCAGTTTTTGTGGTTTCTGGACCTTGTATTAGTATAATAGCCTTCTAAACCAGAAAAAAAAAAAAGATATATTTATCCTACGCATTTTTTTTTAGGGTAAGGTGGTGATAATGGGGTTTCAGGTTTGGTTGATCAAAGAGTCATGTTACGGACCTAAAATAAAACCATCATTAGATTACTCTGGTTCTAAATTCTGTTCAAATCCAAGCTAACCATGCATCGCAAACAACTTTGTCTAATACCAACACTACAATTCAAATTGCCACAGCCATCCAAAAGATTTCCAAACTGTATAAACCAGAGTTGTTGGGATTGGGCTACTTTTCAAAATTTCCCACAATCAAAACTAATTACATGATTTTACAGAGTTTCCTTCATTATGTGGTAGGGCCTAGGGCCTAAGGCCTAAGGTCGAGTCCTCTTGACGACATTTGTGAAGAGCTGGTGTCTGCAAAGCAAGCATTAGAAAAGCAACGACTTGTTAGACTAATGCAACCCAAACTAACAGGGATCTAGAACCCTAATACCAAAAGGGTCGCAACAACTTACCACTTTTAGTCATATTTATAGGGATCTAAAGCATTATGTGATTTCTTGTTTTACAGCTTCACTAGTACTGACCTCTTGTATTCCAGTCTCTGGATAACTATACCATTTAGTAGAAGTTCTGAACTGTAAACTGCTACTCCTGCAAGGCATGATATTTACAAGAGTCTAAGTAACTGACCAACATGATTTTGTAGAAAGAGAATATGAATGGTTTATCAATACCTTTCTCAAGGAAAGGAAGACAGATTGAATGATCTTCTTCACAAGAAAGAATCAAAAGATCCTTCAAAATCTTTTTATCCTTTGCAGCAGATATCTGAACTTTCTCCACTGGCTGAGGAACATTTTATCAATAATTCATAAACAAAGGGTAAATGGTGTGTAAAATAACATTATCTAAGAATGCAGGAAAGTGAAGATCACCAATCAATTACTGTCGGATTATATGTATAATGACAGATATAGGTACCTGGCCTTGAACTGTCTTGACCAAACTAGTCATCATTTCTTTATCAGGTTTTATGTTTGGGGTGATAAAGACTTCTCGACCCTGCCAGGAAGCAGAAAATAGATTATAGGCACCAAAAGAGCAAACCGGTGATAAAACATCAGACCAGACACTGATGTAAGAACAACCCCAATAACATGACACAAGCCCAGTACTACTTAGGAAGACGATAGAACCGCATCTACTGTTAAGTTAAACGAACAAAAGCTTACACATCACCTTTAAAAGTGGACACTTTTTTGCACAATCCAGTGAAACAAGCATGCTAAACCCAATTTCCTTTTCCTTTTTGGCATCCCTCAGAATGTAGCTTTTCTCACTAATCAAACAGTTTGCTTGCCCACAACTTTCAAGCCACAAATGTGTTACCACTGGTTTACCAAGAGCAATGCATTCTAACATATTCCTTGTACGTGCAAATTGATCTGCTATAAAGTGTGTTGCTTCAATAGAACATGATGCAATGGATAGGCCCAGTCGTGAGATGATCTATTAGGAGAAAAGAGATAACATTATATGTTGATCGTGTAGTTGTTTCAAAATCAGACAAATTCAAAATGTACCTTTTTCTGCTGCCTAATGACATCATCATCCAAATGCTGGCTAAACAGCACTCGAACATATGCCATATTTCTTCGCCTTCTCAAATCTTTCCAAGTGAAATCCGATATTGACTCAGGGACACCAAGTGCAATAAGCTCTTTCAAAAGAGATGATTTGGGCAAGTTTTTGTTGTATGGCTTTCTGTGATGATCATGGGACACATATTTGGATGATACCACGTGTATGCCAGAGGTAGAGTTAGATGGAGCAGTACATTCTGAACCATGAACCAGTGAAATAGGATCTGTGCCATCTAGCTTTCCAGATTGCAATGAATGTGCTTTCCCCTTCATATTGTTGCTGCTTTCTGACCTTTCATCATTATGGAAAGTGCTGTCGTTTCCATCAACTATTGGAAATGGGGTATAGAAGACAGTAGCTCTGCAGGAATGACTTCGGGCATTGAGACGTGTTCTTTTCCCTTTGGGATGGCTCCACGGATCTAATTTTAAACTACTGGGTTCTTTGTTTCCATCTCCTTCAGATGAAACATAAAAGTTGGAACGATTTTCTTTGGCACCGATTTTCTTCTTTCTCCTGTATGTAATAACATCATCTTTCTTAACTATGTTCATCCTTTCTACTGGCTTGTTAGATCCATCATCAGTCCCACTGAGTATTTCAGATCTCTTCTTTCTTCTGTATGTTATAATACCATCCTCCAGAACACTGTTCATCATTTCTCCTAGATTATTGTTAGATCCATCCTCAGTCCTTTTTAATCTACCCCCTGACATTGACTGCCTAGTCTGGTGGACAACAGAATTCTTACATTTCCCTTGAGACTGTCCTTTGCCAAGCAAGCTGTGCCCAACTGATATTGGTGAACTTAGATTTTTCTCCAACACTCTAAGGTTGGACCCTCCAGTAGCTCCCTCTAGCTTTCTCTGCTTGATAGGTTTAGGAGATTGACTACAAAAACTTCCATTGGCATCAGCAGAATTGCTACAATAATCAGCCCAGAATCTACTTCTTTTCACTTTTGTTAATGCTGCCAAATCAGGATCTAACTCCTGATTCTCAGATTGCTTTTGAGATGAAGCAACTACTCTCCTTGAAATTCTAGTGGAACGCTTTCTTCGCTTAACATTTCTGTTAATGACTCCAACATTAGGAATATCACTCTTTTGAAGAGAAGAATGCTCCAAATGCGCTTTATTCTCTGTAGCACCTCCTGAAACAACATCTTCAGTGTTCTCTATACCTTGATAAGCATCAGCAGACTTGCAGCCAGGCTGGTCCCCATATGCTAAGGCCTCCATAGCTTCAGCAGCAATTTGAGTGTCAAAACCAATATCAAACATGTCAACTAAATCTGTCCCCATGGCACTAGCTTCCAACTGTGGTCCTATTGATTTTGCATCTAATTCTTCCACCACATTGACAGAGTCATTTCCAATATTCACTTCAGATTCTGTTATTTCCTTCTCTTTGCACTCATTGCCTGAGCTACTACATTTTTTATTATCAACGTTCCTGACTTTCTGATGCCTTGCAACAACAGATCTCTGATTGCAGTCTCCAAAATCTAAAGATGATTCCATCTTCTTGCTATACAAAAAAATCCCTCCATACTCCCCAGGATGATCAACCCATTCAAAGGTTTTTGTTTTTTCAAATTGAGACCCAAGTTTCCTTGCCAAACTTTGAGACCCCTTTGTGCTTGACACAGGAGGGGATTTCACCCTATCGGTTTTCCTCTGGAAAACTCCTGGAGAGAAACCTGGATCATCGTTTAATGACACAAAATGGTCCACAAAGTCAAGTGCATTGGCTTGGGATGATGACTCCTCAGGTTCCTGAGAGCCAATACAATTTAACCTTGCAAGCTGCGGAGATCCTTCATTCTTTCCCCCTTCAGTTGTAGCAAAATTAGTTGAAGAAACTTGTCCTTCAGAGTATTCAAACGCAAGATTTCTCAAAATTACTTCCTCAATGATTCATTAAACAGAAATTCCACATAAAATATAAGTTTATTACATCAACAGTTCAACACCAACCGTGATAAACAAAAACACAACACAAAAAAGACCCAAAAAAAAAGAAACAATCACAACCCCATTTCCAATGCAAATAGTATATACTAACCTGCACCGCATTGCTGACGATGAGGACTGAGCTTTTCATTTGATAACCCATTGAGTTTAACACTCACTATTCTACTTCCATTTACGTCCTCATCCTCACTGTCAAGCACCACTTCTTCCTCGTACTCATGCATACCAGTACTCGTCTTGTCAGCTGAATCCGAATGATCCACCAACTGGGTTTCCTCCATTAATGGGCTATCAAGCACAAAAGCATCTTCAAGGGGCTCAGTGTCTTGGAATTGCGGGTGCTGCTGCTCATCTCCATTGACACCTATAATGAGTTGATATCCTAATGAGAAACCAACATAAACTCTAATTAATCAGACCCGTTTTCCGAAATGCAAATGAAAATTGCAATATACGAATCAAAAACACGATTTTCCCTGAAGAATCTTAAAACACAAAAATTTAATTTGAAAATCAACAATAAGTACCAGATGGGTGAGACTGAGAATCAAAGGTCTGGGTCTTGGGGTGAGAAACAGCCATAGCCCAAAGGGTTCAAGCACTCTGTTTACGAGAGAGCAAATCACTCTTTGATTAGCCTAACACACTGAAATTTAGCTGCTTTAATTGTAGAAGATATGATATAAGAAGAGAAATTGAATTGGGAATTTAGAAGGTTCTAATTTATGGTTTTGGAGGGAAAATAAAAAACAGAGTGGCAAGTTTTTTAGCTTTATGCTTCGGAGGGAAATATTATATTTCCATAACGTTTAAATATTTAAAATTGGTAATCAATCGCAACTGGGCATTTGGTCTAGTGGTATGATTCTCGCTTAGGGTGCGAGAGGTCCCGAGTTCAATTCTCGGAATGCCCCTTTTTCTGTTTTTCTTGTTTTCTTCCTTTCATGTTAAAAGGACAAAAATACCCCTTTAGGTTTTCAAGATGAGCACTTTTTTTTTTTTTTTTGGGCCTGAAGATGAGCACTAAAAAGTAGAGAATCCTACTCCTATTTCACAAGTACTACTCAGTTTACACTCTATACTACTTCCCAATTACGTACTTTAATTGTTCTCTTCAAGTGGGTTTTCTTCTACTAGTATATATATATATGTTCTATCTCTTATTTTTTCTTTGTAGAACATATATAGATTCTGATTGCTGGGGATCCATGATTAAATCATAGGTAAGAGAAAAAAAAAATTTCAAAAAGTTTAGAAAAGTTGTGGATTTATTGTTGTTGGGTTTTTCTTTTCTCATTCTTTCCAAACTTTCAATGATCATGATGATATCCAATGTTTTCACTCTATTCTATGTCGCTTCTCTCTTAATCTTGAATATGATGTGATCATGACAAAGATATCATTGTTTCCATTTGAACTTAAAGCATGCTTCTCTTTTGAAACTTTTTTTTTTTTTTTTAAAGTATACAGGAGAGTTTTTTCAATGAAACTCTGCATATTCTTATTTATTTGTTTGGTCCAACAATAGAGAAAATTGCAGATCACAAATGTTCTTTCCTTCGCGTTTTCAAGCTTGCCTGTGACATTTAGGGCGCATGCTAAAAAGTTTTTATCTTGAAGAGTTCTCCCCTTCATTATTTATCTCTACAGATTGGCCTCTATGTATATAGCTTAATTTCAATGTTGTCTCTTTCCACAAGCACAGTGACAGCATAGTGCATTGCGTAGTGGGTACTTAGCCTTTGGTACAACCCCATTTTCCCACCATTCTCTTGCTAGTTAGTTGCTACATTTTCTGTGGATTGAAGCTTAAATGGTTTTTTAAACTACTTATTTGAAATTCTCATTTGCAACCTCCAAATTCCAATCCAAGGTACAAGGCATGCTACCTCTTTTAACAATTATAAATGCATGAAATTTGGTTGTATGTATAGCAATTTGGTAGCTGTTTACATATATATGTGTCTATGCATTGTTTGATCCTTTATTTGTTCTTAATTTGTAATTCTTTTCGGTGTTCCATTTGAAATATGTAGCTGCAGCCATAGTGTTTTTGCAGCAGTAACAAATTGTTCGCATGGCCAACAGTCGCGAAATGTCAATGGTGCAATGGTCTGATCTTCCTCCTGAACTTGCCTCAGACATAGCAGACCGTCTAGGCTTAGTTGAGCTTCTGAGATTTGGCAGTGTCTGCAAGGCTTGGAACTCTGCTTCTTCCACAGCTTCAGCTAAAATTGAATCTACAACAGACTATGAACCCTGGTTTCTACTCTATGGAGATCATGAAAATTCTGATCAATGCCAGTTAGTAACTGAAAGTGGGGACAAGTTCACCATGAGACTTCCAGAATTGGATGCAACAACTTGCCTTGCATCAAACCAAGGATGGCTTCTTGTATTCAAACAAGGTGAAGGTGGTTGTGAAGGTTCAATCTTCTTCTTTCACCCCTTCTCTCGCACCAAAATAGACCTTCCGAAAATTCCAATCTCCCAACTCTCTGATCATGTTGCAGCATTTTCAAGCCCTCCAACTTCCCAAGATTGCAGGGTTTGTGTCATTAGTCGTAGCAACGATGATGAATTGGAGGCAAATGTGCTTCACCGTGGAGAAAATACATGGCTCCAACACAAGATTCATAGTCCCCGAAACTCCATTGATACAATCAAATGTGGTGCTTATCACAATAAAGTATTCGACTTTTTCGACTGTAGAGATCAGGTGCTCAGCTTATCTCCTAATAAAGCAGCAATAAGGTCAAGATTTAGTAAATCTGTTACTGTGCATGCCACAGACAAGTCAGAAGGAGTATATTATCGTGTCATGGATTATTTCAAGGAAACTGAGATGAAGAAGAAGCTGGGGTTGGCAGATGATGATGAGGATGATTCATTTTCTATTTGTGGGACACAAAAAAAGTCTCATGATGGCCGGGACATGTTTGTTTTTAATCAAAGTATTCGTAGTGATCATGTTGAAGAATCCAAGACCAAGAGCCGTCAATTCAAAGGGGTATGGATCTACCCAAGATTCTATCAAGTCTCTCCAAAACATCAGACTTGGTAGTAACTTTGAGTGCTAGCTTTGATCATCAATCATTTCTTGGAATACAAGCATCTTTTATTAATTTTGAATTTCCCATTTATTTTAAACTTTCATATTACTTTTGGTTAACTCTCATGCTTGGTCTTGGTTCTCTGTTTTCAGGGGTACTTTACTTATAAGAATGACTTCAAGAACGTCAATTGATATATTTCTGGGTTTTGATTTTAAACTGTAGCATTCTTTTGGGTTGGTTGTATATAAAGCCACAGTTTGCTTCTTAATTAATTTTCACTTGTGAAACTCCTACTTAAAACTGAACTCAAACAGTATTCAACCCCATATTTATTGGATCACTTTCTGTTTTTAGTGTTGTGGATTAGCCTGGTACACATTATTGGATCAGTTTCCTATCAATCTATAAAAGATTTTCGAGTCACCATAATATAAGAATTTGGTTGTCTATTATATTAATGTCCTTCCAAAACAAACTCACTAATTAAACGGAATGATCATATACTAAATGTAAACAAAATTTAAAAACTCCTTAGTTTTTAGATTTTTGGATACAACCCAGAATAGTATTTGCATAGGGATTGAATACCAAAGTAACAGAAGGTGCTGACGTAACAGGGCATTTGGTCTAGTGGTATGATTCTCGCTTAGGGTGCGAGAGGTCCCGAGTTCAATTCTCGGAATGCCCCTCTCTCTATTTTTCGTTTTTTTTTTTTTTTTCCTTTGACGTAAAAGAACAAAAATACCCCCAAGAATTCCACCTATACAGTCTATACTGGGGTACTATTTTTATTTATAGAAAATTAGGGTTAAATATCAAATCTCAATAATTTTTTGGTATAGCTTGAAAACTATATAATATTAATTTCAATTGAACTACCAAATTTAAATGTAATTTTTTAGATTAGGTCACAAATATATTGGCCCCTTTGATTTGAGTCTTTTCCATTTGACATTTTTATCCTTTGGCTCACATATGATGAGTGTTAGTTAAAATTTATAAAGTTTTGACAAAATTGCCCTTGAGACTTTTATATTATCTTGAAAATTTGCTAATGTAGTCTCAACTTCATATTTAGTTGTGACTGTACGACACTCACAACTTCAAATTTAGTTGTGACTGAACGACAGTCACATCTAAGTTGTGATTTAATTGAATTTTTTTTAGAGAAATTATACTACAATATAGTATAAATAGAGGTCAAAACAATATTTTTACTCAAAATAATATATAATATAGTGGTGTGAGTTGTCTCTTTCAATTTACCAAGACAGTCACAGTTAAGTTATGACTGGATTGATTTTTTTTTAATACAATATAGTATAAATTAATGTAATATTTGTGATGTAATATCTTTTTTATTTTTTTATTGTAGTGGCATGTGATGTAATATATGTAAATTATAATACCTTTTACTTTATTAATTTGTTTGACTTTTCAATTAGTACCTAATCTAAAATGCTATTTAATTTTGATACCTAAACTAAAAAGTTATTAAAATTTAGTAGTTAAAATCAATGAACCTTTTTATTTATGATTTTATCGTTTTTTATTAAGCTGCATTGAACTACTGAAATTAGAACTCTGGGTTGTATCTATAAGTACTTCTATCAAGTACTATAATAACACAGTTGTGTGGTAAATCCTTTCAGTGATGACTTTGTTCTTTTCAGTAGGGTTTCTTCAACTATATGTCAAAGGTACCTCTTACCTCTTACTATATTGTTCTGTCTCTTTTCTTTTTTTATTCTAAATCTTAGGAATCTCTATGATCAATTTCAAAACGTTTGGAAGTAGTTAATTTATTCGTTTTGGGTTTTGTTGTGTTCTCATTCTTCCTAAATTTTCCATGATTAATTAATTATCATACCCAATGTATCTCAATATAACTCGATCTGCATAGTTTTATTTGAGTGTGCTCAGGCTCACTAAAATACCCTTGTGATTACTAATACTGCATAATGTTGGTGAAGTACTTGGTTAACTTATTGGTTCATATTATCTTTGTAGATGAACTTCTTAATTTAATGATTGTGATTTTGCGGTTTTAATTTCTTGGTTGAACCTTTTGTTGGATCAACAATTTTCAATCTTCAAAGCCATAGTCTAATTTTAAAGATTATTGACAGTCGGTTAAATATAAATTGATCAGAAGGCAGACGGCAATGGTTTTTTTTTTTTACGTTGTCTTTGCAGAAATTTGTTATTTTTACCAAACTCCAATTACAATAATATATTACCCTTGAAAGTTCAATACTTTTTTTTTATGATTTTGTCATATAGTCCAACCCTAGAAGAAGCAACTTGCAATGTGGGGCATATTCTGTACGTCATCACTGCAAACTTGTGCTGAACAAAGTTTTGTATTGACAAATCATATGCAGAAAGTATTATACAAAATCAATATTGTCAATTTGTCACCTGTTGCACATCTAATGCAACAAAGTTGTGCGTGTAATGTTGTTATTGGTACAACCTGTGTGGAGAGGTGTCAAACGGGCCGGCCTGGCCGTTTAAGTTAAGCTCATTGTGTTTTTGTATCGTACTTGAGCTGGTTTATATAATTAACACTTAAGCTCGACACGGTTCACGGCTTACGTGCCATTCGTGCTTGTGATTTTGGGGTTTTACTTTACTTGTTGGACCGCTTGTTGGGTCAACAATTTTTAGTCTTCAAAACCATTTTGAAGATTGACACTTTGTTAAAGTAGAAAAAAGATTCGAAGACAGAAAGCAATCGGTTTTTTTTTTTTTAGATTGTCTTTGGAAATAACTTACCTATCACGGTTGTATATACCCTTTGTGTTTGTTTATTTCATTATATGATCTATCATATAATAAGAGAAATAGACACAATAATGTATTCACCCGTTACTTGAGAGTCTTTCTCGTTGTCTTTGCAGAAACAGCATTATACTTGCTTTGATTTTTTTATCAAACTCCGTTGTCTTTGCAGAAACAGCATGATACTTGCTTTGATATGTTTATCAAACTCCGTTGTCTTTGCAGAAACAGCATGATACTTGCTTTGATATGTTTATCAAACTCCGTTGTCTTTGCATAAACAACATGATACTTGCTTTGATATGTTTATCAAACTCCGTTGTCTTTGCATAAACAACATGATACTTGCTTTAATATGTTTATCAAACTTCAATTACAATAATCACCCTTGAAAGTTGACTACTTTTTTAATGATTTTGTCATATAGTCCAATCCCAAAAGAAGCAACTTGCGTGCGGGGAATCATCACTGCAAACTTTTGCTGCTCACAGTTTGCATTGACAAATCATATATAGAAGGGCGTGTCTAATAGGGAAAATGTTAGCAAAAGGACTATAACAATACCCCTATTTTCAGTTGAGGATCCCGTTTTCACTTTGCTTCAATCAAGGACTATTATTTTTCAAGTGCTTCAATCAAAGATATTCCGTCAATTCTGTCAAAACTTCCATTAAAATTGATCACGTGAGGGTCACGTGACCAATTTATAAGGGCAAAAAAGTCTTTTCTCATAAAAAAGAATTATAAAAAAAATAAAACTAAATAAATTTAAACAAATTTAAAAACAAAAAAAAAAAAATTCCCTCCATCTCCCTCCATCTCCCACCTTCGCCAACCCCTACACCATGTCAACCCAACATTCCCCCCACCCAGCCCAGCTCAGCCCCACCCCGCCCATCCCCTCCCCTCCCCTCCCCTCCCCTCTCCTCTCTTTTCTCTCATCTTTGCCTCTCTTATCTTTCTCTTTCTCTCTGTCTCCTAGCCAGCTCCCCATCCCCATCACAGTCACCCATCCTCGCCCCCTCCTCCCCCTATACCATCGCCATCCCTCCCCCCTCCCCCACCCGTCCCAGCCCTGGCCCCATCCAGCTCCACCATCCCAACCCAGCCCCGGCCCCATCGCAAAACCTAGTCACACCCAGCCCTAGTCCTAAAAAACATTAAATTTTTAACAAGGAAAATATCAAAAACCCATTATGATGACAATTTCAACAAATATGGGCTAAAATACAGGCCCTTTTTTACACCATTAAAAGGAAGGAAGATAAGAAGCTTAGTCCAGGATGCAACAACCCAACAAATTCCAGCTACAATTCCTACATGGGTCCAATTGGTTCCTTAAAAATTCTAACTTTCTCTGAGTTTGATTCTTCAACATAAAGAAGTAAAAGCACAAGTTAAGACTAAAAACCTCCCTTAAGCTGAACCCCAGTACAACCATTTCTTTTCAATTGATTTACCAATTCCTAAAAACCAAAACAATAAAGAAAAAGCAAAGACCCAGAAATAAATTTCATTTCTTCTCGGCAACCAAACAGAGAACAATATTCCATTAAAGAAAAATCAATACCAGAAACAACAGAGATCAAGTGCACACTATCAAAGGCTTCAAAACTAATGTTCAAGTATCTCATCAAAAGAACAAAAGGGGCTCTGTTTATGATAAAGAGGCACCAGGGAAGCTAGAAGAAATTGGATACAAGGAGCTCAAAGCCTCAAACTTGCTTGCACAAAACTAAGCCACAAAAAGAGACTAAACCCAAAAAGAGGAGAGGAGAGGAGAGGGGAGGGGAGGGGAGGGGCGGGGTGGGGCTGGGCTGGGTGAGGGGAATGTTGGGTCGACATGGTGCAGAGGGTGGCGAGGGTGGGAGACGGAGGGAGATGGAGGGAATTTTTGTTTTGTTTTTAAATTTGTTTAAATTTATTTAGTTTTATTTTTTTATGATAAAAGACTTTTTTGCCCTTATAAATTGGTCACGTGATCAATTTTAACAGAAGTTTTGACAAAATTGACGGAATATCCTTAATTAAAGCACTTGAAAAATAATAGTCCTTGATTGAAGCAAAGTAAAAACGGAATCCTCAACTGAAAATAGGGGTATAATTATAGTTTTTTTGCTAACATTTTCCATGTCTAATATACAGCATCAATATCCTTATGCAACAAAGTTGGGCTTGTAATGTCATTATTGATGCAATTAGTGTGTCATTATTGATGCAATTAGTGTGTTACTAATTGTGTGGATTAAATATGATCGTCTCAAATAAATCATCGTTTAATATTGAATATATTAAATTAAATATTTTCCTATATTACACTAATACCTTTTAAGATAAAATCCTACACTTATGGGGTGTAATGAATTAGAATTTTAAAAGTATTCAATTAAAAAAATTTGAAAGTTCATAGAAATCTAGATGTATCAAATTCAAATTTTAAAGATTACATAAAAATTTAAGTGTATTCAATTCAAAATTTTAAAGTTTTTATAAAAATCTAGATGTATTCAATCATAATTTTAAAATTTTAATAGAAATCTAAGTGTATTAAAAAATTCATTATTTTTAAAGATATCATTAAATGGTAAATTTTGTTCAAATAAAAAATGTAATGAGAATTACCCATTAAATTTTAATAGATTATATAAAAATCAATAAGAATTCGTAAAATTTATAAAATCTGCAGTAATCTATTAACTTTTTTTAAATTCATTAACATCTCAATTGAATATATAGCCGGTGCAACATGGCCATAAGAGATGCCCCGAGAGAGCCCACATGCTGCCGACTAATAAAATGCTTTCTTGAGTCTACCTTACCTTGTACTTGTCGGGCAACACAACCAAAAGCATATATTATAGTTGGACTAAGGGTTAAATGATGTGAAGGTAGAAGAACTAGAAACATTGAACCAAGCTTAAATATCTTCTTTAAAGAAACAAAAACCATCTTCTTCAAGAAAAGAAAGTATGTTCAGGGTTGGACTAAGGTTCGCTTCTCTCTCCTTTTGATTTTCAATTTGAAGCATAGACAAATCGCTTCAAAGTTTGCTTCTGTTTTTCTCTTCTTTCTTTCATGGTGATTTTTCTTCCCCATAGTTGATAATTCTAGTTGTCCAATTCTTGGCAAACTTTGGCTTTCTTGGGTTTTTCCTTTCTTGCGTGGTTGAGGTTTTTTGCTTTCTATTAAATAAATTTTGGTAATTACTGGAATAGCAAATTGCTGACTATGTAGCTGTACACCACTTCTATAAAGATATTGATGAAAATGAAAATGAAAATGAAAATGAAAAAGAAAAAGAAAATCCTTGGTCTTTAGCATTCAATGGATATAAATCAGTATGTTGCTGCTAATGGTATGAAATTCGAACAGGAAAACGGTTACCATTTCAAGAGCTTTGGTTTCTCCGATCTTCAAGATGGGATTTTCATCTCAGACTGAGAGGTAGGCAATTTTAAATGGATATGAGGATTATTAATTAATCAATTTGTTGGTTGGGTTCTTTTAGTCTGAAATTGCTGGCTTGAACATGTTACTATGTGTGACAAAGCAGACTTGAAGGCAAGGTGGCACTGATTACTGGAGCAGCAAGTGGCATAGGAAAGGCAACTGCATCAAAATTCATCAGCAATGGTGCCAACGTTGTCATTGCCGATATCCAACACCAACTTGGCCAAGACACTGCAAAAGAGCTCGGTCCCAATGCGACCTTCATTGCCTGTGATGTCAGCAAAGAGTCTGACATTTCCATTGCTGTAGATTTCACCATGTCTAAACATAGCCAGCTTGATATCATGTACAGCAATGTAGGGGTAGCCTGCAACACTCCCCCAAGCATTGTGGACCTCGATCTGGCAGTGTTTGACCGGGTCATGAACATCAACGTCCGAGGAGTCATGGCTGGAATTAAGCACGCTTCGCGTGTGATGATCCCGCGCAAAACTGGCTCCATTCTTTGCACAGCCAGTATCACAGGACTAATGGGAGGACTAAGCCAGCACACCTATTCTGTGTCCAAGTTTGCTGTTATAGGCATTGTTAAATCTATGGCTGCAGAGCTATGCAAGCATGGAATCCGGGTCAATTGCATATCGCCTTTTGTCATTCCAACCGCATTTGTAATCGAAGAAATGAGTCAGATTTTGCCAGGAGTTGATAAACAGCGGCTGATTGAGATAATACATAATGCTGGGGTCTTGGAAGGTGCAAATTGTGAACCCAATGATATTGCTAATGCTGCACTTTATCTAGCTTCAGATGATGCTAAATATGTTAGTGGGCACAATTTGGTGGTAGATGGAGGTTTTACATCATTCAAGACTGTGGATTTCCCTGCACCAGATCAGGTGCATTAAACACTCATTGTTGGTCACTTCTTATTTGCAAAGAATAAAAAATAAGACATTGACCCAGAAGATCAAGTTTCCATATCTAAGCCCCCATTTATTATTGTTATTTCCACAAAAACAACAGCATGAAGACTGAAAGAGGACAATGCAACAAGCTAACTCTGATGAAACATTGAATTATGAAAACGTACTACTACATAGTAAATGAAGGAGAAGATAAATTTAGTGAATGAAAACCTTGAATTGGTTAGACAACTAGGCCTCCTCTATCCGTTGGGCAATCAAATTCACTGCTGCATTGGCTGATGAGAATGCCCCATGAAAGCTTTCCTGATAGGAAATGGATTCCAATTCTCTGGCCATCTGCAATAAAATCTCCCCCAGGTCTGTCTGTCTTTCTAGTAAAGATTTATAGTACGACTGAGCAGCAACCTTGCTAATTTCCACATTGGTTGCTTCTGGGCAGTACTCATCATCCAACCACTTATGCAGAGTGACCCTTAGCCACTCTGATTCCTAGATAGATACACTATAAGGGTCAAGTTCACTGGCTAATTTGTTACACTATCATGCAAACAAATCATTCAAGAAAAACAACCCAATAGAAAATAGAAAGAATGGGTATCAAGAAAATAGAAAGTTATACCTCCAAGGCCTTGGAAGGGACCAACCAGTGTTCTGGGACCCTAAGGTCTTGGACTTGGGCATCTGGGTCTTCTTCCTCATCTTTTTCGTGGTCATTGCTTTGTGGGTTTGAAGGAGACTGAGATCTTATAACAGTCTGCGACTTAGACAGATCATTTAGTGAGTGAATTGGCAGTGATGAAACAAAGAAACTGAGCGCAGGCATAGTAGCAGGAATTTTCGTGAAAAAGGTTGGATTAAACTTTGGAACGGCTGTAATTGATGGAGATGGATACAAAGATTTCATGGTTTTTGATTTCTTGGGTTACTTTCGTTTTTGATAAGAAAATGGTTGGTGGCGGGAAATAAACGGAGGGTGTCTGTGACTCTGTGCCTGGAAGTCACAGGCGAGAATATCGGTTAGACCTGCAACTCTTTGATCCTTTTGGATTAGGCGAGAAAATTGCACAAACTGGTCTCACTTAACCCTGGGCCCGGACGAACGTAATAGTCGGCTCAATATGAAGCCCAAATGAGGCCCAACACACTCATGACAAACGGAGAAAATATCAACTTCGGACACTTAAACCTCAAAAGTGTCTGGGTGGTGTAGTTGGTTATCACGCTAGTCTCACACACTAGAGGTCCCCGGTTCGAACCCGGGCTCAGACATTTTTTGTAATTTTTAACCAAAACTTAAAGATTCCCCGTCGTAGAAAACTAGAAACTGTGCATTTTTTTTTTGGTATTTTGGTGGACCCAAGACCCAAAATTAAAGACTAACAACTCTCGCTACTCGTTATTAATTTAGTGGTATGTCATTATACTTTGTTGAAAAGGATCCTAAATTTCAATCTTCCCTTCCTCAGATTTAAGATGAAACAAAAAACAATTTTGCTAACAGTATTATGAGGAGGAGATACCAAAATATGGCTACCCAAACAATATACATAGAGCAGTATGCAAAACAGATTCGAAATTGACAATGCATTATGCATATGCAATCAAAACTCATTAGCATCTCATGGACTAGAGTTGACATGTATTTCTATTATCCTGACCGCGGGGACTATTGTGCTCAGGCCCACAATTATGCCAGAAAAGATGAAGTTTTATCTGGAAATTACAGGGCAAGAATCTTAGGCTTCCCCTCTCACAAAAAGCTAGAATTCTTCAGAGAACAAACAGCTACACTTTTAACTTTTCTTGGCTAAGATAATGTTCATACTGCATAGCATTTGATCATTTGAACGGCTGCATTGACATACAGCATACTGCAGACTGCAGAGCAGACATAGGTATTCATGTAGACATGTTTATTGATACCATCTCTTTCTCTCCCTCTCTCACACTCTCTCATATGAACAGAAAAAGAAACACATAGATAACCTCTTTCTTAGCAAAGAGGAATTACAGGGATGTTGCATTTGGCGAGCCTGGATTCAGTTTGTCAGCGTCTTCCTTTGGACAGATGAAGATCCTTCGCACCATTGACTGGAATTCACTGCATATGTGACATGATTACCAAATTAGTAAAGACCAATAGCAGATCAGATGGTACAGCACAACAGAATTGGCAAACTTTTATGTCACAGTATGAGTTGTAGTTCTTAACTGCCACAGGTAATCTCCTATCAGCATCATGTCTCCTTCATCATCCATGTAGGTTACCTGGCACCCACTGCTTCCATCGATCAAGCTTCCTTTGAATTCAAACGTCTGGTCAAGCTCAGAAATGAGTTCACCATACCCATCAAAGCGTGTGAGGTCCACCGATCTTCCTAGAAGAGATCCATATTTGAGCACCTGAATGAGTGTTCACATTTTCACAAGATTCGCTTTAGCAGGTCAACTCAACCATTATAAGGGGGTGACGAGAAGAAATACTAATTGTTTTACACTCCACTCATACTGCATCATTATCCTGAAAATGCAACTTGAAGAAGAAAGAATGCCTAGTCATATGCCTTCTAAAGGACCTGAATGACAAGTAACCATGCTTGACCATGTAACTTCAACAAAGCATAATCACCACCAGACACAGCTCTATGGAAGTTTGTAGAAACTAGTTGGATACTTGTTTGTTATCTAAATACACATATACCCCTTAAGCTGCATGAAATCACCAAACTATAATTTGATATTTTGATTGAATAATTTAGGATGCAAGTGCAATAAAAGTAATTCAATTAGCAGCAACTCTTCCTTCAAATTGTTTGCAAAGGCACCCAGAAGTTTTATATGGAATGTACCTTTATGCAACTCCTGTTACTGACAGAGCAACATTTCTTGCATTGTTTCTCAGAAAGAACATCAGAAATACTCTTAGATGTCTCTGAAAACTGGATAGTTTCGGAAACGCTCGACTGAGATATTGGAGGAATAGAACAAGAACTTAAAAGTTCACTAGAAGTGGCAACTTGTGGTGAAGGGAGCTCCGGGTGACTATTAACTATATTGACTCCAAAAAGCATGAGTGGCGCTTGAGTCTCACTCCTAGGTTTGATGGCCCTCAGTTCCTGAGACCCAGAGGAGTTGATATTTGGAACTGACATGCTTCTGCTAAACGAAACACTGTCAACGACTCCAGAAGTAGTAAATATTGGTGGCCATTGATTCGTGAAACTTGGAGTCACCATATTTTCACTAGAAAATGCTATTTCACTGCCAGGCCATTGATAACGTGGGTCGTGCATTGGAACTTGGAGCTGGTTTTCCAATCCCAGTTGTGTATGGTCCCAGTCAGGATTTGATGGTGCAATGAATTGTGGTAGTAATGGTAGTTTTTGTGCACCCAGTTCAGTGTCACTACTTTCTTGACCTTGAAAGACCTTTTTTTGTCTTGGAGGCGTATACTCCATTGAAGTTGGCAATAAGCCTGATAAGGAGAGAGAGAGAGAGAGAGAGAAAAAAAAAAAAAAGAGATTTGATTAGTTTTGAATATAACAATAAAACTGAAGAGAAGATTGAAGATTTTTCTGATATCTAGAGAATCTTTTCACAAGGAGGTATATGAGAGTTACTGACCATTCCTGGCCAAGCTAGAAAACCCAGGTGATGACAGATCAGGTACACGTTCTCTTTTATTAGGTTGGGGGACAAAAGCGTTTTTCTTGTTGGTGGATCCTGTGGGCTCAATGTCCCAAGGAGAAAGCCTTTCAGGATGCACAAATGTATCTGATGTGGCATCCCATTGCACCTACAAGGAGACATTAATTGATGAAATAAATAGAAATATATGGAGAAAATTATTGTAAGTATCAAATTGAAGATTTGGACAAGATCTTGATTGTCATAAAGGAACTTGGGTACCTTCAGACATCTCCATTCTGAACTAGGCCACCTGATACAGTCATTATCTTCTATATCTATTATAGTACCTGAAATTCTGGTTCATACAATAACCAAATTCAGTCAAAAGACCATGACACTTTAGGGAAATAAGTAGGTAGATTATCAAGCATGTCTATCGTATTTTTATCCATCCCTTTTTTCACACAAGTCATGGTTTGATTACCTCTTCTCTGCGCATTCTTCACTGTCACAACACATTCTGAATCTCATTCCAACAGAATAGCCATTTTTGGCTGATTTCATGTATTGATCAAAAGGAATTATAAATGCAGCCGGACTGGTCCTGCATATGCAAAAAAAAAAAAGTTTCATGCTTAAAACCTAAGATTATGTGTGTAGCCAGTGATACTGCTAGACATTCAAGCTAAAACCTTTAGTAGCTCACAGGATCAAATAGCTTACCAAGGACGATAGTACACTGTAAACATGGTACCAGTAGAAATGGCATGGAAAGCACTGGCAAGTATGCCATGTTGCATGCTGTGGCCAGAAATGAGAGAAGTTGATGCATTGTCTTGAGGTTTGATCGCACGGCGTATGCCAACACGCAGTTCTCCATTTTCTCCTCTGAAAAACAAGGGTTACTATCATTACATAGCTAGAACTGAAGACAGATAACTGATAGAAAATGTTCTATTAATTAACCCTTTAAACACAATTCGACTTACACACTTAAAAATGTTTGGAATAAAACTGAGAAGGCCTATCACATAGGTAGGGAGCTAGGGAGAGATGAAGAGAGAGAGAGAGAGAGAGAGAGAGAGAGAGAGAGAGAGAGAGAGAGAGAGAGAGAGAGAGAGAGAGAGAGAGAGAAGGAGAGTACCTGACAAAGATGCATGCATCTCCAGCAACAAGTTTCTTTGCGGTCACAAATGTACTCCAGCCACTAGTAAGCAAGTGCCTCTTTGGCTGACCTACAGTTATTGTGGGACAAGCAGCTTACATTTAAGGTTGGTTTTATATGAATCCAATATAGAAGGTTAAGGAGAAAACATGCATGATATAAATCCAATATAGAAGGTTAAGGAGAAAACATGCATGAGAAGTAAAAGTTTCCAACAAATTTAAGAATATAATCAGAAATAAAAATGTAAATGTAAAGTCAGATGCATTAGTGGGCCATTGTAATATTACATGGAGTCAGCCAATCAAAGTAATTGATTTTTCCCCTTGGCACAATAAGAGAAATTTTGGATTTCCTAAAACAACCTCCGTCTTATTTATTGTAAAAATCATACTGATGCATCCATATGTATATTATTGCAATGTTGAACACAATGAACAAATTCAAGTTTTAATAAACTTCCAAATTTACACATGCCATTTCTGATTCTCTAAGTACTAATGATGATGAGTGGTTAAAAAAAAAAAATTACTAATGATGATGCTTAAAGTAATTTCACTGCTGGATGTTTAAGAGTGTTTGAATTTAAACATACCACGAAATATATGGCGAAAGTGCCATTCATATCCATGCAAGTCCTTTGCAAACAGTTCCTGTACTGGTGGTTGCTGAGACATGTCCTGCAAAAACATCTATAACAAGTGAATGTACTGGCTTCTTATCCACACCCATTTGATATAGACTTTATGAAGTAGAGGTAATTGTGAAAGGTGAACAATCTTTTACAAGATTGGGTATGACACTTGCATAATCCAAAGTACCAACATGTGATCATAATTCTTTTCAAATTGCTTGAGTGAGAATAGTCAGTTCCTAGATTTGCCAAGTTCTACAATGTTTAATATATGTCCCAAGAAACAGTAACAGGCGTTACCAAAATCAAATATATGGAGGCACTTATCCCCAATCTGCCAGTGAGAATAGTCGGTTACTAGATTGGCCAAGTTCTACGATGTTTAAAATATGTCCCAGGAAACAGTAACAAGCGTTACCAAAATCAAATATATGGAGGCACTTATCCCCAATCTGCCTCATGTAAACTTAGCCTTAATCCAATTCAAATTGAATTGGTTACTTTCTTTCTATCTTCTGGATAAGAATTGCCATTGGTTGCACAATTTCCTTATCAAATTCAAGTCATACATTTTCTAAAGGGTGTTATTTAGATGGAAACCAATGACAAGGATACCAACCAGAGGTGGAAGGCACTCATCAGCATGTCGCTTCGGAACAGAGAATCCACCATGTGTGCTTGTGTCAGATGGAGTGAGTGTCTTGCTAAAGGAGCATGTCTTGGTTCTTTGAGGCAGAGATGGAGTATTTTCATGCTTTAAACTTAGCTGGTCTTTCTGCAAGGTGCCAAAGCAGTACGCATATGTTGATAACATATTCAAATAGAAGGGGAAACATAATGGAAATTTCTAAATGGCTTCAGAAAATAAATAATATCAGTTTCCTGTGATTTCCAATAAGGCCCAAGTAAACAGTAGCTAACCTCAGCCACAGGAAGCAAGGTGATTTGGGCAAACACCTCATCTGTGTGAACTTCAGCCTGCAAATGAGTCATCCAGAACACAATATAAAATTGTTCTCCAATAATAAATTCCCACAAATTTTGAGCCATTCAATTTTCTAATCCATACACAATTTTAAAAGTACACATTTAGGTAAAGCACATACAGAGAGAAACAATATACCTTTAGCTGAACATTAACAACATTGCAGAGGATCTTGGAAGGCAAATTGTAGATTGGCATTTCCATTTTACCATCTTGGTTTGCATATGCCTCGACCTACTCTAGATCAACAAGCAAACATATTACCTATTTGGACCTCAGATGAAAATATATCCAGGAAGAAAGGTCATTTTACAATTGTTGTTAACAGTGTCAATAATATGCATACATTTTGAAAAAACAAAGGGTTTTGGGGTTTTGTGTTGCAAAATAAACCATATGATTATTTGTGAAAATTCGGGGTTAACAAAATTTTTAAAACAAACAGATTGGGTCTATCCCACATTCTATATCATATAAATTTAGGGGTCACTAAACATGATATTTCATACTTGGGAAATTTTACTACACAGAAACAGAGTAAGAGACATTGGAGCTGCCGTAAAGAGAAAGTAATAAAGGTCAGGGGAGAAGAGAACCTGTTCCGTATGACCTTGAGGGAAGTAGAAAACCTTCTCTCCCTGGCGTGGAACATAAACATGAGACCCCGCACAGGCATGCCATAGTTCAGTGAACAAATCATATTTCACACCTAACATCAAATCATATTGTGGTTAACAGCAGAGTCATAAAAATAAAAAATAAAAAAATAAAAACAAACTAAATGGGGAGAAAATCAAACAATGAGAACCCGTTTAAGTGCATAAAAACTGAGAACCCATTTCACAGATGAGACTCCTTATAAACCAGGATTAAGGGGTTAAACAAAGAGTTGAAGATCCTACCCTCATCATTTGAATGAGTCTGAGATGAGAAACCCAAAAGAAAAACGGGTCTGTGACTCTTACTAGGAATCTTTTATCAAATTAGCCACTATCACATCCCACTAACTGACCAGTGAAAATCACAAGGTGAAGCCTAAATATTCATCATATAGAAGGGCCAGAGGTACTTCTGAAAGATCAAAATACCCATTGTGGTTCTGATTCAAAAATCCACAAATAGAATAATTTTTCAAAAACCCACATTCTTAACTGAAAAAACTATTCCAAAAAATTAATAATGACCAACGTGCATCACATTTTATAATTGGAAAAAAAAAAGTAAAAAAATAATATCAAATCTACAACTAGAACTGAAACAGAGCTTAATAAGAAAAAAATTGAAGCGATTGATATCAAACTCAGAGCATAGTTTACGACTTCAACAGTCCAGAGACAGAAAAAACACTAATACAGTAAAAAAAAAAAAAAAAGGGCCACTGGTTTCTCTCCCACCTTGGCTATTGTTACCGTCCGTACATCCTCTGCTTTCTTTCTCAGCATTGGCGGAGCTCAGCCCCGAGCTTTCTACACCAGTACAAGCCATAACTGTTTCTACAAAAGAAAATACGGAAATGCAGAAGAAACAGAGATGATGAAGAATAAGAAGGAGAAGAAAAACCCAGAAAAGAAAAAGCTGGAAATAAGAAGAAGAAACTAGAGAGGGGAATGAGGACAAATAGGCGTCAAGAATCAGGTGTACCGTGTCCACCAAATAGCGTTCAATGTGTTGTTTGGCTTTGCTCACTCTCTTTTCTCTTTGGGGCACCACCACCACGCCAAAGCTCACACACACACACACACTAGCTATATAGCTAGCTAGCTACCGTTTCTCTCCCTCTCTCTCTCTACAAACAGGCCTCTCTGCGTGTGTGCACGGCGTGAGCGATGGTGATGTTGTTGTAACGTTTTGTGTGTAATTTGATGTTGTTGTAGTTGTGCAGAGGAGTGAGAGACAGAGAGAGAGAGAGAGTCAGAGAGACAGGCACTATGTGATGTATGTAATGTGTGTGTGTGTGAATGTGTTTCGTACACCTGCACCTGCTAGCAGGCCTTTTTGCTCGTCTCTCTGCTCTCTCTCTCTCTCTCTCTCTCTCTCTCTACAGTCCTATACTCCCTATAGCCACGAGTTCATTGGCTCGCTGTCTGTGCTCTGCTGGCTGGCGATGTTTGCTACTTTGCGCCGATATATCCGATGCGCTCTTTTTGCCTCCATGCTCAGGCATCGCCGATTTAAAAGGGACCCACCTTTTCATGATCGCTTGCGTGTCGAAAATCAAAGGTGTGGGACCCACCTGTATTGTAAAAATCGGTATGCACCTGCGCCCTATTGAATCATGTACTTTTCGGTCGTTTTGGTATATGTCCTAAATTCAATTGGTATGTATTTGCATGGAGAGCAAGCGTCGCTGAGTGGGCTGCACAGAACCATCGGGATTCAACATTAGGCTTTAATTAGACAGGTTTGGCTTCAATGTGTCGTACGTTCGTTTGTTAGCTGCTAACAAATCACTGACTGAAACAACAAAGTTGGGAATCAGAAATTCTTAATTTATTGAAATTAAAATGGGTGGTATTTGGTTGTTGATTCAATTTTTGCCATACCCCACGAGGTTTGATGGTAGACTCCACATAAGTTATATTCATCATATATATCATTAAATGAGCTTCGAAAACATGTATACGTGACAATTTTAAATGTAAATGAACCTAAATGGATAGTCATTCGGTTTGGTCCACAAAATTTACAAAAAAGGATAGTCATTCTCAATATAACTAGATCTGGTTAAAAATTGTGATTTTGTGGGTTCCGATTAAACACGAACACAACATGAACACGAACACAACCACTCGAACTAGTTTCACTAATTAAGAAAAAAAAATTTCAACAAAAAACAACTTAAATTAAATGCATTTTATTATATAAATTTATAGTGTAAACACATGTTAGATATCTAAAACATGTATAAATTAAAGAGATTAATGTCATTGTAGCCCCAAATTTCTAATTTGAAAAATTAAAAACTTTCACTTTTTCAATTTTGTCAATTGAGGGTATTCCGTCAATTTACACATTTTTCATCCAAATTTCTATTTGCATAGTATCATATGTCAATCACGTTGGGTCTTTTTTTTTTTGGGCAGAATGGTCCATTTCCATTTAGATCTTACCATTTTTCCCTTGTGCACCATTTTTTCCTCCTTCATTTCTAGGTAAATTTGGATGAAAAATGTGCAAATTGACGAAATAACCTCAATTAGCAAAATTAAAAAAGTCAGGGTCCTTAATTTTTCAAATTAGAAGTCTTGAAACCAAAGTGATACAAGTATAATAGTATGGATACCAAAATGACATTAATCCCTAAATTAAATGATCAATATCATAAAAGAAAAATAAAATAGATTTATTTATTAACAAGTCACTAATAGGTTTCATAGGTTAACACAAAAACAACACTAAAACTTAACATGTGGCTAATTGATTTACACAAATTCAACACGATACGATAAATCTCAACTCGAACACTCAAATTTTCGTGTTGCTTCTTGTACGTCGTGTTAATGGGTCAGGTCTAAATATAGCTTACATTATTATGAACAAATATTAGTGAGCTTAACAAATTTGGCCCGTCGTTGTCTAAGATTGTTGGCCAACTCAAGTCAAGTCATCAACCCGTACTAGGTTCAATGCAAGGAAGGAGGAAGAGAGAGAAGGAAAGAAATTTTCCCGAGGAAGATGTTGGTTTTTTATTTTTTAATTATATGAGCAAAATTGGAAAGTTCATATCATGTTTGACCTGTTCACAAAATATTTTGTGCATGTGAAGTTAATAGTCTGCAAGTGATACGTGTACTATATATTTTTTCAATAAGTTAACTAGTCAACATTTCACAAATTAGGATGTTCGTCTTTATTCTAAGTTTCTAACTCACCTAGTTAATAATTCAGGAACCATGATATGTAATGTACCGACTCATAATTTATAGTCTCGTGTGAAATACAACGTCTACAAAACTCTAACACAATAATTATAATTTGAAAAATTATCAAGTCTTGTATTTATATTTTTATGTAGTTCTTTGAATTTTGATTGATTACAATAAGATTGAATATGTCTTTATAACTTCGATTAGTAAATTAACTACATGGATATAATGAAGTTGAGCCATATATAAATTGATCCACTAGAGACTAAATGGACTACATCCTTATAGATTCACATTATGACTCGATTAATTTAATAATCTCAGGTTGTGTCATATTAATCCAAGCTAGACATTAGATGCAAAAAAATTTAAAGATTAAGGAGATGATATAAAGTACATAATATTGGCAAGTTCGCCATTGATGATCAATACTTGAAGTGATATAAAGTACATTAATTTATTACTATTATTATCATTGGTCAAGGTTTTATATTACTTTTTAAAAAGCAGAAAAATAAGAAAGATGGTAACGGAGGAGGAGTAGCAGCAGCAGATGATAAAACTGTATTGGTGAGGCGGTGAGGCCCGTGAGGACTGAGGAGTGAAAAAGACAGAAACAGACAGGAGCAATTAAAACGGTGATAATGACACGTCCAGACTTCCTCTAAGCATGCAGGGGTATTAATGGAAAAGGCGGCTACAGTTGTGCAGACGAAAGAAAGCAGTTCAGAAGGCGACACGTGTCAAGTCTGTTTCCGTATGATAGAGAAAGGCCAAGGCCTTTCGTTAAGAGGTGATGGGTTTTTGTTTCATCAATTGGGCTTTGTGACACGCAATTTGCAAGCCCAAGTAGACCGACTCGCACTTCTTTTCGGCCCAAAAACATAGAAAAGTGGGTCGGTTAGATCCGATTCGAAGAAAACCCGTAGGCGCCAAAAATTCAGAGATCCACTCCAAAAGTCCGATTATTTACGGATAAGGAAACGCAGCGTGGTCGTATAAAAGAAAAACCTTCGTTCTCTGAACCTTCCTTTTTTAGCAGCGAGCTTCAATTTCAAATGGCCGTTGCAGTCGGCAACTGCTGCTTCTCTATGCTCACCTCCACCTTTAAACTCCGTGCTTCTGCATCCGTCCAACCCTCCTTCGCCACGTCGCTGTGGTCTAGTAGCTGCCACACTTTTAAACCCGTTTGCCAGAGTAGGAGAGCTTCGAATTCAAGAAAAGGCTCATCATCACCATCATCCTCAGCTAAATCCCAGCCGGAGGTAAAACCATAAACCCTAATTTCTCCAGCTTTCTCGTGCTTATGTGTAAATTGTTAGATAATTATTTAATTTATGATATTATTGTTTTGGGAAATGCAGAAAGAAGCTCTTTCCAAGAGGCTTATTGAAAATGGTGATGGGTGGAGTGGTACTGGTAGAGTGAAGAAGGGACAGTCCCGACCAACGGCTTATAAATCGTTTGGAACGCAAAGAAGAGACAAAAAAGAGCTTGTAGTTGATCAAATAGAGCAGCAGGTATGATTATTGTTAAACTGGATTAATTGTAAGGATTAGTTTGCATTATGGAATGGACAAACAAGTTTAAGAAATGTTCACTGTTTGACCTTCTGTTTGAGTTTTATTTATTTATTTATTTTTTTTTTTATATTCATGTGGTGATTGTACTTGATTCAGGTTGAAGCAAGAAATCTTCAAGATGCTGATTTTCTTAATGCCGTTGTTAAGGTAAATGTTGTTAGTTGTTAGGTTTCAAATTTCAATGCATTGCCTATTCTAAGTAGTATTAAAGCCAGAGATTGTATCTTTCCTGAATATCAATATTTGCAGAATCTGCGGCACACTTGGTTGGTAAATAAAAAATTCTTTAATATAATGTTTAGGTTTACTGCACCCATACTGCGCCTGACTATTCCCTTCCTTGGCAAAAACAAAGACAATATACAAGTACAGGCAGGCAAGTTCCGAATTCTTCTCCTCTTACCCATTTCACTAGTGTGCATGTGTTTTCGAAGAAATTATAATTTGAATCTTTCAATGCAGTGCTTTTATGATTGGTGATGGGAAACTCTTGACAAATGCCCACTGTGTTGAACATTATACTCAGGTACTTTGTTGTCCGTAATTGTCAGTAGTAAGCAAAACAGGTACAAAAATGTCATTGATTTAACACTTAGAAATGTGAAATAGTTCTATCTGGGTAGTGAGTAAGTTTACCCTTCTGAGTGCACTAGTTGTAACTTGTACGTATATCAACTTTTGGCCTTAGTCGACATGCACACTTGTTCTACTTGTTGCATCTTATATGCTTTTCATGGAAAGTTTAGGGTCTCTTTATCACAATCATATCATCTATCTATAATATGTGTAGAAAACATGACCTGCAAGGAAAGTGCTGTATCAAGAAAAGTGAAGGATACAATCACTTTTTTGTATTCTATACAAAATGATGTTTGAGGAAAGAGTGCTGAAATGCAATTATTTATTATTATTGTTATTATTGCCATTTTTTTCTTAATGTATGCAGGTTAAAGTGAAGAGAAGAGGGGATGATACAAAATATGTGGCTAAGGTATTTCACCCTCGGAAAATTAACATTATGTTTCTCAATATCTTGAAAATAAATAATATGTTGCAGCTTATTATCAGTAGTGGGGATTGTGATATAGCTTTACTATTAGTGACTTAATTTGCAGGTTTTGGCCAGAGGTGTTGATTGTGATATAGCTTTACTATCAGTAGAGAGTGAGGAATTTTGGAAAGGAGCTGAACCACTCCATCTTGGAAGCTTGCCACATCTTCAGGTTTAAATTCATCCTATCCCTTGGAGATATAATGTTATTCTGTATAATTCAATGCTTATGGGCAATTTGGTTGTATGCCTTTTCCGGTAGCCCTTGCATCATCTTGAAGGTAAATTACCTTCAATGAAATCATATCTGGTTAGTTAAGGAACTAACATGAACAGAGGAACTTTCTGAAGCATGCTTTAGATGTTTTAGTTAGTTGCGATTTCTTGTCAGGTATAACAAAAGAGAATGAGCCAAGTAACCATGTATTTATTAAGATAATTTAATTTACAATACTAGTTATGGAGCATTTTATAATACTAGTTATGGAGCATTGGGGTGACTGCAAGCCTTGTGTTTAAAGAAACTATTTTCTGTCACATAAATTCAGAAATTTAGAAGCTATGTGTGTCCACTTTATCCAAATCTGGCATCAAATATATTAGTATGATGATATAAACTGACCATCCACCTGATCTAAATCTGAGAATTAAGTATTACAGGATCTAACTCAATTCATCTGTTTTGTTACCCACTTATAGCCTTATACTGGGCTAATGTGGCTTTACTATTTATAAACTGCAGAAGTTGAGGTTGTTATACAACTTGCATGAACGTTTATATTTTAACTTTGAAATTTTCTAAACTTCTGCTATAACGTACTTGGATGAACCTCTAAAGTGCTCTTTGTGTGGTTTTTATAATGGGCAGGAGGCAGTGACTGTTGTGGGATATCCCCTTGGAGGCGATACTATTTCAGTAACAAAGGGAGTTGTATCGCGTATAGAGGTTTGTTTTATAACCTACACGAGTGGGATTGTATGATTTATTACTTGCAGATAGTGATATGGCTCTGATAATCAGTGATGTTCTTCAATATGCCTTCCTGCTAAGGAGCTGTGTTACACAGATATATGGCATCAAGTTTCTTACAAATTATGTCCTCAGGTTACGTCATATGCTCATGGGTCATCTGATCTATTGGGAATTCAGATTGATGCAGCAATAAATCCTGGTTAGTGTAAAACCCAAATTTACAATTTTCACACTCTGATCTTCAGGAAGCCACTTAGCTGCCTCAAGATTACAATTCTTCTTATTATGGCATTATTACTATCTTTGTCATAGTCATTGCTTACACTTTGCTAGATTGTAGGTAATAGTGGTGGTCCTGCATTCAATGATCAAGGGGAGTGCATTGGTGTGGCATTTCAGGTAAATCTGTTGGCTCGCTGCCAAAGTGTTTTTTGTCCGTGTTTACTTGTTCTTAAATTTCTTGGCTATATAGGCAGTTCTGCGGCATGAAAATTTTTCTTTTATTTTTTCTAAGAGACACTTCCTTTAGGTCTACAGATCTGAAGAGGCCGAGAATATTGGATATGTGATTCCTACTACAGTTGTGTCCCATTTTTTGATTGACTATGAGAGGAACGGGAAGTACACAGGTGAGAAAGTCTTCCCAACTTTCATTTCTGTGATTGCTGCTGTACCATTCTTTCAATGTGTTTATTGTGATTCAAACTGAATACTTGACCCTGACCCTGACCCTTCTAACTTATGTGGACTTATCCCAATAATTTGCCATAATTTGACTTCCAGGTTTCCCTTGCCTTGGTGTATTGTTGCAAAAGTTGGAGAATCCAGCATTACGAGCTTGCTTAAAAGTACAGTCTATTGAGGTATGTCTCTTTGTCTAGTTAAGTGTTTCTTGGATGAGCTAGTGCAAGACAAAACTTATAATTTGTGCAAAGTTATCATCTAATTGTTTCATCTAGAATATAATAATCAGGCAATGTTTATATTTTATTATAATGATAGCTTTGTATCTGCTAATCAGTTAATTTCTCTTAGGCTTTTAACCCATAACATCTGGTTTGTGTAGGGTGTACTGGTGCGAAGAGTTGAACCCACTTCTGATGCACATAATGTATTAAAGGAGGTATGTTGGCTGTTTGACTCTTGAGTGATTGCTGTACTTGAGTTGCATCTATACTTGTAAACAGTCATCAAAGAAAACCTTTAAGCAACTTTTGGTGCTGCTCAAGCTATCAGCTTATGACTTATGAGATCATTGGATCTTAGGAACATTTATTTTTAAATATCTTCAAGATGTGATGAAGACAGGAGAGTTACATTGTGAAGTGGGAGACCAACAAGGGTTTGGTTGGGATGGTCAGGCCCATGGTTTGCTTCCATGTGGTCTGGGGTTCAATTCCCCTCAAGAGTCAAGATACCTACCTAGCTATTTGCTAGAGTTTCCTGCCTCCTAAAGATTGGAGGGTTTGGCAGGAGGCCCCAGTTTTGAGCCCGTGTTCGCGAAGTGGGTTTGGGGGATTTCTAGGTAAAAAAAAAAAAAGGTGAAGTGGGAGACTATTAACTAATAGAATTGGAAATAAAGTAATAGTAATAGCATTTTTTTGTGGTCAATAAAGTAGTAGTAATAGCATGTGTTGTATGGAAAAGGTTTATGAGCTAGTTTTCGAGAGTCAAAAGATAATAATAAATGGGGCATTTTAAGTTACCTTTGCAAAGGATTCTGGTCCGTAATCAATTTCTGTGTTCTTTACCACATTTGCTACTAGCATCTGGCCTCATTTTTTCACCAAATTATTAGGATTTTAAAGCGTATTGAACAATATCCAATATTTTTATTTGTTAAGAACTTTGATGATACCTGCGCTTTTCCAGGGGGACGTGATTGTGAGTTTCGATGATGTTCATGTAGGGTGTGAAGGAACAGTACCATTTAGATCAAACGAGCGCATTGCATTCCGCTACCTCATTAGCCAAAAGTAAGGTTCTAAGACGAGAAATTATATTAAAAGCTGCATTTTATGTCATTATAAATTTGTTTCGGATATTGCATCCGATAAATCATGCTGGGTAATTTCCAGGATGGGTATATTTGTGGAATTAAGAACTCCAAATTTACATGGCTTTTAGTATTGAAGATGTTGGGTAATTTTCGACATGGGTATATTAGTTGATCCCTGCCCCACCTTCTGTTACATGTCTACAGAGTTCAATGGTTCTTAGGATTGAAGGTGTTGAGACTTTTAAAAATTTGAACCTGATCAATTAAATTAATGCAGAGGCAAGGAATATAGTATAATTGGTCTGTGGTTAGCCCCTGTAGTTATGCTTCAGTGACGCCTGCCTCTGCTTTTCTTTCTTTTGGCATAAATGAATGAAGATTTTATCAAAAATGCTAAGCACCCAAGTACGCAAGTTGTAGAGGATTCATCCATGTCCTAATTTTTTTAATTTATAGGTGCAATTTATAAGCTAATGATCTCCCATACAGATTTGCAGGCGATGTTGCAGATCTTGGTATTATTAGAGCTGGGAAATTCATGAAAGTTAAAGCAGTTTTGAACCCACGAGTACATTTGGTAAGTCAGAAGAAATTTGGCCCTTTACACAATGCCATACGGTTATCCATTGTGAGTCTCATAATTGTTTTAATGTTTGATGCTGATTATTTCGAGTTCTTATGCCCCCAACAAGGTTCCGTTTCATATCGATGGAGGTCAGCCTTCTTACTTAATAATTGCTGGTTTGGTGTTTACCCCACTCTCAGAGCCACTGATAGAGTATGTCATACTTGTCTCTGGCACTCAAGAATATGCGAAACACATTTTTTTAATAATGAAAAACTGCATGTGCTAATTATAAACTAACCATTTTTTGTGTTCTTTTCGGCAGTGAGGAATGTGAAGACTCTATAGGGGTAAGTTGTGACCCATAGATGACACTCTTAAGCACAAAATTCCTGTTTAACTTTTATACTTTCTTTTTCTGACCAGAATGCATACTTTTCGTTTGAAAATTGATTAGTTTTTGGTTTCTTTTCTGGCCAGTTGAAACTCTTGGCAAAGGCACGCTACTCTTTGGCTAGGTTCAAAGGGGAACAGATTGTAATCCTATCACAGGTTAGCTGCATATAATATGCATCAAATGTTGAGATAGTGTTGTGGTTATGATACTTAACGTGTTGAATTTTCTTTTCTCATCCTCTTCTTACTGATATAGGTCTTAGCAAATGAAGTCAACATAGGGTATGAGGATATGAGCAATCAACAGGCAAGTTATCTATTACTATTTACAACCTGGACATGAAAACTGCCAACCATATGCATACACTCTTACAGACCGTTCATTTCAGGTTTTGAAGTTAAACGGGATTGAAATAAAGAACATTCATCATTTAGCACACCTTCTAGATTGTAAGTGGTAACACCTCTTAACTATTTCCAGTTCAATTTATCCCACTCCATTCTCATGGTTGTGCTGCGCTCTACTTAAATTCTTAATCAGCATGCAAGGACAAGTACTTGGTCTTTGAATTCGAAGACAATTACATAACAGTTTTGGAAAGAGAAGCAGCTACTGCTGCTTCATCCTGCATTCTCAAAGATTACGGGATTTCATCTGAAAGATCACCTGATCTGTTGGAGCCCTATGTGGATTCGGAAAACCAAGCAGTTGATCAGGATTTCGGTGATAGTCCGGTTTCAAATTTGGAAATTGGCTTTGATGGACTTCTTTGGGCATAATAATTGCTATTTCCTGAGAGTTCACTCTGATTTTTCCTAGTAAAAACCATTTAAGTAGAAAGATATAAGTTGCAGTCTAACAATTATTACACATGAGGAGATGGGCTCCCCTGTCAGCTCCATTATAGGGTGTTCCTTTCTTATTATTTATTATGTTAGTACTATTATTGCTGTGAGTCATTTCCTTGTTAGGTTATTGTCGGTGCTGAGTTTTACAATCTCCCTCATCTCTTCTTCTGGCTTAAAATGGCAGAATTGTATCCATATGTGTCACCTTGGAAATCGTTATTGTAATTGATCTACTGTAACAAAGTAGTTAAACGCCATTTATTATTTGATGTTATAGGATTGACATTTCTAGGAATATTAAATGAAAGAGAAAAATACAAAGGTAGCTAGCTTTGTCTTGGTCTTGAACATTACATAAACGACTTGATGTCATTTGCTATGTTTTGAGCATCTTCATTAGATCCATATAACCCTCTTCTTGACAGTCCCACACAATATAAACCATTCTTGCCCTTCCAATGATTAGGGAAGCTTGGTTTTGGAAGCCCATCATCTTTTAAAAGATAGTCATCCCCCTGTAATAAAAATAACAATTCTATTATGAATAACAATACTATTATGCAATATAAACGCCAATAAACAAAAATTGTACTCTTCTCTATTATCACCTTAAGCCACAAATTTGTTGATCTCTTGAACCCTGTGCAGAAAACAATGGTGTCAAATTGGAATGACTTTCCGTTTTTCAACTGCACATCGCTGCCTCTTATGCTGTCGATTGCGGCCGGTAAGACCTGCATGTATAAGCAAACACCAAAATTAATACACGTTAATAAACTAGCTATTAGTTTAATAATATTTCTCTTTATTTTTTCATATCATTTGACAGCAAAATGTATGATCATTTTAACATTGAAGCACCAATCAAGTTGGCCAGCCAATATTTATTACATACCTGAATCTGGCCGGACTTGATTTTCTGGTAGGTACCAACATCAAAGGCTGGATACTTGCCATACTTGACCTTCATAAAGAATGGACCCTCTGATGGCCTGCCTATTCCGTACTTACTCAGGTCCCCATAAACCAGTTTGCTAAGCAAAACCATCAAAGAATCTACCATGCTTAGCGAAAAATACTTCAACAAAACCAAGGCCAAGTAAACCATCCCTCTTGACAGAAAATGGAGCTGCATACCATATCATAATATAATAGTTTATGTTTAGCAAATTCAACTCAAAACCAATTGGTAACGGGAAATATATAGATCATATAACTACGTACCGGGCTTCGAACAATGATGGAAGTTTTGGCACCATGGTTTGCGAGGTCCAGTGCAATTTCCATACCAGAATTTCCAGCCCCAACAACCAAAACGTTCTTGTTTTTCATCTCCTCCCCTGATTTGAATTGGGTCGAATGCATAACATCCCCAGCAAAAGTTTTCAAGCCTTCAACCTCTGGGGTATATGGGTTGGTTGTTTCCCCTGTAGCCACCACCAAAAACCCTCCAACATACTCCTCCATCTCACAATTCTCACCACCAACATTCATGGCCTTCACAACCCATTTCTTAGAAACCTCATCATAAGATGCAGACTCAACGTTTCTGTGGTACTTGGGACTAATCTTGAAATGGGACACGTAGTCATCCAAGTACTGTATGAACTGGTTTTTGGGCACATATGTGGGACAAGAAGGTGGGAATGACATGTGGGGAAGCTCACAAAATTGCTTTTGGAGGTGAAGGTGGAGACGGTCGTAGGAGTACTTTTTCCATAGAGAAGCAGAACAATTTTCTCTTTCAAGGATTATGTATGGGATGGATAGCCGGCTTAGACATCCGGCCACGGCGAGGCCGGACGGGCCGGCCCCGACTATAATTACTGCCGGATGATCTTGCTGCTGCATTGATTCTTCAATGGTGTATTCGTTTGCACTCTCTAGCTAAGTCTCTACCTTGTTGTTACTAAGAAGGGCAGGAATACAGTAATGCTAGTGGTCTGGCTTATATATACATGGAGTGGGCCATTCACCCCATCCCACAAAATATGAGATCCTACACTTATATGTCCTTTGATTTCTCTTTATTACCTTTCTTAATTAGTATAGTGGTCTTGTATAGACACTGGATTTGCTTCCAATGTAATTCACTAAATGAGAATACAATGTTCATCTCTTATTAATTTCTAGGAGGGCTCCATTAATTTGTAAACTAGATTTAAAATTCATAAGAGATGAACATTGTATTCTCATTTAGTGAATTACATAGGAAGCAAATCCAGTGTTTATACAAGACCACTATACTAATTAAGAAAGGTAATAAAGAGAAATCAAAGGACATAATCGAGAAATTAAACAGTTTATTAAGGAAATAAATCTATGAATGAATTAAGGCATGACTAATAATATGAGCGGTCAACTTAACAAAAATAACAGTCGTTAATTCGGTTCCTTTCTAGTTATTTCAGTACAAAAAGTGAAATTTAATACTTTCTGAAATATGAAAAATAAAAATGTTTGAGCCAAGCAGTTTTATGGGAAAAACACAAAAATTTCTTATGTGTATGTATGAGTACTATATCTGTTTCTTTCTATTTCTATTGGGGGTTTGATGATCACTAGCTATTTCTTCTGTAAAAAGAAAAAATGATGTTTGCTATGGTACTAGGATCTATGTGGTCTGGCATGAGACAACATTGACTGAAGTAACATGTACGTGAATGTTGTTAATTACATTGAAAACCCTGGTTTTAATTGGTTACTACCTTCTTTTCAAACAAGTCTTCTGAAGCTTAGAATGATAATGGTTTCTCATACAGTGGGCTCAAGCTGGTATATATGATTTGTGTACACATGCTCATAGCTTGACTCATATAGTACTCCAAAAAAGGGTTTAATGTACAAAAAACTGAAAAAGGCAAAGAATGCTGTCTTTTTGAGTATCTTCAAAGTCTGAATTTGACACATGAATCATATCAAGAGCGACAAGAAGAAACGGCCGTGGAAGCTTTTGTCAACTTGCATGTCTCGTGTGCAAGAGGCTGTGTCGTCGTTTCAACTTGACAGACCTAATTTGAATTTCTTTGTTTTTTTTTTTTTTTTTGGGTAAATCGTATTTTGAATTCCTTTGGGCAAACTAAATGTGAAATACACGTATACATGCTTGATATAACATCATAACATATGGACCGGGTTATCAAGTTAAGTTATACTTTTTCAAATTTTTGGATTAGTTTGCCAAATCACACATGATAAGCAAGTAATAAATTTTAGGGTGATTTCGATATTAGTCCATTAATTTTTTTTTTTTAGAGTCTAACACTATTCCTTTTTTTTTAATAATTAAAACTCATATTTAAAATCCTGCTCTACGTAGGATAACAATATTCCATTGGATGTCTACTATTTACAATTGTGTCACTCTTTAATTGCCATTAATTCTCCCATTAAAAAATGAATCTCCTTAAATTTATTAAAACACTTAATTTAAGGCACTTTTTATGGTGTGATATATATATATATAAATAGATATATTTTCTCATTTGATCAATATATATATCTTCTTCAGACTATGATTGAGTCAAATATAAAGAACCTACAATGAGAATTATATGTAGGTGTTTTAATTCATATAGGTTCTTTATACATATTATATGGATTAGTCCACCACCCCTGCGGCTCTCCTCCCGCGTTTGTAGGAGTTTTTCCAACCTAACATCACGTTAGGGTTTTCTGGCTTCCTGGTGCCAGTTTTTGCTCCCTCTGCCGGCGGCTGTCAGTGCAAGGCTTTGTTCCGACTTGCTCTTGGTCATCAGGGTGACCAACACCATGGATTCCTTTGAGTCTTTTTTCTCCAAACGCCTAACTCTGGTTGAAGGGGAAGAGGAGGAGATTCCGATTTGCAAGCTGGGGGCGGAAGTTAATCAAGAGGTTCTTCGGAAGAGTTTGGTGGCGAAGGTCCTAACACCCAAGAGCTTCAATCGGCCTGCCTTCAAAAACACGATGCTGAAGCTTTGGGACACTACGAGGAACGTTTCCGCAAAAGACCTTGGACCAAACCTGTTTCTCTTCACATTCTCCTCCGAAGGGGATAAGCAACGGGTTATCAACCAAGCCCCTTGGACTTTTGACAGAGCTTTGGTTGTTTTAGAGGAACCTAATGGTACAGTGGCCCCGAACGCTATGGCTCTGATACATGCAGATTTCTGGGTTCAAGCACACAACGTGCCACTACTATATATGACGGAGGAAGTGGGGAGGCTGATCGGGAATGGTCTGGGGACGTGTCTGGAAGTTGGGGGAGGCTATGAGCACCACCTGGTAGGGCAGTTTCTTCGTATTCGGGTGCGGCTCGACACCACAAAACCACTACCCCGGATCAAACGACTAACTCTGGAAGACGGGGAAAGGGTTGAAATCCAACTGCTCTATGAACGGCTTCCAATCTTCTGTTATGACTGTGGAAGGATTGGACACAATTTCAAACAGTGTGATTGTAATACGGATTCTAATCGTGCCGAATCCGAAAAGCAATGGGGGAGTTGGCTGAAAGCGGAACCAGCTTTTACAAGGTATCGCCCTGTCGAGGCCAGCGGGCAGGAGGCTGAGGACGAAAGAGAAGAACACACGGTCCAATTGATTGGAAATCAGGGGTCCATTATACCAGCTTTTAAAGTGACACCACAAACACGAGTGTCTCGGGAGGAGCTTGCTGCTATTGGGGAACAAAGAAGACAGCAGGAAGAGGCTGCAAGGCTGAAACGGCTAGACGCTTTTACGCAAACTGTGGGAAAGCAACTGCGACAGGAGGAGGAAGACGTAAGGGGTCTGATGGGCAATGTCGATCTCATTGGGGCACCACCGGGGGGAAAATGCACAGAGAGAGAAGGGGGCTCTTCTACGTCGCTGGGCACGGAGACGTTGTTAACTCCATTTGAGACCTCTGAGAGCTTAACCCAGAGTGTGGAACAAGATATCTTCAACCTTGCACCCCTAATCACTTGCAAGAAACCGCAACAAGCCTTAGTGGTAAAGAACCCGCCCTCCCAGGTGCAAGTTCAGGACCTGGGGAATCTCATGCGCGATACTCTGCATGGGGCGATCTCTCGGAAGCAACATTTGAAGGCCAAACCTGGGCCCCGACACAGAAAAGACAAGAATGACTCCAGTCCAACCTCTATGGATTTCGAGGCGGCTTGTGTATTGGGGGGTAAAAGGAAAGCTATGCAGGGGGAAGGAGACATGGTGGTGGGGTCGAATAAGAAGGGTCGCTCTCTCCAGTCGTCGGTTGATACCGGAATTATAGCAGGCTCGCCTAGGAGCAAAGTGGTGGGACCGGAACAGCCGGCCCACCACAAGCAATGAAACTCTTAAGCTGGAATGTTCGAGGTCTCCGGCATCCTCGAACATTCGCCTCTCTCAAGCACGTCTTGAGAGTCAATATGCCGGACGTCATTTTTTTAATGGAGACAAAAATGACGGAGTTACAAATGGAAAAGCTTCCAATTTTCTTGGGACTGAAGGGTGCTATGCGTGTGGGACGTCGGGGGTTGGGAGGTGGCCTAATTATGTTGTGGCGGCATGGTTGGCATCTTAAACTCCTGTCTTACTCCTTGGGCCATATTGACATGTTTATCGAACAACCATCTGGCTCCAATTTCCGCCTCACTGGTTTTTATGGGAATCCGGTGACTAACCATCGGCATCATTCGTGGGAGTTGCTGAGACGATTGCATGGGATGAGGTCGGGTCCTTGGATGGTTTTTGGGGATTTTAATGAAATTGTGATTGACTCAGAAAAAATTGGTGGCTTGGCGAGACCCCCAGGGCAAATGGGGGCCTTCCGGGATGTGCTGCTAGAGTGTGGTTTATCGGAGGTTAGTGTTGCTGGCGATTTATTCACTTGGGAGAGATATGAGAATGGGGAAATTTGCCTTCGGGAACGTCTTGATCGTTGTGTGGTTAACCCCAGTTTCCGGAACTCTTTTGCGTACATTATGGAGCATCATCTTCAGATACCTGGCTCCGATCATCTACCTATTCTTGTTGAGGTGCAATCACAGTGTAATTCGACTAGGGGCCCTTCTCCCAGACGCTTCCATTTTGAGCAGCGGTGGTGCTTAGAGGAAGGCTGTGAGGAGGTCATACGTGCTGCCTGGAACTTCTCTCTCCCAAGCAGCGGCTCGGTGCCACAAGGCTTGCATCATTGTGCGGTACAATTAAAACAATGGAGCTCGAGGCTTTATGGGGGGCGACGGACACATATAAAAAGGCTACAATTTGAGCTTGAACACTTGAAGAAATTTCCTCAGCCCAATCAAGATCCTTCTCGCCAAAAGGAAATCACACGAGAACTTGAATCCCTAATTGAAACCGATGAAATTTATTGGAAGCAGCGGTCGCGCATAAAATGGCTACAGGAGGGGGATAGGAATTCAAGGTTTTTCCATGAATCAGCAAAAGAGCGGGGGCAGCGAAATTACATTGCAGGCCTGTATAATAATCAGCATGTGTGGGTCACGGACGATGCACAGTTGGGGGCTCTTTTCTGTGATTTTTTTACTGATTTATTTACCAGTACCGGTGGAGTGGATATGGACAGAATTCTTTCTCTAGTGGAGCCCAAGGTGACGACTGAACAGAATAATAATCTTATCCGAGTGTTCACTCGTGTGGAAATTGAAGCTGCATTGAAACAAATGTACCCCACCAAAGCTCCGGGTTTCGATGGGATGCCTGCGATTTTTTACCAAAAATATTGGTCTATTGTTGGAGATGAGGTTGTGGATTTCTGCCTCAAAATTCTAAATGGGCATGAGAGTGTCCGCAGTGTCAACCACACTCTCTTGGCCCTTATCCCGAAGGTGGCTCTTCCTCAAAATGTGGGTGATTTTCGGCCTATTAGTCTTTGCACCGTTCTTTATAAGTTAGTCGCCAAGACTCTTGCCAACAGACTAAAGCAGATCCTCCCCCACCTCATTTCGGAGAATCAAAGTGCTTTTGTCCCGGGGCGCCTGATTCTGGATAATGTTCTTGTTGCTTTCGAGACAACCCATGCAATTAAGACCTTGTCTGCGGATGACACACCGAAAATGGCCCTGAAGCTGGATATGGCTAAGGCGTATGACCGTGTGGAATGAGAATTCTTACGGGCGCTAATGGAAAAATTGGGCTTTCATGAGAAATGGATCTCTCTGATTATGGATTGTTTGACAACGGTGAGTTTCTCGGTCCTTTGGCGGGGTGCCCCACTGGGGAATATTTTGCCTCAAAGGGGGCTTCGGCAGGGATGCCCTCTATCCCCATATCTCTTCCTCTTGTGTGCTGAAGGCCTTACCACCTTGATTAATAATGCGGATCGCCAGGGAATGATAAAAGGAGTGAAAGTTGCCCCTAATGCTCCTGAACTGACACATTTATTTTATGCAGATGATAGCTTACTTTTTCTTGAGGCCACACCAGGAAGCGCCTGGGCGATAAAGTCCATACTCAATATCTATGCCGAAGTGTCTGGCCAATTAGTGAATTTTTCTAAATCAGCGGTGTGTTTTAGCAAAAATACGGATCATTTAATTTCCACTATTATTTCTCAGGTCCTGGGGGTGTCGAAAGTGGAGTGTCATGAAAAATATCTTGGCCTCCCCAGTGTGGCGGGACGAGAGCGAAAGATCATCTTCCAATCAGTCAAGGAGCGTATATGGAGGAAATTAAGTGGCTGGAAAGAAAAGTTTCTCTCTAAGGCGGGGAAGGAAGTTTTACTGAAGGCCGTGGTTCAGGCTATTCCTACCTATTATATGAGTGTTTTTCGCATGCCCAAAGGTGTCTGTAAGGAGATCCGTGCGATGTTCTTTCGCTTTTGGTGGAGTAGTGGTGTAAAGGGGAGTGGTATACATTGGCTACGGTGGGAGAAATTGTGCACATCCAAATTGGACGGGGGCTTGGGCTTCCGGAATTTTGAGTATTTTAACAAAGCTCTTATTGCTAAGCAGGGCTGGCGTCTCGTGCACTCCCCTGACTCTTTGGCCAGCCGGGTCTTGAGAAGCAGATACTTCCCTCATGGCTCTTTTATGAATGCCACCATTGGCCAGCGCCCCTCACTTATTTGGAGATCTCTCATTTGGGCCCGTGGTCTGTTAAAGGATGGCATCAGGTGGCGTGTTGGTAATGGGTGCAACATCAAGGTATATCATGACAAATGGCTTCCAACACCTGTTACTTTTTCGGTGCAATCCCCACGGCTTCTTCCCAATGATTGTTTGGTCAGCGACCTCATCACTCCGTCAGGTGCCTGGAATAATGAGTTGCTGTATAATTATTTTTCGATGGAGGAAGCCGACACAATTGCTAGTATTCCCCTTGGCAGTCTGCAACACCTTGACCGACAAATCTGGCATTATACGAAGAATGGGCTCTACAGCGTTAAGAGTGGGTACTGGCTTGCTATGAATTCAGTGACCATGTCGACCCTTCCCAGCTGCTCCTCTCAGCGATCCAATCAACAACTATGGCGCACATTATGGAATTTGGGCATCCCGGGCAAGATCAAAATTTTCCTTTGGCGTTGCTGCCAGGAAATTCTTCCATGTAATGTTAATCTCTTCAATCGCAAGATCATCCCTTGGCCTGCATGCCCCCGGTGTCGGAAAAAACCAGAGACGGTCCTACATGCTGTTTGGGGATGCAGTGCTGCAAAGACTGTTTGGCACTGCTCTGTTCTTGGTGAGATGGTGCGATGGTACGGGGGGGGAAGCTTCACTGAATTTTTCCAGTCAATCCTACTTGTTCTCTCCAAAGCTGAGCAGGAGGAATTTGCTTTTATATGCTGGGGCGTCTGGAATATGCGGAACGACTTTGTGCATAATGGCGTGGTTGGTGATGGATTGCACCAGTATACCCGCATGATTGCTTTTGCTACTGAATACAAAGAGGCTTGGCTTCGCCTTCAGCCGAGCCCCATGACGAACGAGCCTGGGGAAAAATGGCAGAAGCCTGTGGAGGGTGTTTTTAAGATCAATGTGGATGCAGGTGTCTCTACACGAACTCGGGCGTGTGGTCTGGGGGTGGTGATTCGGGACAGCTGTGGGGAGGCCCTTCTTGCTGCTTCCAAGCATATTCCTGGCACCCATTCGCCACGAGAGGCTGAACTTATGGCAGCTATCATGGGGCTGCAACTTGCGGCAGACCTGGGTCTCTCTCATATTGTTTTGGAAATGGATGCACTGGATGCAGTGAACTGCATCAATGATCCTTCTAGCTGCCTGGCAGCTGATGGGGTCCTTGTTGAGGATGTCAAACTTCTGCTGCTGGGCTTCGCATCGACAAGCTGTTGCCATTGCCGACGAACCAGCAATACTGCAGCACATCACCTTGCAAAATATGCTGTCTCACATGTTGGCTCCCTTATTAGTCTTAATAATTGGCCAAATTGGCTTGCTGTAATTCTGCATACTGATGCAACTTGAATAAAAATTGCAGCTTTCTCTTCTCAAAAAAAAATTCATATAGGTTCTTTAATTTTTGTAGGTTATTTATCACTAAAAAAGAATTGTATGTAGCTTCATTAGTTGTTGTAGGTAATTTGTTTGTTAATGATTTAGAGTTCATTAGAATTGTGTGTATGTTCATTATATTTATATATAATATATATTTTTTAGGTTCATTATATATTTATGAGAATTATTTGTAGGTTATTTATTTGTTTATAATTATTAATGTAATTCAAAAAAATCATATATGGGCATTCATGATTGACGTTCGAAAAAAAAGTCCAGCAATGAATTATTAGCATTTAAAGCACAAACAATTGTAAAGAGTAAATACAGATGTTATTAAAAATAAAAAGTCAACTAAGGAAAAAACATCTTAAATAGGAATGCATGAGGGCATATGAGGAATTTACAAAGTTTAAATTTAAAAAATACTGATTAAAAAAATCTAAAAATAGAAAGAATGATGAGTTGGCAAGTGGACAAAGGGGTTAACACACGAAAAAATAATGTCATGGGTTTTAGTGTAAAAAAAAATGAATTTGAAGGAAATTTTCCTAATTGACTATAAATTTTAGTAATCCATGGAACATGTGTTTGATATGTGTTTACTGGTCTTTTTGGGTGGACATGATCTTAGAACAATCATGTATCATATATGAGATGTTGTGAGCAAAAGACAAAGAAAATCACTACAATAACATTTAATATATTAACATGGAAATGGTTCCTTTTAAAAAACAGGAAATTGTAGGTAAGATTTTAGACAGTCTTAAATGCTAAATTCTTAATGTCATTTTTTGAACATATTTTACACTAGAATTATAGCAATGGTTCTGGAACTTTACTTCAAGTATCACTTTGGTCCACAACTGAAATGGTTATCGAATTTTATGCTAGAATTATAGCAATGGTTCTCGAACATATATTTGTCATCATTGTTTTATTTATTGAGGGTATAGAATATGTATTCACCTCATATCCTCTTAGGGTACATATAGAATGGGGCTTTGTGAAAGTTTTACCCAAAATTTCAGAGTTAAAACCTAATATAAAGTTAATAAACCAATATCGAGGACTCGAGAAAGAAGCAAAAATGCATTGTCGAACACTCAATAATGACTGTCGAGCGTTCGGTGCTTAATATGCGTGAAAAAAAATAAAAACTAATAGACCAATATTATGTGACGTGAAATGATTAAAGAATCTAGATGAAAGTATAATATATAGACCAATATTGAAGTTTAGTTAGAATTCTATAATGGTAAGATTTTAGTCCATCCAATATAAAATTAAAATTAAAGGAGCTGATGGATGAAAGTATCTCATAATTAACACCTGTCTTTTTATCACTTAAATCTCTGACTTTTTCAAGGCTGCTGCCTGGAAATTAGGTAGGTCAAAATATTTGCCGTATTTAAGAGACCAGGTGTAGGAAAAGCTCCTGTCATCATCTGTACATGTTCCTCTTTACGACTACAGGGCTCACCAAGAAGAGATTATCTCAGTAATTTGATCTGATCAAGCCCCATATTTAACTTTGCTCTCAATTAAGTTGACAAAGATCACGAAGTGCCAAACCTTTTTTCCCACTGCTAATTATAGTGCTCCTCTTGGCTTTCTCTTGGTGTATATATAAGAAATCTGCATCTTATCCTTGTGAGATAATTTAATTTACATTTTCTTAATAGGTTTTATCTTTGTGCCACTAATGCATATATCAAAGTGTTGCTATGTAAATCACATTTTATTGACCATGCACTTTACCCATTATGACATCTCTCTAATAAAAATAAGTTCATTTTTTTTAAAGACCAAGAATCAATAATGTGTTTCCCCACATTAATTATAACCAAGCAGCCGTAATTTACATTTAATTGTGTCTCAAATAGTCAAATTAATCTCAATATATATTAAGAATAAAAAAAAAATTGATTTTTTTTTTTTGGCCAAGAACAAAAGGATTCCATTCAAAAAAGCCACAAAGCAGTAAGAAGCAAACATCTAGAAAATTCAAACAGAACCAAAAAGAAAATGATAAACCTTGGGACTAAAGTAACATGCACGTAAGTGTTGCTTTCCAAGTTTCCATCAACACCATCATACACAGCTCTTTATTTCATTGAAAACCCTGGCAGTAGTACTTTTGATTGCTACCTTCTTTCAAACAATTCTGAAGCGTAGTCACTACTTTCCATGACCCATGAATGCTGGCCTCAACCTCATCTGATTTGGTATAACCAATTGACCACAAAAAAAAAAAAGAGTATCTAATTTTATTAAATTTCACAATGTAAAAATAATATCAAATCCCCAATCAATTAAATCATCTTGGGTGTCTGAAAATTTTTTATATATAATTTACCTAAAAGAAAAGAAAATTACAGATTTGGTCAACTTATTTTATACATAGTTCAATTTTGGTCCATGATCTTTTTTAAGTTCTGTTTTTGTCCACTAATTGTTTCATTTGTTCAATAAAGGTCCAGATTTCTGACTTTAAATCCTTTGGGTTGTGTTTTCTTCAATTATAATTGAAGTAAAAGTTATATTTCATCATTTCTTAGTCATATGAACAAATTTAGAGTATTAGAATCTAAGAGAATTGAGATTTGGTGAAGTTTGAAAAATTAGCAGTTTCGGGTACCCTACTTTGAAGTCAATTATCTTGAGTTTTAGAACTCTAATTTGAATGATCTAATGGTTGTAAAATGGAGATGCATAGCTTTAAAACAAGTATATGTTTACTGAATTTGAGTGAGATTTGATAGGGTAAAAAGGATGTCAGATTTGAGATCAAATCTGAACATTTATTGAACAAGTGGAACAATTAGTAGACTAAAACAGAACTTAAAAAAGATCGTGAATCAAAATTGAACTAAGTATAAAATAAGTGGACTAAATCTGTAATTTTCTCGCTAAAAGAATTATAACTATTCAATATTTATAATATCAATTTTATCATAATTTGACTTCAAAGTTGACGGAGAGTTAGATTATCCTGATCACAGTCAAATTGTTGAAGAATTTTGGGTGCTTTAATCATGGATTTTTCTAATTAAATCTTATTTCCAAAAGTATATTATATATACATGCCAAGTTGTTTCCATCATGTATAAAAAATAGAAAGAAACTGCTGGCCGGCACAAGAAGTCAAAAGTATCACCCCATATGGAGCTGCATCTTCAAATGAATCAAAAGCATTTTCTCAAACTGATTTCAATCTGACCGTGTCTTGCGACTCTACATGTCTACCCACCCTTGCTTGGTTTGTCATCATAAAAAACAAAATTGTATATCAATTCAAACCAGATTCAACATCAACATGGCCACATAGGGGCATTCTTATCATTTCTATTAGATCTACCCATTTCACCTTTGTTTTGTTTATCTTATTAGTCAATAGTGATGAATCATACAACAGGAATTAAAAGTTCTCTACCCAATTTTGACATAATTTAGTACACTATTTTAACTTATTTCACAAGTCTAATACAAAGAACATAACAACACATAGCATAAAAAACAAAATTGTATATCAATTCAAACCAGATTCAACATCAACATGGTCACATAGGGGCATTCTTCTCATTTCTATTGAATCTACCCATTTCACCTTTGTTTTGTTTATCTTATTAGTCAATAGTGATGAATCATACAACAGGAATTAAAAGTTCTCTACCCAATTTTGAAATAATTTAGAACACTATTTTAACTTATTTCATAAGTCTACTACAAAGAACATAACAACACATAGGATGGGATCGGGTTAAAGTCTACATTAATTGAACTCTAAACCTATCTTAATTTTAATCCATTGTCTCACCCTCTTTCACTACTTGTCTCACCCTCTTTCCAAAGTTTTGGGTAGACTGCCATGGGCTCTGTTCAAGCCCAAAGTTTTAAGACATTACTCAGCCTATAATGGTCCATTTGCAATAACCAATTGGTCCAAGCCCAATGATGATTTGGCGAGGGCTGACCCAATATAAACCAAAATGTTCTTGGATGAAACTAAAGGACAAAAATGTAACATTCGTGTGGCTTTGGGCTCGTTCATTACTTGTCTTCCAGACTTCAGCCCAAACCGAAAAAGCCCATATTTCTCATCTAAAAAGCAAAAAAAATAAAAAATGAGTTGTTGAGAGTGGGATTTGAACCCACGCCCTTTCGGACCAGAACCTTAATCTGGCGCCTTAGACCAACTCGGCCATCTCAACGTTGATGTTAACTGGCTAATGCTTAAATTTATATATATTGAGATCTTGGCGGCTGTGTTTGACTAGACTGCATTGTAAAAGGAGGCAAATAAAGAGAAACCACATGGTCTACTAAGCTGTCTGTCAGTGACTCAGTTCCAATATCCTTCCCAAATGCCACAGCAGCCCATCATTCTATAATACTCTCACTTTCCTCACCAAACCAATTATTATCCACCAGCTTACCTGGATCAGCTATGGTTGCTCTAACGGTCAGAAAAGCAGAGCCATGATCAGAATATCATACACAAAACCCAAAAATTAAACTACCCAACAATAACAAATGGAATCATCAAGTCATCGTTGTTGGATTATTAACTGACCCCTTTCCAAGTTTTTAATGAGGGAATTTATATCTATGGTATAAACATATTATATGACATATAAACAAATTTAACGGTAGAAGAATCTATACTTATTAGCAGAAAAAGTGAACTCATCAAGATCTAAGAGTTAAAAATGTGTTTATATGTAATATATGTGCGTATGATGGAATGTTCCTAGCAAATAATATGACTAACCTATAAATCAACAATAACTTGCTGCTACCAGCAAACTGCAGCTTATATTCATCCTAAGCTAAATGCTACTTCAGCTGCCTAGCAGTGACTTTTGAAATTTTTGGTGTGCTGACAAAACAATTGGCATTAGAAACTGGTGTGACAGTGTCCAAATACACAACATTTAACTGAACCTCATTTTTTATTGCTGAAAGTAACAAAGGGTTATATTTAAACTAACCCTGCTCTGTAGTCTTCACATGGCACCAACATAATGCAGCCATGCCAAGATTTAAAGGCTAACAACAGACTCACGGGCCAACAACTGCAGAAAATTATAAAAATGATGAAAAGGGAAAAAGCAAGACACCTCATGTTCATGTTCCAGAGGAAAATCACTAATCAACCTTGTCCCTTTGCAAGACATGCAGAGCTGTATTACCATAGCAGCTTCCAATTATATGTTTTGGCATTTTGTGTGTTGTGTCCCCACCATCACTTTTCTCACCAGACCCTTTTAAGCCTTACATTCTCTTCACCTCTTTACTCTTCCATCTCCTCTTAGGCTCTTACTCTCTCTCAAAGACACATTTATTGAAGTTCTACACTTCTACTACTATTGTGCCCTTGATTATATCATCATTTATGGCTTCCTTTTGGTCATTCTTGGCAATGTTGATGATTTCCATGGCTTATCATTCTTCACTAGCCTTGGAATCCCAACTAGATACCCGGTTTTCCACTATATCTGCTGCACCAGCATTGTTGCCAGGAGCTCCTCTATCTTCTTCTCCTACCTTATCCCCAGATATTTCTCCCTTATTTCCTTCTCCTGGTGGTGTACCACTTTCTCCATCTGAGTCATCACTGCCCACCATCCCATCAAGCCCAAGCCCTCCAAACCCAGAAGCCACTGTTGCTCCTGGACCAGGCATGGGTTTTGCACCATCAGGGTCTATGCCAGTTTCCCATTCAGTTTCTATTACTTCATCTCCACCTCTAAATGTAATTTTCTTTCTGGGCTTGCTGGTCGTTTGTGTAATGCAGGTTTCTGGTGTGTGAGAGAATCATAGTGGTATCAGAAAGATAAAAAAAAAAAAAAAAGTTAGTGGAAAGCTTCAATTATTGTTACTAGTGGTTCCACTTTATGTTTGTACACTATTTTGGTAGTATATAGAATGCTTTAGTGTAATGTTAGGTAAATGCAGCTAATGGCATTGATTTGGATTGTGATGGGATAATGTACCCAAAAGAAGTTTAGAAAATAAAAGTTGCATTTTCAGTCTTATATTATATTGTTCCCATTCTTTATTGCTTTCTGTTATTTTTATATTCCTCTTCTCTGAACATTATATTGTTTCAGCCTTCCACTAGAAAGAATCAAATAAAACATTTAGATGCTATTCATGAATCAGAACCTGAACCATGCGAAGTGTAGATTTTTTTGATATAATAAAGCATAAATGGCAGTGTCTGCTGCAAAGATGCATATACTTCAAATATATTCATCAAAGGAAACCGCGTTCAAATTACAATAATTGAGTTACAGGGAGTGCAAATAACACAGGAAGAATATCGAAAATGTTAGAACTACTTGAAAGAAACACTTTAAATTCCTAGTTTAAATTCTTGGGGAAAAACCCCTATATAGACATCTTTGTAAACTGTGTCCTACAAAATATACTAATTGCAAACATGTAAACCGGCATCTAGAGTGCAATAATTGTAGCATGAATCTTTGAAGATCTACTAAACAATTTCCTTAAAAATGTCCCCTTCTTGTTGAACTCAAGGGGGCTCGAATTTTTAGGTGATTCTCTGGCAAGAAAATTCTTTCTCAGCTTCACATTGTCCTCTTTCAGCACATCCACAGCTAAACTTAACTGTCTTATGACCTCTCTTTTCTCTTCATCTTTCTGCTTTAGTTGATCTTTCTGAATTCTGTTCTCTTCCTCAAGCCTCTCTATTAACTCTCTCTTCTCTTCATCTTTCTTCTTTAGCTGATCCTTGTGAATTCTGTTCTCTTTCTCAATCCTCTCTATTACTTCCCTTAACTTTCTCAGCTCATCATCATTAACCCCACCTGAAGCTTTCTCTTTCATTTCATTCTCAACTTGGGGCTCATCATCTTGTTCAGGATCATCAACTTCAGACTCGGTGTACTCCTCGGGATCACAGGTTTCGGAGTGGCTATCATAGGTTTGATCCACCACACTCATTGACTTCTCTGACTGATACTTGGTTGAAGAAAATGGCGACCCTAATGTTGTCAGGAGGCGAGTTCCAGAATCAGACTTAACTTGATCATATCGCTCAGCTAATGAGCGGTGAGCTCGATAAAATTCTTCAACCATGCTGATTAGCTGTGGCCGCTTCTTGTAATACATCTCTGCACGTTGGGCAAAGGAATCTGCATCTTCCTGAATCAGCATTAGCATGGCCTCTGTGTTCTGCTCTAGCTCTGCCATTGAAGAAAAGAGACATCCATCAAAATTCTTATAAAGGAAACGAAAAGAAAAAAATCATTTAGTGAAGTGGATAGTGCACATGAATAAATTGGTAATTGCTACAAATTAACTTAGGCAGATGCTGTTGCAAACTGGGCAGCATCTATTCAATTAAAAGTTGCTGAACAAATATAAAACAGGAGGGCACATTGATAAATTTATTATGGAGTCCCATGGACCCTCCTACTTTATTTGTTATTGTAGAATGCATATTATGTGCCTCAGAAAGGTTCTTTTGAATATAACTAGATTCCAGTGGGTCCAAAACAACATGAGGCTACAAACAATTAAACAGTACATGAAGAAAAAAAGGGATATAGAGAGATCATTCCTAAAAGGTAAACAGGAAAGAATTTAGCAATTTCTTTGAAGTGTGGACCTTAGGGCTAATCTACAGTGAGGACCGCCACCAGAACAACATGCATGGCCACTATTGCCTGTATACAATCATCAAAACACTGACTATATATATGACCTCTAAGAACCAGAACCATATGATGATAAGATATAGTACACCTCTGGGTGAGTGATCCAGGGTTAATTTCACCACCAACCCTATCCCCTACCCTTCCTATTCTACCATTTCATAATGGTAGGGGGACCCCTCCACCCTGCTATGGACAGGGTCAAGAGTGCCATAATGATGAACTAGCATACAAATGTTAGTAAGCTAACGAGTCAAACCCCAAGTATTAGCTACTATTGGTCTTTACAAATTGTACAAGAAAGTCTTCATAAAAATGTTCCTATAATTGATTCTTATGCTAATCAGGATGCTGCTTATGGGAAAGTTTTCTTACAAAACCTTGTTTAAACCACTTGTTGTTAAGTACAAAGAAAAGAAGTTACCAAAGACGATTTTTTATCCAAGAAACAAAAAATAAAGACATACAATGTAGATAAAACAGATTTACACTGCCACAAAAGCAAAGCCACTTTTTGGATTCATATGAACGACTCTTTTTATTTTTTTATTGTTTTTTTATTGGGGGAGGAGGTGAGCTAGCCATTTTGTCTTTAACCTCGGTAAACAATAAAGTAATTCATGAATCCTAGCATCAAAATTCACATAGAATTGAAGGTGAACAATCCCACACCCACATGGTTTTGTATAAACAATGCCACTTGGGTAATCAATTTCCAATCTCACCAACCATTCTTCCCAATTCTGTTCACTCAAATTACACAAAAAGTTCAAAATTTTAAACAGGGTCCCCCAACCCCACCTCACAAAAAAAAAAAAAAAAATACAAATCAGACTTTGAAATTTCTGAAAGTTCAGACTACACAGTGCTCAACTCAACGGTCTAGAATCAAAACCCTTTTGACAGTAATAGGCTAATAGCTCAAGATTAAAACCCAGAAAATCTTGATCTTGAAAAACAAAAGAGAAGGGTAGAGAGAGTACCAGCGAGAGTGTTATGAAGCCATGGGGAGCGTCTGGAGTTGCTGTGACTGTCGAACAACCACCAGTGTGATGTCTGCTGCTGCCTCGTCATCTTCTCCTTCTTACCTTCAGTTCCAAACACTAAAAGTGAGGGTCTTTCCGTCATTTCAACCATCAACTCCGGCCACCGCCATAAAAAAAAAAAAATCCGAAACACACAGAGAGTGAAAGAGAGTACCTGGTTTTTCACAGAGCCGCTAATGCAAGACTCTCTCTCTGCAGAGACTTTCGCAGAGAGTGAGAGGGAAGCTGTGGACAGTACGAAGTTAAAATATACACTTCCTCGACCTTCGAAATTGTTTGTCATCATATACTACTTGGATTATCGTCTTAGCCTATCATATTCCGACACGTGTTAAGAGTCATCCCAAAATTCCAACAAAAAATACAAAATTTGCGTACTTGTAACAAGGCGGATTCAAATTTCTCGCAATTTACGAAATTGCTCAACTTTTGTCTTATCGTTGGAAAAAACACGAGGGTGTTTTGGGAATGTGGGGTTTTTATGAACATTGACCGTCTAGCTGGAGTTTCAGTGAATCAAGGGTGGGGGAGCGTAGTGGGGGCCACAGTACATGTATAATTATTAAAATTAGATGTAAAGAGAGGGAAGGAGCATAAATGTAGAATGTGTGCAACGGTCAAGAATATGAGATTCATGGAGCCAAACATGTGACTTCATAATTAAAAAAATGCATAAATTTAATTTAGACACATAATTATATATGCTATTTCAATGGGATACACGAACTTTCAAATATTTCAAATATACACATGATTTATTATGTAAATTGAAAAATGAAATTTCGTCCATCAATTTATTGATAGATCAGTTAAATGTCAGCTTGCCTTTTGCTAGCGGGGATTAATAGGCGACGTTGTACCAACTCAGCATACATTTCCCGCCAAATAAGCAACACATGTCCACTTGACATGGGCCCCCACACCCATCACCTCTTTCCTGCTCGTCGAACGCTCTCCTGACCATTTAGTTTCCAAAAAACATCACGTTTTCTCCCAAATTTGAATATAAATCTCACTTGTATTCAACGAGCGAGAAAGAGATGATGAGTTTGTGGACCCGTATCAAGGGTTAGGTGGACCTGTATTGCTCATTTGGCGGGAAATGAGCGACACGGGTCCACCTAACCCCCTGACATGGGCCCACAAACTCTCTCTCTCTCTCTCTCTCTCTCTCTCTCTCTCTCTCTCTCTATTATTATTAAATTGTGGACCCGTATCGCTCATTTGGCGGGAAATGTTTGCTGAGATAGCGTCACGTCGCCAAGTAATCCCGGTCAGCAAAAGTCAAGCTGTCATTTAACTGATCTCTCAACGAATCAATGACATAAATTTATTTTTCAATTTAGATAATAGATCGGGTGTATATTTAAAATATTTTAAAGTTCATGAACCCCGTTGAAATAGCTTGTATAGTTATGTGTCTAAATTAAATTTATGCCTTAAAAAAATTAGAGACTAAATGTGTGAATCATATAGATGGGGGCACGCACCAATTTGGATTAAAGATTGAAGGAATAAAGTTTTTAATTTCTTGTTTTTTGGTGTTTTTAATTACCAGTGTGCTCTTTTTTTGTTTTTTGGTGTTTTTAATCCTACTTGTTTAATTTTTTTGCTACAAATTAAGTTGTTAAAGTTTTTCTAGAAATAATGGAAAGAGAAAAAAAAAAATTTAGAAAGTTGTTGTGTCCTCCAAATACTCTTGTTAAACCAAAAGAAAACGAAAAATGTATATTTTTGGAATCAATGCATGTAATTTAATTATTAAATAATTCGACCGAGTAGCATTAAAGAGCACTATATTATTCTTTGGGGGCAAACATGTTTATTTTTGGTCGAATTTGGGGGCAAACCCAGGTGCATTCACTTGCTTGCAAAAGTACAACGAAGTTATGCTCCCTCTTCTCCTGCTTCCAATATTTTGGAAGACAACCCAACCCAATGGAAAATTGTCTCACGTGAAAAAAATAGAGACATGGCTTCCCAGCACGCCTTGAGTCTGTTATCCAAATTACATACAAAGCAGAAAACACAGAAGACTCAAAGGATTCTGTCATTCTAATTAAAAAAAGAACAATATTTAAGCAAGAATGTAAGGGGAAATATTTTGCATATCTAGACAATTCAAAAAACACTCTTGAAATGGGGAAGGAAAAAAAGAAAAGAATTGTTTTCATTTAAGTTCAACTACTGGGAGTCCAAGCATTGGGACTGGATTGCAACCTTTTTGCCAGTCATTCACAAGCAATCTTGGTGTCAAAGCTGCTAAGGCAAATGGCAAATGCCTGAAAGGCTGAGATTGGATACTGATAATCCATGGTAAATACATCCTTACCCACTTTTCCAAACTGGAGGATGACATTCTCATGCTCCTGCCCAGTAACTCCATTCTCTGGTGGAGAGGCAACCAGCTGAAAATTCTTGACCGAAGCAACTGTTACTCGTCCATTGAAGTTCAGACACCAGCACTGGAGTTGTTCATGCCACCTAGGTGCCTTGTTCCTCAATACCAGCATGTCTTCATTCTGGCCAGGTAGTAGTCCAGATTGGAAACTCTCCGTGCGGGTTGATTTTGATCTGAAAAAACGGATGGATGGAAAACTATCCAAGTTGCTATGCAGAAATTCAGACTGCGTGGGTGCCTCACCTCCTGGCTCAACAGCGCAAGCAGGGATGGCATCCATTACACACTGCATCCTCCTCGGACCTCTGAATTTGATGATATATCAATGTCGGTATTTAAAAAAAATAATACTGTAGTAACTAGTAACCGGATAATGATTAACCACAACTCTTCTAGGAAAAAAATCAAAGAAAAGAAAATCATTTAAGACAACAGTCATAAAGTTTTGGTTATTATTTGACATTAATCTCCTTTCAAGTGAGGATTGGGATATTTTCAAAAACATTTCACATACCTGGAACCCAAGACGTTCAACTCATAAGCAATATGGGCCACAGGATAGTTGCCAGCAGGAACACTGGGGGAGACTTGTTTCATATTTACAAGCCTGGTGGAACAACATTTAGTGACTTTGGCTCCGGTATTAGTAGGTTGTGCATCATAGATAGTGAATTTAGTGCCCAGAAAGTTTGACCTGTCATTGAAATCAGATGATGAGCTTAGGCCTAAAAGATGATCAAGAACTAGTCATGTCAGTAATCTGATAAACATACCTGAGCTTTCCAACAAAGGCACTGTTCCCTTTTGACACATCTTCAGAATTTAGAGAGATGATGTAGTCTGTGCATGTTGGGCGTCTACACTTTCTTGCAGCAAGGAGGAACTTTCCATCATCAGTTGAGGCTGGCAAGAGCAGAGAAAAGCTAAAAAAATTCAATTTACATCTTAGAAAGGAGACTCTGAGAAACTTGACCTTGTTTTCTCCATGTTTTACTAAGCAACTTGTTGCCAATCCAATTACATAAAAAAATGCTAAACCAAACCATATCAACCTATTACCATGAGCATTATGGACAACCAAAAAGCACAGTAATCCCAGGAAAAGCAAAACAGCACAACCACATAGGACATAATATTCAGTAATTCACCTTGATTTAAGCCCAGGAAAAGATAATATGTCTGGTTGCTACGACTCCGCTTTATATAACACTGAAGAAGTGAGTCCCTTGGACCAGGCTGCAAAAGATAAGCAGACTCCAATTGTTAGCTCAATGTAGGAGGGGAAGATACAATGGATAAGTCTTTTTTGATAACAATAGGATTGGCAATTCTTACATTCCTAATAGGAAACTATCAAGAACAATATATTATGAAAAAGTTTTACAGAAGATATGAGAGGTGGCCTCAGTAGTTTATTTCCCATGTACATTCTGCAAAAATCCCAATACATGCCAAATTTTAAGAATCACATCAACCACAAGAACAGGACGGTCTCTGGAAACTGTCATGTCAATCCAGAATGTTACATACTATTAATACCCAAGCCAGTCAGTCGCAGCTTATCCTTATATTAAAACTTTTCATTTGGTTCTTGAAAACTATTAGTTATCACAGAAGAGCGAGTGTTATAACTAATAAGTTATCACCATTACTCAAATTAAATGTTCATAGATACAGAGTACGGACTGTGCGGCTGTCCTTCATGATTCATGAACAGGCATGTCAAACTTTTCCAGCCACTGCCTTCCCTTACATTTCAATGCAACAATTATCAAACAGCCATTACTCTACCATCACTACAGACAATATAAGGATCTTTATCTTACTCTGTAAATCAATTTCACGATATAACGATCTAGCTACCCTCAGACTAAAGGTAAAATAAATGCATTAAAAAGAACGCAATTGGATAAAATAACAATAATTAAGACTTTGTTAGAGAGATATGGAACAGCATCTCAAACCTGCTTCAAGGAGATTGGGAATGTCAGCTTGCCCGAAACTTCTGGAGATTTCACAATTTCTTTCATGATTTCTCTCCAATTTCTGCAAACACCGGCACAACAAACCACATTTTTCCGCGGAGGCCATGTATCATCAGATGCCTCTATTCTCATCAGCACATCCCTCAAAAGCTCTGGCGGCATGTTAGCCCAACAACTCTGCTTCAAGGCATCAACCCTGACTGAGGTATCCTGAACCACCCGGTGAGACCTCGACCTCATCCCAAATTTCACATCAAACCCTTTCCTAGAAATGCTACCAAAGTCACCTTTCATATCTTGAAGTATACTCTTAAAAGACATCAGTGCTTCCTTTATCCTTACTGGGTATCCTTACCTTTCTACACCTAAAGTTCAGCACAAACCAAGTAAAGGCCCTCCAATCTCTCCAAGTTAGCCCACATTCACCACAGAATACCCAAACTTTACCCAGTAATATAATCTAATAAGCACTGAGAAACAAAACCCAGAAGCCTAAAGTGCTCAAACCTATAATTTTTAATCAAAGTGACCAACCAACAGTACAAAATTCTCCCCCTTTCTCAAATGTGGATATCAATCAGCCATTATTGATCCCAAAATGTTAAATACACATTCCATAATTCATACCAAGGTGTTACAAACTTACATACACAGTCTTCAGCCACTGATGCACTGTTTGTAGATCTAAAGCACCAAATTCAACGGATATGTATTGCACAGAAAAATCCAATAACTGAAAAACACCCACTATAGATCAACTAGCCAGACCGCCAAATCCAATCAAAATTTGTCATTTTTTCATGGATCTCTCTTCAACTAGTTGCAAAAACACCCTAAAAGAAACTGAGTGCCAAACACATCCGATGTCCCATTAAAGCTTTACATGGATTGAGCTACACAAACCTCAAAAACCAAAGTCACAGGAACACCTACAAGGCCCGGTAAAGATCAGATTTTGGGTCAGGGAATGAAGCCATTTCGATGATGGGGCTACGAATGCAAGAACCGATGGTCTGGAAATTAGGGTTTGGTGGTCAGTGGTGTGCCTGTGCTGGAGTGCCGGGACCAGTAATGGCTGATGGGTCCTGTTTCCAATACACTCTCTTATCCACACTTTTTTTTTGTTGTCTGAAGCCGATTGGTTCCGGGTTTGGATAGCTTGGCAGGGTTGGATTTGGGTTCAAGTTGTTCAACTGTGCGTTTTAAACTTTTAGCCCAACAATGAATAATTCAAAGTTTTCATTTTAACAAAATTTTCACAAAGTTATTCTACAACGAATGTAAGATGTAAGTATGTAACATGACATTTGAACACAAATTTTTTGACATGATAATCACATATGGCATATTTTGAGTGTGGTTCACCCCATATAGGCGTGTAATGCATAAAACATTTGAATTAAACTTAACGAGAATTTAAAATAGATTTCCATCAAACAGTTAAATTATATATAACGAAAATTTAAAATAAATTTAATTTTCAACAATAAATTAAATTCGACCGTTAAAGACGTTAAGCACTTAGTGATGCTCCAATTACTTTATTGGTAAGAAAGGGAGCCATGCTTAAAAAGGAAAACAACTAACTAATTACATCTACAGCCTAACCATCTCATAAAATTCTCAATCATAACTCTTAAACTTATCGGAGTGACTCACAAAACTTATAGAAAGTTCATAACTAGCCAAAAAGTTTGAAGAGAATTCTCTCAATAAACATGGGTAAATAGAAACACATAAAACATTTCAAATTTGTTAGTAACGCATTAATTGTTTTTTAATTAATTTTTTTTTTTTTTAATAAAAGTATTGGAATTAGCCAACTGAAAATGGTGGAATATGTAGAATAATGAGTTAGAAACTTAGAATTACTCATAGCATGTATTTAGAAGAGTATGCAGTGGTTGAGTTTAACACCAACTAGTGCATGTCAATTAATCCGGAATACTTTCTTATCACACTGACTAGTGAGTAGTGACCAACAAGATAACATTAATCGGGTTAATAGTGAGTCTTTGTAGTTTAGTGTCTAACAACTAACAAGGTCAAAGCTTGGTTGTTGTTGCTAAACAATAAGTCAAGGACCAACCGACCAAGGTAAAAGCTTTGTTGTTGTTTTTAACAGGCAGTCAGACACTTACACTTGTTAGTTCCAAATTAGTAGGTCTCCTCTAATTTTTCTTTTTACTTTCCACAGAGACAATAGTAGCGTAAACTCTACAACAAGGATATAATAGTTGGGTCCCACTTAGATCTCGTATCAACGGCATCGAGCTACTGTATACCGTACCCTCCAGTCTCAGCAAGGGCACCCTATAAAAACCAGCTACTCCTTTCTTTCGCGGTCTTTCATGTTCTTTCCCAGTTAGCAGTCATTCTCTCTCTAAAACTCTTTATATAATCCCAATATTCTTGGAGTCATAGATTTCGCTCTCGTACTGCTGTGCCCAGTGGATTTCGGATGCGTTGGCGATTATAGGTGAGCTCTGTCTTTTTCTTTTCCCGGTTCTGTTTGGTTTCCTGGAAAGTGGGTGAAAGGAAAGTTTTCAACTTTTATCATAATGTCTTGAGCCTCACGTTATATCATCGACTTGTGTTTTCATTTTTCATCTACACTGGAATCGAAAAATTGAAGTTATACATTTCTTTTGTCTATGTTTGTGTTTTTCAAGGTAACTATCAAAATGCATGGTTTGGTTGAATCTTTAATTCGGACTTTGTTATTTTGGTATTAATATTTCATTCAGAGTTAATTAATTTGGTATCTGAAATTAAGCTTCCTGTCAAACTTTTATCATTTTAGCACAAATATAGTAACATATATTTTCTTTGATTGTGAAATTTTATTAGGACTTGGTTGCTATTGAGTGGCTCCATCTCCATGGGTTTCCATATGGGCTCTGGTTTGATGGGGTTGGGGTTAAGATCATCCACTGATGACGATCCCATACATGCCATTACTTTATTTGTGGCGCTTCTTCTTTTCTGCATTGTGATTGGTCATCTCCTTGAGAAAAATCGATGGATGACTGAATCCGTTACTGCCCTTATCATTGTAAGTTAAAAAAAAAAAAAAATTGTATATGATAAAAATGTCATTGTTTTAAAATTTGTGTATAATTGCTATTGTGGTTGATTGCAGGGTCTTTTTACTGGAATTGTTTTTCTACTAACTACCAAGGGGAAAAGCTCACACATCTTAGTATTTAATGAAGATCTTTTCTTTATATATCTTCTACCACCTATTATTTTCAATGCTGGGTAAGCTATGGTTTTGGTATTTTATATCTCAGTCTTCACATTGTGATCTGGTATGTGAAGTATGTGAAGTGGTAATGATAGAAATAATGGTAATGAGGTGATGATTCTAGTCATTATTTTAAATTGTTATTTATCAATATTAAACAGTTTGTCTTTGATGATTTCTCTATGATGTGTTCTTGGTTTTCTTGTTGCATTCTTTTCCCTTACCAGATTCCAGGTGAAAAAGAAGCGGTTTTTTCAGAACTTTATGACAATCATCTTGTTGGGTGCTGTTGGTAGTTTAGTATCATTTGTCATTATATGGCTAGGTAAGTTAATGGCTAGGTAAGTTAAGAATATCCTAGCATGCTAGTATAAGTTTGATATTTCAAGAGATCCTTATCAAAGTTAAACTTTTGTAATCTTGATTTAGGTTCATTGCAGTTATTCAAAAACTTGGACATTGGTTTCCTTGAGATGGGGGATTATCTTGGTAATCTCTCTATGACTTTCTTATTTTAATTTACATAAACTTTGGCATGTAATTACACTTTTTCTATGGGTTTCGGATTCAATGGTTAAATAAATTTTGATGACAGTGGTCAGCCTATGGATTCTGTTTCACTCTATGACTTAACTTAGAATATTGACATATACATAATACTGTGATGAATTTCAGTGAACTCTTTTTAAAGTTAGATCAAAATTTGACATCAGATAATATGTTTGGTTGGAAACAATGGTCCTGCCTCTTGTAAAGCCTTTTCTTCAGTTTGAATTCATAATTTGTGATGCATTTGAAACGTGTATCAGATCATTATATTTCCCTTTATGTGCTCTTATTTTTGTTTTACCTCACTACTTGTAGCGCTCGGAGCAATCTTCTCGGCTACAGATACTGTTTGCACCTTGCAGGTTCTTAATCAAGATGAGACACCTTTACTGTACAGTCTAGTCTTTGGAGAAGGTGTTGTAAATGATGCAACATCGGTGGTACTTTTCAATGCAATCCAGAGTTTTGGTCCCGCCCCCATCACCTCAATTGTTGTCATGGAGTTTGCTGGCAAATTCTTATATCTGTTTCTGACAAGCACGTTGCTGGGTATAGCTGTGAGTTCTCTCTCTCTCCCTCAAACACACACACACACACTTTTTCCCCAATAATTACAACTTGTGTCTTACACTTGCAGGTTGGATTGCTCAGTGCATACATCATAAAGAAGTTGTACTTTGGCAGGTAGCTATTAGTGAAAGTCTTTTGCATTGATTTTATTGATGTTGCTCCTATGATAAATTTTATAAATTTCTCCAGGCACTCTACCGATCGTGAAGTTGCTCTAATGATTCTAATGGCTTATTTTTCATATATGGTGGCAGAAGTAAGATTTTTATTTACCTCTTCTTGTATCAAAGCTCCATCTAGTTTAGTTTCAGATACTTATTCTAGATCAATTGTGACACATGTTTGAACTCTATTGATGATGTTGACAAATTTCATTCTTCTTCCAGCTGTTGGGTTTAAGTGGCATTCTTACTGTTTTCTTTTGCGGGATTGTCATGTCACACTACACCTGGCATAATGTGACTGAAAGATCTAGAGTTACGACCAAGTAAGTCAACTTAAATATCGTTCTTCAAAGCACTAAACCAGAGTTTTCTTTTTCACATGACACATATACATATGTTTGTGTATACAAATATACGTAACATGGACAAAAAAAAGAGTGATGTGTCTGTTTCTCATGTGATGTTTTCACATCTGCAGGCATGGTTTTGCAACACTGTCATTTGTTTCAGAGATTTTCATCTTTCTGTATGTTGGCATGGATGCCTTGGACATTGAGAAGTGGAAATTTGTAAGCCAGAGGTAATACTTATATATATATATAAACGAATGGATAGTTTCATAGTCTAATCATTCCCTGTTACCTATAATTCTATATACTATTGTTGATGGCCTTCCCTGCAGCCTAACCCCTCCCACTTGTTTTAAGGTTATTGAAGGTTTATCTTTCATGTTATATCTAAAGATTGCACATCATATAATTTGTTAAACATAACTTGCTTGTTGCAAATGGCACGTATTTTTTATCTTTTAAGTTTGATTTTAAGTTGATCTTATTTTTCATTTCTAACAGCCCTGGGACATCAATTGGGGTCAGTTCGATATTACTTGGCCTGGTTCTGGTTGGAAGAGCGGCTTTTGTATTTCCTCTATGTTTTGTTTCAAACTTAACTAGGAAATCTCACAGTGACAAGATTGGATTTAAGCAGCAGGTAGCTATTTTTGGCATATTTTACTTTCAAGCTTTTCAGCTTCTTGAATTACTTGGTGACTCGTTGATATAACTCAAACAGGTAACAGTATGGTGGGCTGGACTGATGCGAGGTGCTGTATCTGTGGCTCTTGCTTATAATTGGGTAAAGAATCAAATTCATTGAGTTCCCATTTTATTTATGCCGCTCAATATCATGCTGTAGTGACTGGCCGTGCACTTGGATGACATTATCACAGCATCTAACTCTTTATGCTGCATAATTAGATATGTTATCATGCTTGCCCTTCATCATGTGATTTGTGTTTTCATGTAATGAAGTTTGTATTATTCTGTGTTTCGCAGTTTACAAGGTCAGGGCACACTCAATTGCGTGGAAATGCAATCATGATCACTAGTACAATTACAGTAGTTCTCTTCACTAATGTGGTATACTTGTTGTCCTGCTCTTCTTTTTAACCATTAAATTAACTTTTTATTGCGAGTTCATTTGTTAATTAGTGTTCTTAATTGGTCTTTGGCCATTGTAGGTGTGCGGATTATTGACTAAGCCTCTTGTAAGGTTCTTGCTGCCGCCACATAAAGACTTGAGTAGCATGCTGTCCTCTGAACTATCATCTGAGACTTTGGCTTTGCCACTACTGGCTAATGGGCATGATCTAAAATCAGACATGAGTGGCGATCAAATTCCCCGTCTAACTAGTCTGCGTTTGCTCTTGACAAGACCAGCTCATTCAGTCCATTATTATTGGCGACAATTTGATGATGCTTTCATGCGTCCTGTGTTTGGCGGTAGAGGATTTGTTCCACACATTTCTGGTTCACTGAGGGAACATGGGGAGGAGCATATGTTACAGTAGTTTTATGACTTGAGGATTGTTAGAATTGTTAGAATTGTTGGCCCCATATTGCCAACTCTGTGTAAATTGTTGAAATTATAACTTATATAGGCAGTCCACCCTTGAAATATTCTAATGCAGGATGAAAACCTAGGATTAATGTTTAATACAAGATGATGAGAGAGCATTGGAGGCAGTCATGAGTGTTCGAATGGTATTTCACATTCCGGATTGTTGGTGAATCTGTGCATCTATATCATGCGTTGGAGAAGCCCTAACCCACTCTTAGCCTCGTTATTTTGAAGAACTTTCTTATCTGCCCAAAGTTTTGGTTGTATATAGCTTTCCTTAATTTTATAGAAATTCAATAAGAAATAGAAACATTACTCTTCACGCATTGTGGTATGGTATGTCTATAAACATAGAATTTTGTGTATATATACTTTCTTTCTAAAAGTAATGATTGCTTGAGTTAAAAGATTATCTTTGGTTCAATTTTGAAGAAAAGAACAAGATTCAGTTTAATTGATCATCCAGAATTCACACTATACCCTTGCTCACTGAATCAAATACATATAAATAGAAGTCTGAGTCATTAGTCGACTACTTTAAAATACAGCCAACATCAGTGTAGTAAAACAAAATGGATCAGAAGGGGGGAGGTCCAGGAGGACCATATCCACCACGAGGTCCACCAAAGCATTCCTGTAGCAAACCACAGCAGCACAAGCAGTAGAAGCTGCAATGCAATTCCCCCAATAACAAAACCCATTTCAGTTTTCAAACCACATAGATACATACTTTGCATGCACTAACAAAATTAACAAAAAAAGGGAATTACAAGAAACAAATATTCAATGAAAGTTCACACTTACCAAGAAGATATCATGCTGCATAAGCCATCAGCAAACCCACCAAAAAAGCCCCCAGGTCCAGGCCAGAAACCAGGTCCGCCTAGTCCAGGACCCCAAGGTCCGCCAGGTCCAGGACCCCAAGGCCCTCCAGGTCCTCCCGGTCCTGGACCCCAACCGGGTCCAGGACCCCAGCCAGGTCCACCAGGGCCTCCAGGCCCTGGACCCCACCCTCCTGGTCCGCCTCCGCCAGGTCCGCCTCCACCAGGTCCTCCTCCGCCAGGTCCGCCTCCACCAGGTCCTCCTCCACCAGGTCCGCCTGGTCCCATCACTGACCCTGTTTCACACTAGCACCACTGCAAATACCACCTCAGGCCACCAAGTGAGACTGTAAGAGAGTGCCAAGCAAAACTTCAATTATGGAGATGTAGCTGATCCTAATAAGAATATCAAAGCTAGCTAAACCAGTTCAATTATATATATATATACATACACCAAATCAATGTGGGAACACACACGCAGCTTGTGCTTACTTACCCTCTAAGCATTTGATTTGCTAAATACAGCTTTTAGAGATTACGTATAAACACTTCTAGCAACTCTTCACTCAAAAGTCAAACCTGCAAGTCAAATCACACACAACCATCCTTCCTCAACTTACCATTCTAACTTACAACAGTATTTATTGACCAAAAAAAAAAACTTATTAACAGTATTTACAACCAACAATAATGCTAGTTGTCCCACATTTTTTTTCCCATATTTGTATCCCACCTGATGTGTCATTACCTTACTGGAAGTGTATTTCCTTTTTCTTTTTTTGGTTTTAATTTTTAATTTTTAGTGTCCAATGTATGAATGCCATGTAAGATGGTATGAAATTGTGGTATAAAAATGTGGTAAGTATAGCATTACTGTTACAACCAAGTATGTACAGTGGCTAAGTGAGTCATTCAAGTAAACTTTTGTTGGGGCTGAGCTCAAATTGCTCTAGCAATGGACTAATGGGTAGTTTATAATATCTCCATCAGGAATTGATACTGGTTCATACTGTTGAAATAAACATCCCACATCAAAAATATGAAGTCTTGCATAGTGGTTTATAAGAGTTTGAGGATGAATGCTAGATTTTTTCATGGTATCAGAGCAGGCTATCCACGTATTAGACTTGAGTAATGCCACTCCTACAGGAACATGTTGAAAGAAAGATCTCACATCGAAAATATGAGGCCTTGTATAGTAACTTATAAAAATTTGGACTACTCCTTCTATTACCAATTGATTTTTTACATAGAGGCACAAACTATTGAGTAACAATGATTTTGCTACAACACATGTTCTGGGGTTGACTTAAACGTTACTATGTTAGTATCAGTCAATGGCTAAATGCAGAGCGGAAAGGGTCATCATTTAAAGATTGCATAAACTGCAGAACTAGTTATGAGTTATGTGCATAATCACAATCTCTGCTATGCCTCCGGAAGCCTACAACTTTTAGCATCACAACACACACATATATAAAGGGTATATTTGTTTGGTTGCAATCTTTATAGTCACTTATTGTACGTAGTATGTCTATAAATATAATTTGTCTATATATTCTTTCTAAAAGTAAATGATTGCTTCAATTAAGGATTGTCTTTGGTTTCAATTTGGAACAAAAGAACAAGATTCATTTAACTGAATGAATTTAGAATTCACCCGATACCTTGCTCATTGAATCAAATTACATAAAGAACATAAAAACAAGCTGATCAACTACATACAAATAGAAGTCTCAATCATTAGTCGACTACATTAAAATACAGCCAACATCAGTGATTAGTGTAGTAGTACACTAGTACTAGTACTAGTAGCAAAACAAATAGGATCAGAATCGAGGGCCGCCGCCACCACCAGGTCCACCACCACCAGGTCCGCCGCCAAAGCAATTTCGAAACAAACCACAGCAGCACAGGCAGCACAAGCTGCAATTCCCCCAAAACAAACACACTTCAATTTTCAATACACATACTATATTTTGCAGGCACTAGCAAAATTAACAAAAGGAAATTACAAGAAAACAAAAATTCAATGGGAGGTTCATACTTACCAAGATGATATCATGTGGCATATGCCATCAGCACACCCACCAAAAAATCCCCCAGGTCCGCCTCCACCAGGTCCGCCACCACCAAAGCCGCCGCCACCAAATCCGCCACCACCAGGTCCGCCACCACCATGTCCACCACCACCAAATCCGCCACCACCAGGTCCGCCACCACCATGTCCGCCTCCACCAAATCCACCACCACCACGTCCACCACCACCACCTCCGCCACCACCTCCGCCACCACCTCCGCCACCACCATGTCCGCCTCCGCCAGGTCCCATCACTAACCCCTTTATCACACTGGCACCACCGCAACTACCACCTCAGGCCACCAAGTGAAAGTGTGTAAGTGCCAAGCAAAACAACTTTAAGTCTGCAAATGTAGCTGATATCCTAATAAGAAATTAAGAATACCAAAGTTATCTAAATCAGTTGAGTTGAATTTCTATATATAGACACCAAATCAATGTGGGAAGTCGAAACACAGGTGGCTTGTCGAAACACAGGTGGCTTGTCTAAACACAGGTGGCTTGAGCCTACTTACCCTCTAAGCAATTGACTTGCTAAAAATATCTTCACTCAAAACTCAAACCTGCAACTGCAAGTCAAACCACACAACTATCCTTCTTGAACTTATCAATCTAACTTGTATCAGTATTTCTTATTTACAAACAAGTGCACGGTGGCTAAGTGAGTCATTCAAGTCAACTTTTGTTGGGACTAAAGGGTAGTTTATTATATTTCCATCAGAAACAGATACTGATCCATATAAGCAGAAACTTTGAGTACAATGATTTTGCTACAATACATGTTCTGGGGTTGACTTAAATGTTAGTATCAGTCAATGCAGAGAGAGAGAAAAGGGTCATCATTTAAAGATTGCAGAAACTACAGAACTAGTTGTAAGTTATGTGCATAATTGCAATGTCTGCACATGTAAAAGAAGCGAATGTGACTTCCTGCTATGTCTCCGGAAGCCTACAACTTTTAGCATCACAACAGACACACACATACACATATAGTCACCAGGTTGGGTTGCCGTGGACAGCCTTCATTATAAGATAAGAAATTTCAATGATTGAATTAATGCAAAAAAATCAATATATCGTGGGTGTATTGAATTCGAAGCATCATAGAAAATTCTAATAATTCATACAGATATGAAACACACACATGTTTTTGTATACAAATATATGGAACATGGACAGAGAAATCATGTGATGATTTCTCATCTGTTGTTTTCACATCTGCAGGCATGCTTGTGCAATACTCTCAATTTGTAAGCAAGAGCTAACACCTGTTTGTAAACAATGGATAGTTGATAGTCTAATCATCCCCTGTTATGTATACATGTGTATACATATATTAATATTACTGATGATGACCTGCCTTGCTGCCTAACCCCTCCCACTTATTTTAAAAGTCTTTAAAGGTGCACTTTTTATGTTACATTATAAAGATATCACATCATATAATTTGTAAAACATACCTTGTTTGTTGCAAATGGCATGTATTTTTCATTTCAATTCATTTTGAGCTCATTTTTTATTTTTCACATCCCTGGGACATCAATTAGGATCAATGTTCGATATTACTTGGCCCGGTTCTGATTGGCAGAGCTGCTTTTGCATTTCCATCTTTTGAGTTTTTTCCCAAACTTAACTAACAAATCTTAGAGTGACAAAATTGGGTTTAAGCAATTGAAGAATGAATCAAATTAGGTTTAATGAGTTTTCTGTTGCATAGTAGATGGCATTTTTGCAGCCGTAACTCTTCATGCTGCGTGATATAATCAGATTGCGATATCATGATTCTTTTCATTATGTAATTTGAAAGAGTTGCATGAGTTTCCTTTATTTTCTAGGAGAACAGAGATTTTGCCAGATTTTTATCATGTATTATATACAGCAGTTTATTTAGGCAATCACTTTGCCAAGATTTCTAATGTCTTTGTCAATCCCATTGATTATGGAATATATTTTTATCAGCTAGACTTGATTTATACATAAATTCAATCATTTAGCTTGTACTATAACAGCTGTTTATTTAGTCAAACACTGTCTATAATTTTGTAATTTGCATCTCTATCAATCATTCAATCCCATTGATTGATTATGCTGTCAATTGTAATAGTGGAGATCAGTGGAATCAATCCACATACATTTGTAAAACAAGGGCTTAAGCCCTTAATGTAAAGGCTCAGATTAGCAATTGGGCACATTCTAATTTTTCTTATTCGTACGGTCGCACCAACAATTCATATAGAATCAACACCCGGATTATAAATTTTCATTTTTCAGGCCAAAAAAATTAAAAGCTGAAGACTTTTTCTTTTCCTGTAATTTCTCAGCAACCAAACAAACAATAAGCGTTAAGATTTAATAAACCAAGTGTAAAAAGGAAAGGAAGGCCTCAGATTAGCATTTTGGCACATTCCGCATCCCAACGACAACCCATGTGGAGGAAATCCACAAATTGCGCATAAACGTCGTCGCTGCTCATGGCCTTACGCTTCTCATCATCAGCGATTCCTAACCGAAATAAAATCGACGTTTCATTTTCAGAAAATTGAAAACAAAAATAAAAGATTGGATCTTTCTGAAATTCAGAACCCACAGAGATCTCAAAGACAGCCAGCAAACTCCGATTAGGGTTTTGACAACACCGTCTGTGGAGTCTGAAGCTTTGCCCATTTATATTTGAGTAGATTCGCATTGGTGCCCTTGTCACTTTATATGCTTCAATTTTTACCCCAAATTTTTTTGGTATTTTGCTTTTACCACAATATTAGCCATTAGGCAAGGCCATTCTCCCCATGAATCCGATCCTAGCAAGACCCGCCCCGAATGGGATTCAGGGCAAATATGAGTAAGGGTGGAATCAGTTCGGTAACTAAACCAACGGAGGAGGAATGCCACATAATGGAATCGATTATTGACATTTTCGAGTTTGGTTGGGTTCGATCGACGATATTGACGATGTGATTTAAGTTTTTGGTGTTTCGAGGGAGGTGGTATCCAAACCGTTTCTGACTCCGATTGTGACAGTGCAGCTCGAACACCAACCAAAATTGAAAAAGATACAAATAACATCGAACCAATCGGCTCGGTAGGCATTTTTTTAGTATTTGGGTAAAAAAAAAACGTAGTCCTAGGTATGAGAATAACACCCACTCTATGTCCGTCTCGTATTAAATTAATGTTTGTTCGTCTTCTTAAGGTAATGTATGTAACTTCTAAAAAAGTTTAATGTTTGTAATTTATAATTTTAAGATATTATGTTATAATATTATATATTTGTAATTATTTTTATCATTTTAATATGAGGAAATAATAATTCAAACTATGATATTGATTTTTCCCATTGGAGAGGTCTTCAATAATAAAAAAAAATATCACTAGGCCAATTGTCGGTTATCATCTAAAGGATTTGGAGAACCAAACATTTTTCTTTTTCCTATTAAATTAGTATTGTTGTATATGTAGGCATACTAAAGGAGCTAGGATGACTGGCTGAGGATGTGGTAGCAATGTAGCATAGCATCTGAGGATGGGCCTCTACCTTGGATATCAATGTCGGCCCACAGGGCTTGCGCATGGCAACATTGAGAACCCAATGTGACAAAATTGGTCCCAAATTGGCAAAGCCTGGGACAGATTAAACCTTGAATCAGTGGTCCACTTTTAGTTGGACCATTAATGGTTAAAAAGTACGTACGTATAGAGTAGCTCCATCAATGAACTAGAGCCATCAGATCAAAATATCAAATTGGGTATGGGGATTTTAATTCAATCTGAACCATCCGAGGACTGAGGAGTACTGAGGACCACCACAACTAGCTAGCTATGAGCTATTTTCAACCAAAAAGTGCAGCTGCCGCACCCATGAGTCATGACATAAACTGCTCAGAACCTACAGATGGGAATTGATAACTCATATATGTGTTATATATATATATAACATCTTGGTGTGAGGCTTCACCCACAAGTGGTCCTCAAGAGTTAATTAAGACCATACCCTTCTTTACCATTATTATAGCAAATGATGTTGCCCATTAACCATTTCTTCATCCCACAATATACCCACGTGATATATTCTAAGGTTGGAGAGAACATGCATACAAATGCTTCTTCAATTCATGGTGTGCATGTGTTGGCAAGTATTGAAGAGCTAGCTAGCTAGCAATCTTGGTATTCTTGGTTTTGGAGTATTAATTAATCACTACTTCACTAGCTACCTCAACTACTACCTCAAATAGAAATTGCCAATGATCAAATCTCCACTATTTAAATTCTAGATAACTTGTAGGGGATTCTAGCTCAAATAGTTATATTCATGACAAGAATTCGATATGTTTTTGTAACTCAAATTGACTAAGTAGGAGCTAGGAAAAAGGGTTGGATCGAGTCTTGTAACCCCACATTCATGTATAGTATAATGTCCAAAATATGAAAAACAAAGTAGTGGAGAAGCAAATTTTTGTACAAGGAAATATCTATTTGGTTACTGATATTGTGATTAAACCATCAACTCAACTCTCAAGCGTGCCGAATCTTGGTTTGTCTTGTTGTTAGACAAAGTTTCTAGGAAGGCTGCAGATAGAACATGGTGCCTCTACTTTTATTGGTAAGATGTGTAACTGCATTGCAAGCTAGATAGCTAGCTTGAGTGGTGTGTACTACTACTACCCACTATTGCAGCATTTATATGCATGATTGATTGTCTCAAACCAAACAGTCAGCTACGAGTTTTGGATTGTTTACCATAGAATTAGACTGGACATCGTTTGTCAACAAAGTAGTCAGCACAAATCTCATATTGATTCATGTGTGTTTGTATTCTCGGACATCATATTTGGTAGCTATTATATATTATGTGTTTGTATACTCGATGATCGAATTTGAATCTAGCCCCGATAAACATTAAAATGTCATATCTAGATCGACATTATCAGATCCAAAATTTAGGATGTCAAACAACCTTGAACCGTGGGCACCAAACCCCAAATGGTGACCCAAAACCTTGTATCTTGAAACTGAACCTCTAATCGTACGTCATGCTCCCTAAAAATTTGCATGTAACTCTCACAATTAATGAGTACATGACTAACATGTAAAGAGATGATATGAGAATGTAAATATATATACTTATTACATTCAAAATTTTCTCTCCCCCGAAACTAGGAATTTCATGTTGTGTGGGGCCGGGATAACTTATCCCAACTCTCTATTTGAGACAATTTATCTGTACAATAGGGACTCAGATTATTTTCAATGCAGTCAACAAACGTGGGAATGCACTATTTTAGTCTAGTCTCATTCATTTGTCCCGCAGAATAAAAGGGTTTATGCCCGTGTTAATTGGACTCAAGCTCACTTATTTTTGTTTTTTTCTGGAGTCCTCTAGGAATTATTCATTTACTAGAGCTACGTGTTAAGTGTGTTCTTGTAAACGAGTCTTAGACATTATCCTTTGAAAATCACAATTATTATTGTGCATAATATATAATTTGTCAACCAAATGTTATCTTGATTTTTTTTCACATTCATTGCAATATTTTCAATTATGAAATCGTACGCGTTTATAAAGATTCAAATCCTCTGTTTACTTTGACAATTTTTTTTTTTTTAAGAGAATGTTGATAAGTCTTTTGTTTAAGAAAATCAAACCATCGCTTTCAAAACTAAAAATTTTAAAACCACATTTTAATCGTGTATCCTATTACTACTAGTACTTTATCAACCAAATTAGGTGAAATTATACCCACCCGGCCACGTGTCAACATGCATGATAAGGCCGAACAATTAGGTAATATTCCAACTCATTCAAAGGCATACCCATAATACGTACGTAATTGTGAAAAGGGAGGATAATAAAAGAAAACACGTTTACGATGATAATGATGAAAGGGCCTAAACCACAGTCAACCATTTAGATAAACAAGAGAGAATGCGCCAATCATGTGTGTACACGTAGAAAGGTAAGAGAGTGATCGACTGTGGGAGATTATCGTCGGGATATTAACTAGCTGATAAACTCATGTCAAAACTCAAAACTGTTACTTGTGTAAAAAGCTTGCTTCTTTTTCTTTCTTTCTTTCTTAGTTTCTTTGCGTCAAAACCACAGATTGTACAAAGATGAAAAGCTCACGCCAAGAGACACGGAGAGAGAGAGAGAGAGAGAGAGAGAGAGAGAGAGAGAGAGAGAGATAGTAAAGGAAAAGGTGGTGTCTGTCACTCAAAGTTTGATTGGACAGTGCAGGCCGGCACTAGGGCAGGCAGACTTTGGCCACCTTCTACTGAGCCACCTCTTGTTTGATATATGCATAGGGGCCCCCCACAATTCTTGGGCTTTTGGGCTTTGGCTTCTTGTCTGTTAATGTCTCCAAACTAGTCTTTGCTTTTATGGGTATACCCTTACAAATTTGGGGGATATTACAAATCAATGGGGTAGCACCAACACACAATACTATACTTGGTGCATTTTGTAAAGTTGGGGAAAGGTTCCTTCAATGATTCACTAATTAGATTGGGTTTTTAGTTAAGTGGTGGAGTTTATGATTTGCTTTTTAGCTAATTACATTGGGACTCGAGTACTACTTCCAACTAATTTGTATGGCCAACACCTTGATTTGATAATAAAATCCTCAAATGAATTTTTTTATGTTTATTTTGTACTTATATCTAAAATGATGTTATTTTGAAGTTTAAAGATTTAGTATTTTAATTAGTATAAAATTTTGTAATTAAAATTAAAATTAAAAATAGTTATATGAAAATCTAGAATGACTTAGTTTTAGACAAAAACTCAACGACTAATTATGATCGAGAGACTAAGTACTAGGACTATGAAGTTAAATAGTTGACCATTTGATTATTCAATACCCCATTTTAAATTACTAATCCTTAAAAAATAAAATAAAAAGTTCACCCAAATTCATTTTATTCTTCGTCCCGTTTTTTAATCTCATTTGTTGACATGTTCACTCTATAACTTACTAGGATGTAGAATGAAGCTTGTAGAGATTTCATATTAAGTTTTAACTCTAAGATAAAACCGATAAATCATGTTCTTTTTTATTAATTTGAAAACTCTTATAAAACTGTCATTTCATAGTCCCTCATGAGTCATGTTAGTTGGATTATATATATATGTTGTACATATGTGACATCTTGTTGGTATAATTTTTTTTTTCCTAAACTAATAATATTAGTATTTCAATGTAATTACATAAACCTTAATTATTTCCTAAACTCATGGATAATTATTTTTTGATCATAAGGATGATTTATAATCAGTCAACTATATATATATATATCGCTCCTTCTGTTGAGGTATATCTCAACTTATTTATGTTGAGGTATGACCTTGTTGGGGCCCACACGAGTCGTTTTGTGTCGATCCGAACCGTTCAATTTTTACATCTTCATTGATAGATCATCCTTGCAAAAAATTAGTCAAATCCGAAATCATTTGCCTATCTAACTTTGATAAAACAAATGGATGGTTTCATCGAAAATATTTGATTCGTTCATTTATTTGATCAAAGTTAGATAGGCAAATGATTTTGGATTTGACTAATTTTTTGCAAGGATGATCTATCAATGAAGATGTAAAAATTGAACGGTTCGGATCGAAACAAAACGACTCGTGTAGGCCCCAACAGGGTATACCTCAACATAAATAAGTTGAGGTATACCTCAACAGAAGGAGTCTGTATATATATATATATATGCATACTCTCTCTACATGTTGTCCTAAGTGGGAGCCATCTAATACAAGTAGTCGAGTATGCCCCTCATATCCTCTATTTTTTTTTTTTCCAAGTTGTGGTCAACAAAAGTTTGCCACATTTCCTATTTGATGTCTACATCAATAGCCAATCCCCTACCTAGAAGCCTGGATTCAATATGGGTTTTCACTTTTCAGTTACGTATATCATTATAAGGCATACCGTCGTTCCACACTTTGCAAGTAATTGCACATGAGAGAGAGATTAAAGTTTAATTAATGATCATAAGATAAAGACTCTTCCACTAATAAGAATGCCATAATATTAATCGTCATTAACAAATCTAAACTTGGGTTTCCATCACGTGCAGGCCATGTACCATGATCTATGAGAGGGAATCACTTGATGGACAAACAAGTAATGGGCGTCATTGGCTTTCAGTTACATTAAAGTGATCTCATTAATTACACCAAGTATCTCTCTATGAAATCATGAGCTTGGGTTTTTTTTTTTTTTTTTTGCCATTAATTCCTTATTGCTTTGCATATATGCTACACATCTAGCTCATATGCCAATAAGAAATCATTCTTTTGTGGCTAAGTTGAAAAGTAATTTATATTATTATATACAAATGGATTTTTTTTCTTCTTTTTAATCATGTCATAAAGTGAAAAGCTTTGAGGGTTGCTGCGTTATAAAACCATATCAAAATACTTGGTGAGAAGACAAAGTGTGAAAACAAGTAGTTCAAGTGATTAAGAATATATAGTCTTTTACTTTATATAAGATGTTTGGAGTTCAAATTAATATCTAATTTTTCAATCTCTTTTAATATAAAATGTCAAGGTTGGAGGATGAATCTCAAATATATCAAATTCTAAATAGAAGATGAAAACCCAATATATACTTTCGTTGTCTAATTGTTGGGAAAAGGTTAATATATAATCCATCTTATTGGGATTTTTGAAAAAGGTTATGACATTGTTTAATTAGTTGTTGTGTACGAGGTTAAAATTAAGGATATGTGAACTTTTTGTTTTTTCTCAGTAGGATTGGTTTCTGCCTTGTATATTTATACCGACACCCTCCCCACTTTGTTGCTCCCAAGTGAGAAAATAAAATAAACAGTAGAATAATATGATATACAAATCTGTGGCTGTGTGACACTGTGAATTAGGTGATAGTGATACAAAAATGGGTAGCTAGGGATCTACATTTATACATCAAACTCTCCCTTTGATCATTGTAAACTTCATTGGAAAATGCTCATTGTTTGGACCCTTAAACCTTGGTGGAACCTATTGACCTCAAACCCTCTTGACTCTACTTATAATTGTTACAAGAAAATATATAAGTTTCGCATACACTTCTAACTAAAGTGAATTTAATAAAATTATTAGTAATTATTAATTAAATTAATAATTCGACAACATATCATAAATTTATAACTTTACTCAAGATTTATAATTATAATTAAATTTAAGTGAACGTGTTGATGACTTATGTGTGGCTTGTGTGCCAGCATGCATTTCGCTCAGCTGTCACAACTTAGGTTTGCTCATATTAGTACTATATTTGCATTATATTTCTTCTCTAATCATCCACATTGGACGAGCCACTACACTTGCATGGGTTTAATAAAAAAAATACACCCCGAAACCGTATAGTAGGTAAAAAATAAGAAATTATATTATATCCTATGAACCAATAGACCAAAACATTATAACAAAGTCATAAATTTCGGATTATTAAAATTGTACATTTGCATTGAAGAGGGTGAACTGTGAAGATTATGATTTTCTTTTGCTTTAATTATTTATTTTTTGCATTATTTATAGTTCCTAGAATTCGTGTTAGGGAAAATATTTTGAAATGAATAGGTGAGCGGTCTCTACCTGCAAAACTATACACATTACACAGCAAGTCCAAGCCATTCCACTCCAGAAGAAGAGAGATTCCCGGAGAACCGTGCGTGGGGTTAATAATTAAATCCCTTCATTTAATTAATTTTTTAAATCTTAATCACGATTTTTCACTATTAAACAATCAACTTTACGTGCAGGCCAACTCAGCTCCCCATTTAATTATTCAACTAAACAATTAATTAACTGATTAAGATTATTGAAGACCTAAGTTTCTGATCGAAATTTCATATTATTTTTTTGGCATAAATTCAATTTAGACACATAACTATATATGTTATTTTAATACGACTTACGAACTTTCAAATATTTCAAATATACACATGATTTATTATGTAAATTGAAAAATGAAATTTTGTTCATCAATTTATTAAGAGATCAGTTAAATGTCAGTTTGACTTTTGCTAACAGGGATTAATTGGCGACGTGGCACCAACTCAGCATACATTTCCCGCCAAATGAGCAACACATGTCCACTTGACACCGGCCCACACACCCATCATCTCTTTCCCGCTCGTTGAACGCTCTCCTGACCATTTAGTCTCCCAAAAACATCACGTTTTCCCCCAAATTCGAATATAAATCCCTCATTTGTGTTCAACGAGCGAGAAAGAGATGATGAGTTTGTGGACCCGTGTCAGGGGTTAGGTGGACATGTGTCGCTCATTTGGCGGGAAATGAGTGACACGGGTCCACCTAACCCCTGACACGAGCCCACAAACTCTCTCTCTATTATTATTAAATTGTGGGCATGTGTCACTCATTTGGCGGGAAATGTTTGCTGAGATAGCGCCACGTCGCAAAGTAATCCTGGTCAGCAAAAGCCAAGCTGTTATTTAACTGATCTCTCAACGAATCAATGGACAAAAATTCATTTTTCAATTTAGATAATAGCTTAGGTGTATATTTGAAATATTTTAAAGTTCATGGACCCCATTGAAATAGTTTATATAGTTATATGTCTAAATTGAATTTATGCCTATTTTTTTCATTACACTTTTTTGCTGTTTTTTCCTTCTTTTTTTTTCACTAATAAAATAATAGTTGGGTAGAGCTTCTCTACGGTTGCCCATCGGCAATCCAACGGTTCAGATCTTCGCTTTGCAAACTTGAAATCTGGGCCGTTGATTTTTAACTGTACATGGAAAGGGATAGGTCTATTGAGTCCATGCCGAGGCAGTGGACCCTAATAATTCCATGTCCTTTAGCGGACTGACAATTGTACCCCTCATTTATGTGGAACGAATAATAGTAGTTGAGTTCGATCTACAAAGGGTAATTTCGGACTCTTAAAGTTTTGTGATGGCCCATGAAATGTACGTACATGGCTCTTGGTGAAATTGAAAGGGCGCTTTGGGTTTTTTAACCGTTTATGGTAACGAAAATTTAATTACCCACCCACGCAAGCTTTTATGAGTGTACGTGTATATTTACCATGTGACCGTACACTGTAAAAAGGTCAACATCGTATGGTCTTGATTAAGATGCAACGCGCAGTTGTTTGTAGTACCTTGAACAATTGCTCTGCCCATCATGACCATTCAATTGGATAATAAGTGATGCTATTATTACTAACAATATTATATACATAAGCATCCAGGCATATCTTGTCAAGATTTTTTTTTTTTTTTTCCTTCAAAACGATTTTATAATTTTGACCTCATAAATAATTAGACATGTCTCATTCCATAAGGTTTGGCCAAAAAAAAAAGGTTTGAATTTAACCAATTTTTTTTTTCGACCAAAAAAAAGAATTTAATCAAAATTTTACCTCTTTTAGCCAAATTTGACAAATTGAGTTGGCTAATTGCAAGTGAGAAGGAGTTCAATTTTTGTTGGGTTGCTGTATGCATTATTGAACACGCTAGTGTGTAAATTTGGAAAATTGCATAGTTCACACAAGCAATGCATTTGTCCACTTTTTTTTTTTGGCCAAAATGCATTTGTCCACTTGATAAACCAAATTTGGTGCATTACAAGACATGCACCTAAAAATTTGGAGGTTATATTCGAATTAACAACAAAGTTTGGTTATGACCGTGAAAAAAGAAAGTTTGCTTATGTATATTGTAATTAATATTGTTTTTGAATCAATGATCATTTAGTATAGTGGATGATATTCAATTTTTTCTTGGCGAAACAAAGTTTTTAGTTCAAATGTCATGCATTGTTAATTATTAAAAAAAAATACAGTTTTAGAGACTAATTTAATTTAAAGATTGATTTGCAATATCATAATTGGTTATTCAATATGAAAACATGTTTTTTTTTATCAGACAATATTAAAAGAGGAAAAACACAAATTGGTATCGGAATAAATGCTATTAAGTAATAAAATTATAAGCTGGATGAAGACGAGATTATGAGAGTGTAAGAATAAATACGAGTCTATCTTATTGTCAGCCTTAGTTCTGAGTTGGTTGGGTAGATGACTAATAGTACAAGTTAATTACACTTACACCTCATGAGGTTTATCATCTTTTCACATACATCCTATGAGGTTTCAATAATTACACATACACCCATGAGGTTTCAAAACTGTTACATATAATCTCCTATAGTGAGACGAAAAATAATGAAAAATAATGCAAAAAAGCATGCTAAGGGATAAAATGACCTAATAAGATTACTTAAGATGTAAGGTCCAACCTTAATACAAATATTTTATTTATTTATTTATTTATTTCTCTTGTAGGAGGTTATATGCAATAGTTTTGAAATCTCAGGAGTTGTATGTGTAATTATTAAAATCCCAAGGGATGTATGTGAAAAAACGATAAACCTCGGGGATGTAAGTGTAATTAACTGTTAATAGTACATATCATTAATTAGTGTACGGTGTACCTGACCTCACTGGATCATGGTAATTCAATTTTTTCTTTTTTTGAAATTGATATGTGGACATGATAGAATGAAGCAGTCACACGCATGATTGGACGGCCATGATGTCATGATAACCAGGCGACTTCACATCAAATCATTCCTTGTTATTTTAACCTTTTACTACCCCGCTACCCTAGCTCAAATTGTGGTCCCCACAATATTACTCTCCCACAGATCCAACCGTGCAATGCGAATCATGAGATTCCCTCACTCACACTACCCATCCAGTACACATGACCACACTTTATCTCAACCCTTATTCCATCTCGTCCTCCCCAATTTATCCCGACAATATCACGAGACAATAAATTGTGAAAATGGTCCAAAATCTCGTCGCGTGTAAACACCCCCGGCTCCACACCCCTTTACGTACACCCGTTTTCTGCGGCTGCCCTTGGTTGCTCAGCGGATAAGACCACCCCACTGCCACCGCTCATCCGACGGCTCTTATCCACAGAAAAAACACGTGTCGTGATCCTAACCGTGAATCAGGGTCAGTCGCACAGAACCCCACCAAAGAAATTAACCATGGTTAAAAATCTAACCTCACCCAGCACAACATAAAATCCTTATCCTCTTTCTCTTTCTCACTTCTTTCTCTCTGTCTCTCTGTGTCTCTCTCTCGCGCTCGCTCTCTTCTGCAACCAATAAGCTCGTAAATGGAGTCTCAGATCTAATCTAAACGACAAACAAACAAACAGTCTCCTTCTCTCTTGCTCTAGCTGCTTCGAATCGAAAGCCAGTCCTCAAACGACGTCGTTTTTGAGCTGATTCACAGTTGGAGCTGCGGGAATGCTGAAAATGGCGAACTCGTTCCCGGAGGAGGTGCTGGAGCACGTGTTCTCGTTCATACACGCGGACCAGGACCGCAACGCGATCTCGATGGTGTGCAAGTCGTGGTACGAGATCGAGCGGTGGTGCCGGAGGCGGATATTCGTCGGCAACTGCTACGCCGTCAGCCCTACGATGGTGATCAGGCGGTTCCCGGACGTCAGATCCATCGAGCTCAAGGGGAAGCCTCACTTCGCCGACTTCAATCTCGTCCCTGAAGGCTGGGGAGGCTACTTGTACCCGTGGATCGCCGCCATGGCCGGTGCTTATCCTTGGCTCGAGGAGATCAGGCTCAAGAGGATGGTCGTCACCGACGAGAGCCTGGAGCTGATTGCCAAGTCTTTCAAGAATTTCAAGCTGCTCGTGCTTTCGTCCTGTGAGGGCTTCAGTACTGATGGACTTGCCGCCATTGCTTCCAATTGCAGGTTTCTCTCTCTCTCTCTCTCTCTCTGTTTCTGTGGCTTTGCTTAGCACTGTGTTTGGATTTGTTGGGAAAACGAGAGCTTGCGCTTTGCTTTTTTTTTTACTTGCTTTTTTTGAACTACTGGGAGTTCTATTTGGTTGCTGAGAAAGATATAAAAAGGAAGAAAATCGTTAAAATTTTGGATCTTTTGGGAGGGAAGTAAGTGAACTTTGACTTCACCCAAGCTTTACAACTGGAGCAGTTTAGCTTGAGTTTAAGTTTCCATTATCGGCCAGGCCAAAAATAGTAGACTTTCTTCTTCACCCATGATTTAAAACCGCTCAATTTCTTGGCTTTTTGCTACATTTTCATAAAGTTCTTGTATTTTAAGGTACTGGCTCTGTTCTCTTCTTCTTTGAAGTGGGTAGATGGTAGATGTGTACAGAGATCTAATTTGGTTTGTTTTGAGCTTCACATTGTTGCATTTTAAAGCCGATTGCTGGAATTTCTAAATATTTTTATTGCTTTTATACTTATCTCTGATTTTTTTTTTCCCAGTTTTGGCTAGTCCCAGCTCATTACAATGCGTGGGCTTTTTTATATTTATTTTTAGTGATTTGAAACCAACGGAGATGAGGTTCTGTTAACTCTTTTGGTTGCCTTATTTCCTGCTTTTGTTTCTCACAGATCTGAGGGGGACATCTTGTTATATGATTGGTTAATGTGCACAGCCAAGATCACTTGGTTACTGTTTTTTTTTGGGGGTTACTTTTCTTTATTAGGGACTTTTCTAATGTGAGGTTGTTTTCAAATTTTTGATGGTTGCTCTTTGGACACAGTGGATTTGTTTTGAATTTCTCAACTAGATTCTCTTTTTATTACTTTTTTGTTTTATAGTAAAAGAAAGGTTGTTTTTTGGGGGGATAATTTTAGCTTCTGCGAGGATTCTTCAAGTTGTTTACTCAAAGTTTCTTTTGATCTAATTTCTGATTAAGCTCTTTCCTTTTTTTTAAAAAACTTCTAGTAATGATGTGTTTTCTCAAGGGAACGGCCCTGGGATTGGCAAGAAGTTCGAATTTTTGTCTGATAATGGTTTAAGGGAAAGCATCAAACGAGTGATGAATACATGACTTACTTTTCTCATGAACGCTGGTTTGTGAGAAAGTTGTTCAAATATAGTAGGTCTGGTCACTGTCACTGACTGTGATGGTGATGAACTGTTAATTTTAATGATGAATCTAGTTTTTGCTGTTTTGTTTCCTTTTATGTTATTGCTTCATTTGGTGAACTGTTGTTGCGTAAATTGTAAAATGTCTCTACCTTGTCTTTATCGGATGCACTCTCTCTTTGCTGATACAGGAATCTGCGAGAGCTGGACTTGCATGAGAGCGATGTGGAGGACTTGAGTGGGCATTGGCTCAGCCATTTTCCTGATACATACACCTCACTTGTTTCCCTTAACATTGCCTGCTTGCAATCCGAGGTGAGTTTCTCTGCCCTGGAGCGCCTGGTGGTCAGGTGTCCCAACCTGAGGAGTCTCCGGCTCAATCGCGCCATGCCTCTTGAAAGGCTATCCAATCTACTTCACCGGGCACCTCAGCTGGTCGAGTTAGGTACTGGGGCCTACTCGGCTGAGTTGCGGTCTGATGTCTTCTTGAACCTATCAACAGCCCTCTCCAGCTGCAAGGAACTCAAGAGCCTATCTGGGTTTTGGGATGTGGTCCCATCGTATCTTCCAGCTATTTATTCTATCTGCCCTGGGCTAACATCGCTGAACTTGAGCTATGCCAGTATTCAAAGCCCTGACCTTATAAAGCTTGTTAGCGAATGTCCGAATTTGCAGCGCCTCTGGGTATGTCTTATTTTATTTAATGTTTTCCAGCCTCCTGTGCCTTTATTTAATTTTCATCTTCTCTAAGATCAAGGGTCAGATGCTCAGAGATGCAAATGTGTCCTACTTACTAATTCCATTTTGTAGCTAACTAAGGATATGACTACAGGTATTGGACTACATTGAAGATGCTGGACTTGATGCCCTTGCGGAGTCTTGCAAAGATCTACGAGAGTTAAGGGTATTTCCCTCAGATCCGTTTATGGCGGAACCGAATGTTTCCCTGACAGAACAGGGCCTCATCTCCGTTTCTGAGGGCTGTCCAAAGCTCCACTCAGTTCTTTACTTCTGCCGTCAAATGTCGAATGATGCACTAATTACCATTGCCAGGAATCAACCTAACTTTACATGCTTTCGTCTTTGTATTATGGAGCCCCGAACTCCCGACTACCTTACCCTCCAGCCGCTTGATGTGGGTTTCGGGGCCATTGTTGAGCACTGCAAGGATCTCCGGCGCCTGGCTGTCTCTGGTCTACTAACTGATCGTGCATTTGAGTATTTTGGAACTTATGGCAAAAAGTTGGAGATGCTGTCTTTAGCCTTTGCAGGAGATAGTGATTTGGGGCTTCATCATGTGTTGTCTGGGTGTGAAAATCTTCGGAAACTGGAGATTAGGGACTGTCCTTTTGGTGATAAGGCTCTTTTGGCCAATGCTGCAAAGCTGGAGACAATGCGATCCCTTTGGATGTCTTCTTGCTCGGTGAGTTATGGAGCATGTAAGCTGCTAGGTCAGAAGCTGCCCAGGCTTAATGTTGAAGTTATTGATGAGAGGGGACACCCAGATTCCAGACCAGAGAGCTGTCCTGTTGAGAAGCTCTACATTTACAGGTCCGTTGCAGGGCCGAGGTTTGACATGCCTGGCTTTGTTTGGACCATGGATGAAGATTCTGCATTGAGGCTTACTTGACATTGACAGGCACCCATGGAAGATTAGTTTCCATGATTCAGAATCAATCCCCTTGGATGTCTTGGTTGGGTATAGCAGGTACATGCTTTATATGGTACTCTACTCATTGTTTCAGGTTCAATTTCATCATCATCATCATCATCGTAGCTTAATATAGATGCAGCTTTGATTGGAGTGGGAAGCGGGCGGGGTATGGGAGGTATACAGAGGCTCAAGAGCTCGATTGCCATTCATTTTACCATTGGCTGAGCTATGGGATTCCAGTTAGTGACTATTATTATTATTTATTAATAAAGAGAATTAGTTTAAACTCCTGTTGTTGTTGTTGTTGTTATGTACTGAACAGAGACAGAGTTGTAATTTTATTTGGCACAGCCACCATCCATGTATACTAGCTGCTGCAGACTTCTGCATGTTTATGCATTTTTATGTGGCCTTGTTTTTCAACAGGAAGTAATTGCCGAGTGGACCCCATTTGTATTATTGTTAGCCTTCTCAGCAAATAAAGCTTCATGTTATTCTAATGCATCCTTTTTATAATTATCACTTGTAAAGTTGTTGTGTAATGTTGATCAATCACGCTTAATTATTCATTTGTCTATCTTAACCATCATGTGGGATTAGTGGGTTTTGTGAGAAATGGATTATAGCTGCTGAAAATATGCAGTTGATGCTTTTGAATGATAAGCTCTCTTAATACAATAGGGAAGAAACGTTGATACTTGATGCCTTACACGCTCCAAATGGTCAAAGACCGATTCTGCAAAGATGATGATGCCCATTGGGTGCATTGAAAATAAAAAGAAAAGGGATGGGAAGCAAAATCTTTACCTCTCCAATAGAGTTTATTTGGCTCATAATTTTTACAATGGACCAACTTCGTCCATAGAACAGCAAAATTCATTTTCTATATCCAACCAAGATTCGGAGGAATTTATGAAGGATACAGGAAAATGATCAGATGAGAGTAGATATCATTTTCTCAGCACCCAAAAAAAAAGGGACAAGAGAAAAAGAAAAAGAAAAGGAAAAAAAACCTGAAGAAGGTGACAAAGTAGTTCAGTAGAAAAAGATCCTTTGGTAAATGGCCCTATGGTAAGTTGGTAACCTTTTAATATTTCTTTGGGACCTTTGGGTAGAGAGAGAGATTGAGAGAGAGACCTCGACTGTTGAGCCACGTGATAGATTCGGTGACATTGGATGGTGTCCACAACTTTTTGCTTCATTCACGCTCTCTTTTCTAGTCCATACCACCACCTGATGACCCAGCCAGCCCCTTTGAAAATCAGATAGCCACAGTAATTCAATTAAATTAATTATTAATAACCCAACAAAACAGAAGAAAGAGTGATGGAGAAATTATATTCATTATTAAAAAGAAAAATATAATATTATTACTAACCCAACAAAACAAAAGAAGAGTGAGAGAGAGAACACAGAGAGAAAGATAATAAGGACAGAGATTGAAAACAACACAACACAGACACCCCCCACCCCCACCACATACTGAGAAAACTGACCCAAAGGGAAAAAGCAAAAAAAAAAAAAAACAGAGAGTTGGGTGAAAGGGTGAGAATGTGAGATGAGTGAGTGAGTGTTTGTGAATGTGGGGTAATCAAGTTGCAGACATTTTTATTGGTTGATGATGGCCACACGTTTGTGGCCATTGATGATGATCATCATTTTTATTCTCTCCTCCTTTACCACCATAATTCTTTTGCTGATTTCATCACTCTGATTTTACTATTTCACCTCAACCCATCATGATCATGATATCAAAGTAACTACTGACTCAATGACTCATACTGTTGTATCATTACAAAGTTGCAATGTAAATATGTAATGCCTCAGTTAAAGTTGCAATGCTGCTGCAGCAATAGCTTCAGTGTGCAATATGTGGCCTGGCCAGTGGCCCCCCAGCCCTTTTGGATTTTTGTACAATATTAGTGAAACTAGAATGTACAACTCAAATTCTTGTTTCCCAAAAACATGAACTGGTGACTGACTAAGTGCCTAGGTGGAAAGGTAAAAACAAAAGCCAAAAGGGTTGAAACTGAATTATTGTGGCATCCAACTATCTTTGCTGCAATTCCTCTTCTCAGTCTCCCAACCCAAGCTAGGTCTAGCTCATTTCTTTTCTGCCCATTTGAACTAAAAGTCTCATTAGGCTTTGAAGGGTTGCTCCAAACTTGGACTCTGAAGTAGCCTTGCAAGCAACCTTTATGGATATTGAGGACCCATCTGATGACCCAGCAGAGAGCCTCCTACTGTTCATAGAGTTCATTGTATTTGTGCCTATCTGACGAGTGATGTCCCATCAACAATATTTAAGATGTGTCATAACAAACAACATGACTTCGTTATGCAAATCAACTATAAACCAAAACAAGACTTCCACATTAGATATGGAATCCGATGCGACATACAAAACCTGAGTAGGAATTACAGTTAGCTGTATTTAGTCATGTGCAATCAACACTGCGCAGCCCACGAGCTTGGAGATAAACTTTCCCGGGAAATTTCAAACATAAACTAATGTAAGAAATTAATAGTAACTTTCCAAGAAGACTTGACTAGAAAAGAGGTTAAATACCGGATCAAGTTTCTGGCTTTTGCGTACGTCTGTAACTTTCACCATTTTGGCAGAGAGAATTGCTGCCGAAGCTGAAGCTAGCTTCAAGTTTGGTGATGGGAAAGATGATTTTCTCAGAGCTAGATGAAGGCGGTTTGAATCTAATGAGATTTTTAATGGCAATTGTTATAGCTCTGATACTCATGATCATCTGCAAGCCACCTCCAAAGTACCATCTAATTGCTGTGCAACGCATCTGTTGACAGTTTTCGGATCGAAAATTTCGACACTGGTTTGCTTCATGTCTATCCCAGTTTTTTTGTGTTGAGTATGTATGTGTTAGAGAGCGTGAGTGGTTATATAACTGAGCTTGTGTTTTGCTCGGTGTATGAGGCACGAATGAAAGGTTTTGCGAAATGTTTATTCCTCTGCTTATACATGGTAACAGAATCGTAATGAACAGACTATAAAAGCGCACTACAGGGCACCAGCACTAGACCATTAGTTCAACCACATGAGAAGAAGTAAATAAACAATACATGTCAATCAGAAGTTTTTAAAGACCAAAAACAATACATAAGCAATTTAAGTGTCCAGTTGTCCGCAGCAAATGATAAAAAAACTAAAACAACAATAACAAGTAGAGAACCAATTTGCCACCTTAACAATATCAAAATTGTTTTGTATTGCTCGAGGAACTAAAATTACCCTTAACGAGCTCAATTGAGTTGAGTAATTCAAGCAGAGACATTACAATTATCGAAAAATCAAACAATTCGGGATTTTCAAACACTACGTTTACTTTGTAGAACCTTGAAGAGTCTCCAACAGATGTTCAATTCTGTACTTCATCAGAGGCTGACCTTTATGCGTTTTCTTCAAGAACTTCTCCCTAAGAGCCTTCCTCCGAGCTTCAGACTTTTCTCTTTCTTCCTTCTTTGCCTGAATAATAGCCTCTCTCTCCATTCTTGCCTTCTCTTCCTCTGCATGCTTCTTCTCATACAACTCTACTAAATTACGTGTACCATGCCTCTTTCTCTTGTTATTCTTACTCATCTTACTACCATCTTCAGTTTCATTCTCCTCCTGCATCAGCCACAAAAATGACATATGACATATTTCAATTGGTTTTTTTAACATGCAATTCTTGTCACAAACTGTTTTCAAAGAGAAACTAAAAATCAAATAAGTGGTATCATGTCAAACCTCAAGGGGTGTTGAAGCTGATGGAAGATCACTCTGCTGTTGCTTTAGCGACTTCTTATACTTGTTCACGTATTTGGCATTCTTGTAGAACTCTTGTTGTTTCTCTGACAGAAAAAAAAAAACCTGTCTGTTAAAACGGTATAATATGGCAAAAGAGAAAGAGGGGTTTTATTCCCCAAATCCACTATCATAACAAAATATTCAGTAATCATTTATTGGATATTCAGATGTATTTTCTTCCCTCTTCTCATTGGAATAAAATTTGAAACTCAAGCCATTACCTCCAATTCCCATTAAATATAATGATTCATTGATCACAGAATAATCTGTTTCCAATCAAAATACTTTCTTACAAAGCAACAAAAACTTTTGCATTTATCTTCATACCCAGTACGTTTCAAGTCCCACTAACACATATAAATCATTCCCAACAAGAAAAAGCAAGCGAAAAATATATAGACATGAAAATATTGAAGCAGAAACGAAGAAAACAAAAATATTGAAAAATAAATACTAAATCCCAGAAACTAAAGAGCAAAAATTGATCAGAAGTATGATGAAAATGCAATAAAAGGCAAGGGCTTTATACTTATCAAAGCTGGGTTGAAGTAGCTGCTGTTCTTTGATTTCGCATTAGCGAAGGCCTCGAGTGAAAGACCTTGCCCACCCAATCTCCTCATGTTCTTCTTCATGCCATTCTTCTTTTTGTTGATCGATTTTGAGCCGTCTGATTTCTCTCTGTTTGCTTCGTCCTTTGAGTTTCGATTCTTCATTTTTTGAGAGGAGTTGGGAGGATACAGAGAAATTGATTACGAAATTTGGTCGGTTGGGTCGAAGGAAGATTAAGGAAGAAAGGGGACGAATTGGAAGCCCTAATTTTGCAGAATGCTGTACGCCGCGTTTAAACTCAACTTTCAGTGCGAGGTGCTCTGTGTTTCTAAAATCAGTTAAAATATAGAAACAAGAGTTCTTTATTAATAAAATAAAGATTTTAGAAAGAATCTGTTAAAATAAAAATAAAAGATTTTGATTTTATTATAAATATAAAAATTTCAACAGAAATTCAAGTGATAATAACATATTCACTAAAAATATTTCATTCAGCATATGGTATAGAAAGTTTCTTATTCCTTATAAATAAATGAGACACAAACTACTTTTTTTTTTTAGTACATGAGAGGAAGGAGGGTTCGAACTCAAGTGTGTATGTGAGAGCGATTATCTTTGGCCAACTAAGCCAACCTCATTTCACAAACGCGCACACACACAAACCACTGTATATATGAATAAAAAAAATATTGATTTTGAAACTTATTATCCATCACAACAACAATTTTTTTCTGATATTCTAGTTTATAAAGACTATTTATTTATGTGAAGGTGTATTGGAACTCAGCTAATATAAAAAACAAGATAAGTTAAATTTAAGCTCAATATATTTTAAATTCAAGTTTGAGCATGATGGTATTCAATTTGGCTCGATTCGATTACATCAATCATAATGCATTTACAATTGCCAAAAATGCTCTTAAATTAAGCCTTAAGAAATTTATTTGGGAAACACTTAAATATTCTCATATGTAATCCCAAATAATAATTTTGTCTATTTATTTCAAAAGGCGCCTAAAACAATGTTTTTAATTATTAAGTAGACACTCTCAAGCATGCCACAACGAAAGGATGCATGGTCCTCAATGTGGAACTTCCAACTTTGGTTAATATAATTGTTGCAACTTGCAAGTGACTAAATTTATGTAGTAGAAAGATTTTGAACTTTTTTGTTTTTTTTTTTTGGGTTTCTTTTTCTTTAAAGCAACATGCTTGTGTTTCCTATGAATGTCTATCTAGTTAGTAGGTATATTTGCACGCATTAATCAAATTCGATTAGATTTTCTCCTTTCTATTTGCAGTCTGTAATTACTTAGGCAAGAAAGCCCACATGGTAGAATAAACCAATAATAGCATTAGCAATAACACAATCATGAAGAATCTGACTTACATTTTTTTTTTGTGGCTAATATTTTGTGTACATTCAAAGCTAAGTATCCATTCAATTACAAAAAAAGAAAAAGAACAAGTATCCTTCAATTATTATTTTTTTTCTTACAATCATAAATAGTAAATACTAATCTAAATTCAACACACTTAATCCTTAAATGTAAAAATAAATATCGATGCTATTCCAGTTTGTGATGTTAAGAAAATCAATCCTCTTGTGCAAAAGATCCGAGTTGTTTGCTTGTTTGTGCAAAACCCCTCCTCTAAGCACTAGGCATGCATAGTCACACAATTGACTCATCACTTGGCTCAGTGGTTGCATCACAAACCCTGCTATTATTATTTGTCATGCAGATGCAGGCAACCTCAGCTTCAGAAGAATCAGAACCAATATTCTTCTTTGTGTCCTCTGTTTTAAATTGAGTGTCACTTGCTACAATATCAACTGCTGCAATTCTGTTTTGGGTCTCATTTAGACTAAACTCTGGTAAGATGGCTTTCTTGGTGTTCTTGTAGCACAGGTACATAATCATCTGAGCAATCCCAAACGTAAACCCCAAGATGTTGGGGGACTAAACATGAAAAAAAAGAAGGGCAAATAAGTAAATTAACATAGTGCATATATGATCATGTTAATTAGTTAGTACATGTATAAGAGGTGAAGGAAGCAGAAGCTGTACCGCTACAAATAAATCCTTGATCAAAAGGCCATAGAAGAACCACATCACAGCACATAGGGTTAAGCAGAATGACAGAGGGAATGACATGTATTCCACACTCTTCGTTTTAATAACTAGCCTCTGAAAAGTAATTAAAACATAAATTATGTTTAGAGAATAGTCAAAATCTAATTTAATATAATGTTTGGCATAAAGTATATGTTAAGCTGGTTTACCATAATACTGAGAGGAGCAGCAAATACACAGACAGAGAACACAACATTGATCCACCCAACAATTTTAAGCCGCACTGGACCATTTGAAAATTGGTATGTACAAACAATGATCAAACCATAAGTCCCCAAATTGAACAGTATTATCAGCTTTGTTGTGTAAATCTGCAAATTAAACCACAAACAAATGAATTAATATTCATAAACTAAGATCATGAAATTAATATTGTATAGGGAGAGAGAAGAGAGTATAAGTACCCTGGCATTTGGTGTTGCATATATCATGTACACTATGAGGTATATGGTTTCTATGACGCAGCCAATGGAGTTGATGGTGATGAGCATTAAAGCATTGATCTTGAGGAAGGCATAGTATAGCATTAGCATGGCACTAAACAGTGACACTGAATAAGGTATTGATTGGAACCCATCTGTTGATTTTTTCTTGAATATCCTATAAAAGGTTGGTCTGCATAAAAAAAAGGAAATACACAAGTTAAACAAGAATTCAACATGGTACGTAATAATGAAATCCCACATACATGAAGAGACAAAGAGACTCAGAGAGAGAGAGAGAGAGATTACAGTGGAGCTAGGTACACAAGGAAGGCCATGATGGTACCTATACAAATGAGAAACAGAAACATATTAATTAAAAAGAGAGAAAATTTAGAGAACTGAAAAACAAGTGAAAGATTGAATTAAAGAGGAGAAGAGAAAGAATCAAATATTAATATTGGAGAGAAGTTTGGTTTATTAGAGAAGATAGAAGTAGCTAGCTATAGCTATAGGTAGGTACCCAGAATGCCAAAAACAGAGGCCAGGTCATGAGAATTAGGAGCTGCCATTAATTCTTAGGAGGGTGAAGCTCTTGAAGCTTTGAGGCTTTGAGGGCACTGCAAAGACTCAATAACTCAAAGACTCAATGAGCTTGCTATGATTCTTGCATTGAGTGCATTTATATACCAGAGCAGAAAAGGGCAAAAAACAAAACCCAAAAAAAGAAAAAAGAAAAAAGAAAAAAGAAAAGAAAAAGGTTCAGGTTGGGTCTGAGCTGTGAACAAACTGCAATGTATGTGTGAATTTGAATGTTTCGTGGGCAACAATTAATGAGCTGGGAAGTAGCAAGCTTGGAGCCTCCTTCAATTTTCCTTTGCTCCTATACACATATAAAGTGTTAAACGGTTTCGGTTTTATACATACAAATTTATTGTGCATATACACAGAATGTATGTGTATGTATGCAGTGTGTAACCACAATATTGCTTTTGCAGTTTGCTTACCAATTGCAAATTGGCCTGTCTTACTAGCCTAGTCTTCTTGCATGAACCACAAGTCTCTTTTGGTCAACTTACAACCATGTGGGACCAGAGCAGTTTATAAACTTTATATTCCCCCAATTAACTGGTGACATAATATAAACTTTATATACCCAATTGACACTTTTGAACCATGCCTTATTTAATCCTAACTTTGCTAACAATTTATATATACATAATGGTATGTTCAAAACATTGGTTTTGTGTGCTAGCTACTTTGTAACACACCATATGGGGATTGACAAATCAAGTTGCCAACTTATAGTTAATGCAACCCAAACTAGTATTATGTATGCATTTAGATTTTCTGTTATATTTGTTTTTATTGGTTTTAATTCTAGCAATATATTGCAAATGAATAATGCTATACTTACCACATTTTTATACTTTCTCACGTGTCATTACTTTATTAGACAAAGTTTTTATTTTTATTTTTGGGTTTTTATTTTTATTTTTTAGTATCTAATGTATGAATATCATGTAAATTGCCACATAATGTGGTATAAAAATGTGAGATATCTAGCAGACTAGCACTATTGATTACAAATTTAAGAATTATAAATCCGTAAATGTGATTCCACACATCCAAAAAGTGTTGAGTCTACTTTCTAATTTGCTCTCACACCTTTAAATATATAATATAAATCTAGAATTTTTGTGAGTAATAATTTGTATAATTAAGAGTCTATTAATTATGATGTTCATCAGTCCATGCCATGTTAGCTATAAAAATCAATACGTACAAGTGTACAACCGATTAGCCACAAGAATGATACGTACTCTGCAAAGACATGAAATAATTACTTAATTTCTGATTGCTTAGTATGGAATGGTAACCTTAATTAGGTAAATTAATTGGCATATTGCAAAGCTACGTACATAAATATAATTGGAGCATGATGAAATTGATGCACCATCTAACGTGTGTATGTATATGGCTATTAACTCTTAGACTCTTAGTCATCCACATCCTCTGTTCCGTACTAATTATTGAAAAACCAACACTAGTAGCTGTTTCTTGAAATGTTTAGTGCTTTCCAGATAACGATACAGTTAAAATGGAAATGCCCAGAACACAAGCAAGTTATAAGCCTTTTGGCTTCTATCAACTTGCAAGGTTTATTACTTTGTTTGAGTCACTAAACAAAATAAAAAGTCTTTTCATTTTCTCCATTTTATTGGACAAGATCCTAAATTCAAATTATGAAAAAAAAATATATATAAAAAAGTAGAAAACTAATTAACATGTTTTGTCAAAGATCGAGTCAAGACCTGCGTTGAGATGAGAATAGGAGACCATGAACCACGTCTTAACTCACAGGTTGAGGTCCTTTCGAGTCTCAAAACAGGTTTGCTTTCTAAATTTTTTCAGAAAAAAAATGTTAGTTTTCTTATAATGACCATCGTAAATGACTTAAGTAGTGATTATTTTATGAAAAGATTAACCACTTTGCCTTTTCTTTTTGATATTTTAGGTGTTGCCTGTTTTACATCTAATGAACCATCCCAAAACGACTAAAGTTGTGATTATTTTATGAAAAGATTAACCACCTTCTCCTCCTTGCTCAGTTAGTCAGTTATGGACTTGGTTTAAATCTGAATCATTCTTGTTTTGTGATGTTTTCGTATACATATTTTCTTACACTTTTCCCTTTTTGGTGGGTCTTTTTAGATTTTCCTTATAACCTTAGTGCACCTGCAGTTGCCTAGAACACACTAAAAATGTAAAAAAGGCCCTCCCTATTGCAATTTTTGTTACAACTTACAACTTACAACTTACAAGTGCTAATTAATTAAGTTTATTAGAATTGTTATTGAAGTTGGCTTCATATTCCAGCCCCAAACCCTAGCAAAGAAGCCAATGGTCATCTCTTACCTCATGAAGATTAATCTATTTGAGAGCACGAATGTACCACCTACTGCATTTCCCTTTAGCAATATTGATTTCCCACTTTCCCTCTTGGTTAATTCTGCTTAATTTAGTGTTTTTGTTTCATCTTTTGCTTTTCATATTGTTATTGTCTAGGGATATAATGGGTACAAGGTCATTTGATTACTTTATGTGGTAAACAAATAATATGTCACATCACAATTCATATCGTGCAGTGCACAAATCATAACATACACAATTAATACGATTCATAATCAACTTATTTATATTTCATTTTCCAACTGCTTAAATACTTTTTAGGGTCTAATTATATTCTAAAAATTGAAATGATGGATTTATTCCTATGGTGAATTTTGATTTTGACTTCGAGGACAATGACCAGTGGAGGATGTGTAAATGTGTTATCACCCCACAGAGTTTGATTGTTGAAACACAATTCCCTACTAATATTCTACTTATGTTCATCAGGATAAGAAACTTGGATAAAAAAAAAATTTGGGTAAGAAAGTGATAGCTGATATAGTGATATATATCTTCTTTGTATGCAAGAGAGCAATTAATAGTTTGGTCTCGTTTTGACTATTGAGACAGAGACAAGGGATTCGTTTTGTAAATGCCAATATTGAATGGTTTGAACTTTGTTGGTGGGAAACTGTCATATGCATATACCAGAAGTGATGGGTTTATACTAAAAGGACGCCACTTCTTCATACCTTAATAGTAAAATAATAAAATTTGATATTTTTTTTTTTCAGTTATTATAAGTGGTGTGTTAAATTTGACCACTGTAGGGATGTTTATAATTTTATATAATAAGATGTAACACTTAGAATGCCTAATATGAGATTTTATATTCTCCACATAACCAGTATTGAAACTGTGAAACATAGTTGTGCAGGAGGAGTCCATTAAAGACAAAAGTTTCTCATGGGAAGATTAATTCAAACTCTGCCATGGAAAATTATATATGATGCAGACAAATAGCTAGCATAATAATTTCAATGAACATATATAAGTCTACACACATATAGCCTAACCTTTTCTCTCCCCTTTTCTTCCTTCTTTTTCTTTTAAACAGTAAGTGAATTAATGTCCTTCAACATATATAAGTCTACACCGATGATAGTACTTTGAGCCATTTTGGTATGCATACTAAACTTGGTCGTCCTTTCCTTCACTGTACATACATATTTTTCAAGACACCTATATATGCATTATATATGAGTATGGAAAGGAAGAAACATTTTAGTATGTACATCTATCAGACACATGTCTTTACACTGCTAATATGAAAATTTGATCAAAAAAGAAAACTGCTAATGTGGAAAAGTAATGATTTTTAGGGTTCAGGCCAGGCGAGTCGACCATACTTGTTCCCATATAATGAGAGCAATTGATTTTGTTTGCATCCTAGCAAGCTTTTTGCTTCTATGGAAGCCAAACCCAATGGGTTGAGCATGGAACTCATACACATTCACTCACCAGCATTACTTTGAAAATAATTAATGCTGATCTTCTAAGCATTCATAATGTTTGAGGCTGACCAGAGTGGCAAGAATGGCATATGAGACTGGTACTCTAATTTTAAATAATGTGTGAATTAATGTGCTTGAAGAACAGCTAGGAAACACTTTTTATTTAAATGGAACCACTAATACATGAAAAGTAAGATAACATAGTGATCATCGATCAAAATCATAGAGCCACGAACACACAACCACAACAGACCAGACCAGATCCAACCCGCCAAACCCTAAACATCACATAACAACACTAAACCCAACCCTCAAACCCTAATTTAACTCCTCCAGTTGCCGCCTTCAGATCCACCGCCACCTCTTGAGTAGCGAGATCCACCGCCTTCACCACCGTACCCACGCTCGCGGCCACCACCGTATCCACCGCCACCACCTCCGTATCCACCTCCACCGCCTCCGTATCCACCACCACCGCCTCCGCGGCTGTAACCGCCTCCACCTCCGCCACCGCTGCCGCGGGACTGAGCCTCGTTGACGGTGATGTTGCGGCCGTCGAGGTTCTGGCCGTTCATGCCTTCGATAGCGTCCTTCATGGCCTTGTCGTTGCTGAATGTGACGAAGCCGAAACCCCTGGACCTGCCGGTCTCGCGGTCGTTGATGATCTTGGACTCGACGATCTCACCGAAGGGAGCAAAGGCCCTCTCGAGCGCTTCGTTGTCGGTGGCCCAGGCGAGCCCGCCGACGAAGCATCTGAACTCGACATCTGCTGAGGCCATTACAAAACCCTAGAAAAGGAATTTAGGAGAAAAAAGAGCGGTGAGAATGGGAGAGACCTCAGTTAGGTTACAAGTTTGGTATATATACACAACGAGTTGGGCCACTACTGGGCCTTTGAGGTTTGGGCTCACTACGAGTGGTGAGAATGAGGCCTGTAGTTTTTTGTTTGTATATGATTATATATTTCTACCCCCACAAACAAAAAGATCATTAGGTGAAAACATTTCTAAATTGAGGGAAATTAAAGGAATTCTTTTAATCTTTTTAGTTTTCCTTAATTTTAAGAAAATTTAATTGAAAGTTTTCTATTTTTTAATTAGTGTTGGTATATAGGGAAAGATTTGATAGACAATTTTCTTTGGGTTATTACTTTTCGTCCATCCCATTTCGGTATGCATGCATATACAAATTTGGTACATACATTGCATATACTGATATACATGCTTATTATTAAAATATTAAGACACATATTTTAGTATGTACATTAAAACACACCCCCTTCTTCCTTTCTTCACTCTCTCGATCATTTTTTGAATGCATGCCTTGTATCGATCTTTTATCTCTCTACATCTACATCTTTATCTCTCTTTTTTTGCATTGTTGGGTAGCCCGGTTGAAAGAGCCGTAGAATTACTCACAATGCACCCAAGTTCAATCCCCATTTCCCAACTCAAAAAAAAAAAAAAAAAAGACGTGTCTTTGGACTGCCAATTTGGAAACATGTATGATTTTGGCTTGTGTGATATCCATTTTTCTTAGGTTATGTGCTAATTTGGAAAAATATATGATTTTTTTTCCTTATAAGGTTGGAAAAAATCCAATTATAGAATCAGGCTAGCTTTGTGAGATAAGTTTAATTGGCAAACTAACTAAGGCCATATCTGTGTTTTTGATTCTCATATCTCATATACTCCTTATGTGACACTAATGAAGCTGCTACTATATAAAGCACCCTCCTCCAATTCATTTTTGAAAGCAACGAATCTCAATTTGTAGTGACAATAAGGTCATGGTCCAAATGATGATCACATCAGTTGTTGTTTGCATCTTATCAAGCAGCTTGTTGCTGCTGTGGGGTGCTACTACTAGTACTATGGCTGCAGCTGCAGCCAAACCCAATGGCTTGAGCATTGAACTCATGCACATTTTCTCACCACAATCGCCTCTCTACCCTGGCAATATTTCTGAAGCAGAACAAATTGGTAGACTCATAGACCAATCCAATGCCAGAGCCAATTATCTATCTACTACCATGGCCTTAATGGCATCACCACAGACTGTTCAAAATCAAACTACAAGTTTAAACCCTGAAATGATTCGTCCCCGCTTGGAATTTTACCCTTTTGGCACTTACATTGTGCAAATCGGCATTGGCACATTCCCTGCAGCTCCCTTCCGCACAATCTACTTGTACATCGACACCGGAAGCAGTCTCTTATGGACACAATGTGAGGATTGTCGGAAGCCTCGCAACCAGTGCTTTGCTACCAAGGATCCTCCTTTCCCCAACTCCAAGTCCATATCTTATAAACCTCTCTTGTGCAATCGCCACCCGTTTTGTGTACTAAACCAATGCATTGATGGTTTCTGCTCAAACCGAATGTCCTACATGGGGGGCACCTCACTCACTTCCATTCTCGCAGGTATATATGATCACAAATTTCATCATTCGTCTTGAAATTTTGGTGTTTTCAGATGCTCGATATTTTAACACCTTGGTTACTTGCAGGTGAAACATTCCATTTTTTGTCAACCACCGGGGCATCCGAGGCCATTAATGGTATAATCTTTGGTTGTGCTTTTGACATCCGTAACATACATTTTGGTAAGTTTGAAGACTATAAGATAACCGGACTATTGGGTTTGGCAAATTCTCGTGAATCCTTTCCCCTGCAAATCCAAGGTATTAGCAAAGGAGTATTCTCATTCTGCCTATCACCAAACAGAGCGGCCCAAACATATCTAAGGTTTGGTAATGACATACCCAGAACGGCAGGCCTAAGAACAACACAACTAGTCCTCCTCCAAACCGTGCCCTACTACTTTGTAAACTTGTTAGGCATAAGTGTGAATGGACAAAGGCTTCAAATAGACCCATCCCTGTTTCAAATAAAAGAAGGTGGCAGATCAGGAGGGTGCATTTTGGACAATGGTAGCTCATTTACTCTTCTCATTAGGCCTGCTTACAACGCACTATTACAGTTTTTGAAGCTGTATTTTTTTAAATTCCCAAGGTTAATTAAAGCGACTGCTCCTCCGTCGTCCCAGTTAGAGCTGTGCTATACATGGTTAGGACTGCCTCATGGGTACAACGACTTACCTACTCTGACCTTTCACTTCACGAATGCCAACCTTGAAGTGAAACCAGAAGCAGCATTCACAAAGTTTGCAGCTGCTCAGCGTCAGAATGACTTTTTCTGTTTGGCCATGTTGGCACATAATACTCAGACTCTTCTCGGATCATTTCAGCAATCAAATTATAGGTTCATATATGACCTTTTCAAGGGGGCATTGCACTTTGCTCCTGAGGATTGCTCTAGGAATTCTTGAGCTGGCTACCTACCTTCAATGCTGCCCTCTTTCCATCTATTTGTATTTGAATTGCCTTTTTGGTTGAAAATAAATAAATCCACTTTGGATCGTTTTACAAATTTATAGTGTTTGGCTTCTTGTTTCTGCAGAACTAAGGATTCCTATATCTTTTACAACTTTCGTAATTTCATTAAGGATTCTTGGTGGGATAGCCTAATGAGGAAATTATGTGATTGTCCCCATTGATTGATACAACCTTGGCCTAACTTCATTCTTTGGTCATGCTAATTAATCAAAGTAAACCTATGAACCTAGTTGTCTAATCATATAAGGTAGATCAAATTGATCTCTAGCTAAATAAACTCGATGTTCAAGCATTTAGTTGACAAATTTCAGGACCAAAATACAGTTTCTAGGCCAAAAATGTACAAGTTCTGAGGCTCAACTTGAAAGACCCGCACCACCCTCTCTAAAATAATGTCATGTTCGGAAGATCACGAAATCCCACCTGGGCAGGTCTCATAAAGCACAGCTTGAGTCGATGCTGACATAAGATCATCGAGAAGCCAGAACCATCACGAAAAAGGTTCAAAAATGCCATTTTGATTATATCCTATATTGAAAAATGAAATGTTGAAAGCACAAAAAATCCACTAGTTTATTGCCATACTTGTTATTATTTGCCATTGAAATACCATCTGCTAGCTTGAATTAATGAATGAATCCTAAGAAATAAATAAGAAAAAAAAATAAAAATTCTGAAGGTTATAGCCTGAAAGTATCTGCTCAGTACAAACTGACAAACAACGTGTTTAGGGTTTAATAATTTCAGCATATTTCATTAATCACATAAAAAAGGTATTTATACCTGTACAAGTGAGGGTCTAAATAGCAAATACATCTATTCCTATAATTACAAGAAAACCCATATAAACTAGGAATTTAACACTCCCCCTCAAGTTGGTGCATAAACATCACACATGCCCAACTTGATAAGTGAACAATCAAATATCCTACTCGACACAGCCTTGGTAAGAACATCAGCCAGCTGGTCTTCAGATTTCACAAAAGGGAACTCAACAATCTTAGCCTCTAATTTCTCCTTAATGAAATGACGATCAATTTCCACGTGCTTCGTACGATCGTGTTGAACCGGATTATGAGCAATCTCAATCGCAGATTTATTATCACAAAATAACTTCATAGCGACCTTGGGTTTACACCCCAAATCTATCAACAACCTCCTTAGCCACAGGAGCTCACAAATACCATTTGCCATACCTCGGTACTCCGCTTCGGCACTGGATCTAGACACCACCTGTTGTTTCTTACTTCGCCAAGTAACTAAATTACCACCAACAAAGGTGAAATACCCAGCTGTAGACCTCCTATCATCTGCTGATCCTGCCCAATCAGCATCTGTAAATCCAATAACATCCAAATGGTCATGTTTACTAAATAACAACCCTTTACCTGGTGCGGATTTCAGATACCTCAAGATACGTTCAACTCCATCCATATGCAATTTCCGTGGGTCATGCATGAACTGACTCACCACATTAACAGCATAGGCAATGTCCGGTCGAGTGTGAGCTAGATAAATTAGTCTCCCCACAAGTCTTTGATATCTTCCTCTGTCAGTCGGAGCAGAATTGTAGCTTTCAAACAACTTATGGTTCTGCTCAATAGGAGTTGCAGCAGGCTTACAAGCCAGCATACCTGTTTCTGTCAAGAGATCAAGAACATACTTTCTCTGGGACAAAAAAATCCCATGTGAAGATCTCGCTACTTCAATCCCAAGGAAATACTTCAGGTTACCTAATTCTTTCATCTCAAACTCAGAAGCCAGGTAAGTTTGTAGCGAGGCCATCTCCTCCTGATCATCTCCTGTCAAAACCATATCATCCACATATATAATGAGTACAGTACGCTTGTTACCTCTTCGTTTAATGAATAGTGTATGGTCTGAATTACTTTGTTTATAGCCTGCAGCTTTCATTGACTTGGAGAACCGTCCAAACCAGGCTCTAGGTGATTGCTTTAGGCCATACAATGCCTTTCTTAGTCTGCACACCATACCAGACTGTTCTAGTTCAGGAATTCCAGGAGGAGGATCCATATAGACCTCTTCTTCAAGATCGCCATGCAAGAATGCATTCTTGACATCAAACTGAAGAAGAGGCCACTCCAGATTAGCAGCTAGAGACAACAACACCCTCACAGTATTCAACTTTGCTACTGGAGCAAATGTCTCCTGATAGTCAATTCCATAAGACTGAGTGTACCCCTTGGCAACCAACCGAGCTTTATATCTCTCTATGGAACCATCAGCTCTATGTTTAACCGCATAGACCCATCTGCATCCCACAGGTTTCTTCCCTTTAGGTAACTGAACCAACTCCCAAGTTCTATTTTTCACCAATGCCTCCATTTCTTCTGCCATTGCCTTAGTCCATCTTGAATCTGCTAAAGCATCCTGCAAATTTCTTGGGACAGATACAGAAGATAATTGATGCACAAATGACTTATATGACTCGGATAGCCTATGCGTAGACACATGACTATTTATAGAGTATTTGGCTTTGGCATTAGGATCTGGTTCATAAGATGTAGGTGGAATACCTCGGGTTGACCTATGTGGAAGCTTATACCTAGAGGTGTCAGGCTCAGACTCAGATTGGATACTCAAATCACCAGAAAAAGAAGGGGAAATAGGATGTACCTCATGAGACGCTTCTGGAGAAGATTGTATCAGTGGTGAAGTATGAGGACTGAGAGTTGTACTATCATCAAACAAACCTCCAAACACTGAAGAGTCAGAACGATCACTGTCACACTGCACCGCCGAGTCTGTAGGTAAGCAAGATTGATCTACCAGAGGAGGTATTTCACCCACCATACCCACTGAGCGCTCGATACTACATTGCTCGTCCTTTTTGTCCTGTAACCTGAAACCATTGAAAAACTCCATATCTATGGCATTCGACCCTTCACCAACGTTCTCCCCCTGAAGGGAAGATGCGGAACACTCATAAAAAAATTGTTCCTCATGAAATGTAACATCCATAGAGACATAGAACCGACGAGATGGAGGATGATAGCACTTGTATCCTTTTGTAGCACGACCATAGCCAACAAATACACATTTCAAAGCTCGGGGCTCCAATTTGGTACGTTGATGCCCATGTAAATGGACATACACAACGCAGCCAAACACTCGAGGTTCCAAATGCAAAATAGACGGAAGCTCACAAGAGTCAGCAAGGACATCCAATGGGCGCCGAAAAACGAGAACACTAGATGGAGTGCGGTTAATTAAGTACACGGCTGAGCTAAGGGCATCGCCCCATAAGAAGGTCGGTACCCGACCGCCAATCAACAATGATCGAGCAACCTCTAGTAAGTGTCTATTCTTCCGTTCAGCCACCCCATTCTGTTGGGGAGAATAAGAACAAGATGTCTGATGGATAATGCCATGTAAACCAAAGTAATCTGTCAGTCCTTGGTTAACATATTCACCACCATTATCCGAGCGGAGAATACGAATCGAATGATTGAACTGAGTTTTCACCATTTTATGGAACAATTGGAATACTTCACATACATCACTTTTATGATGAAGAAAATAAATCCAGGTCATACGCGTGCAATCATCTATGAACGTGACAAACCATCGAACGCCATTACAAGTAGCAAGAGGGGCAGGTCCCCAAACATCAGAGTGAACCAAACCAAAAGGAATTCCACATTTATTATCATTAGAAGGAAACACTATTCGGTGACTCTTAGCCAACACACAAGTTTCACATTGGAAATCCTGGAAATTACAACCACGAAACAACGAGGGAAATAACCTCCTTAGATAACTAAACGAAGGATGACCCAACCGCTGATGCCAGAGCCAGATCTTCTTCTTATTCGCAACTAACTGAGTACCACTAACATGATGAGCCTTACTTACACCATCCAGACCCAAAGTATCACCATCCAGATAGTACAAGTCCCCATCTCTCCTACCACTGCCAATCCTCTCCTTGGTATGAATATCCTGAAAAATACAGTGAGTAGGAAAGAAAACAACAACACAACCACGAGATGCAGTTAGTTGACTAACAGACAATAAATTGCAGTTTAAGGACGGAACAAACAAGGTATTACACAAGGTAAGAGACGAAACAGACACAGTTCCAATGCCAAGGACTGGAGAAGACACACCATTGGCATTAGTAATGAATGGTTTAGGACTACTAGATGACAAGGATTGGAATGCATATCTATCACAAGTCATATGATCGGTGGCACCTGTGTCAATTATCCATGTATTTGTACAAGAATTAACAGGAGTACGCAAAGCACAATAAGATATACCTGACTTAGCAGCAAAAATAGAAGTATTGACCAAATTTCCCTTACTCAATTCAGCCTTCTTGCCATCAGTCTTGGAAGAGTCAGCCATGATACCAAATAGCAATTCAACTATGGCAAATACCAATTCTAATACCAAATAGCAAATAGCAAATATGGCAGCGGAACCAAATAGCAAATATGGCAGCGGAACCAAAAAGAAAACTAATACCAAAGACTGATTTATAGCAGCGGAACACGTCAGAATGTACCAGCCGTCGTTCAGTCAACAAACTGATTCAAACAAGTCAAAAAACTGATTCAAATACGGTGGTACCAGCCGTCGTTCAGTCAACGTCGCAAGAAGCAGTGCACAGTAGTCGCACAGCGGGTTGGCGTCGTCGAGCAAGCGGGCTGACGGCGGGTTAAGTCGCTGGCGTCGCGCACGGTGGTCGCACAGCAGGTTGGCGTCGTCGGGCAAGCGGCTGGCGTCGCGCACGGTGGTCGCACAGCAGGTTGGCGTCGTCGGGCAAGCGGGCTGACGGGGCGTCGCTGCTGGTTGACTGGGCGTCGTCGGGCAAGCGGGCTGGCGGCGGGTTAAGTTGCTGGCGTCGCTGCTGGTTGACTGGAGCAGCAGAGGACGGTCGGCGCACAGAGAAACAGTCGGCGTCGACGTCGTCTGGGCTCAGTAATCTTTCGTCTGCCAGCAGCAAGCTACCGTACTGGGCTGATGAAGATAGGTACAGGAAAAAAAACTGATAGTTGTTTTTCCCTCAGCAAGCAGGTGGATACCAAAGTCACGCAAGGAACAAACAATAGAGCAAGATTAATCCCAAGCACACAGCAATAAGGATTTACACAGAGATTCCCACGTAAGGAACAAGAAAACAGATCAAGATCAACCCTAACACACCACCAAAAACCTAAGTCTGACGAATAGGAGTTTGGGTGGCTCTGATACCATGACAAACAACGTGTTTAGGGTTTAATAATTTCAGCATATTTCATTAATCACATAAAAAAGGTATTTATACCTGTACAAGTGAGGGTCTAAATAGCAAATACATCTATTCCTATAATTACAAGAAAACCCATATAAACTAGGAATTTAACACAAACTTCTCTTGATCTATTTCTGATTGGACTCTCATATCTGTTAAATACCACATAAATTATGCCATTTTAAGAAGTTGAAAGGTGATGTCAACTAAAAATGCATCAAAACAGGAAAGTGTGTTCATAACCCCTGCTAATGAACCATGCACTATTTACCGATGCAAATAATTTTCAATAAGAATCAGAATGTAATTGAAATGTGACATTGAAGCAGGTGTGAAACTTCATACAGAAGTACACAATGCTTATGGCATGCTGACAGATGCTTCAAAACTGGTTTTTCACTTCTACCAGTAAGAAGAAGATGATGTGTGAATGGGAGGAATGCAAAGTATGTGTCATTGTCATAATTACTTATCATTATATCAATGATTCATCTTAGCAAAACGTCCCTTAATTCTTGTCCTACTTTCTGCCCGAACCTTATTCATACCTGATGTGCTTATCATATATACCTGTTTTTTTCCAAGTAACATATGTCACTTACCAAGGTCTGAAGATAATAACAAGATGATGTGCATGGCACATCAAGCAGAAATGGAGGTGCATAAATAGCTAGGTTAAGTTGACAACTAAACCGACATCATAACTTGATGTGAATAATATCAATTCAGGCCTGCTAGTCAATTCACTACTCATAATGATGTTGGTATCAGGGTCCATATAGTCATATCCAACCATGGATAAAAAGAAATCATAATTTCCCCCAAATTCTGAACTTTTCTATCAATCAATAGGGACCTCAAATGACCCCATAAAAGTTCAACGGTTTTCAAATATAAATTTAGGCCTTAATTATTCTTCCTCTTGCCTACTTGCATCAAACAAATTCCAAAATTTTATGAAATGTTCTAAAAAATGTAGAATCTGAACAGATAAACATATAAAACTTCAGAATTAAAACACATATATTTTAGTATGTACATTAAAAGACACTTGTCTTTGGACTGCCAATTTGGAAACATGTATGATTTTGGTTTGTGTGATATCCATTTTTCTTAGGTTATGTGCTAATTTGGAAAAATATATGATTTTTTTTCCTTATAAGGTTGAAAAAATCCAATTATAGAATCAGGCTAGCTTTCTGAGATAAGTTTAATTGGCAAACTAACTAAGGCCATATCTGTGTTTTTGATTCTCATATCTCATATGCTCCTTATGTGACACCAATGAAGCTGCTACTATATAAAGCACCCTCCTCCAATTCATTTTTGAAAGCAACGAATCTCAATTTGTAGTGACAATAAGGTCATGGTCCAAATGATGATCACATCAGTTGTTGTTTGCATCTTATCAAGCAGCTTGTTGCTGCTGTGGGGTGCTACTACTAGTACTATGGCTGCAGCTGCAGCCAAACCCAATGGCTTGAGCATTGAACTCATGCACATTTTCTCACCACAATCGCCTCTCTACCCTGGCAATATTTCTGAAGCAGAACAAATTGGTAGACTCATAGACCAATCCAATGCCAGAGCCAATTACCTATCTACTACCATGGCCTTAATGGCATCACCACAAACTGTTCAAAATCAAACTACAAGTTTAAACCCTGATATGATTCGTCCCCGCTTGGAATTTTACCCTTTTGGCACTTACATTGTGCAAATCGGCATTGGCACATTCCCTGCAACTCCCTTCCCCCCACTCCACTTGTTCATCGACACCGGAAGCCCTCTCTTATGGACACAATGTGAGGATTGTCGGAAGCCTGGCAACCATTGCTTTGCTACCAAGGATTCCCCTTTCCCCAACTCCAGGTCCAAATCTTATAAACCTCTCTTGTGCAATCGCCACCCGTTTTGTGTACCAAACCAATGCATTGGGGGTTTCTGCTCAAACCAAATGTCGTACCAGGGGGGCACCTCAGTCCGTTCCATTCTCGCAGGTATATATGATACCAAATTTCATCATTCGTCTTGAAATTTCGGTGTTTCCAGATGCTCGATATTTTAACACCTTGGTTACTTGCAGGTGAAACATTCCATTTTTTGTCAACCACCGGGGCATCCGTGGCCATTAATGGTATAGTCTTTGGTTGTGCTTTTGACATCCGTAACATGAATTTTGGTAAGTTTGAAGACTATAAGATAACCGGACTATTGGGTTTGGCAAATTCTCGTGAATCCTTTCCCCTGCAAATCCAAGGTATTAGCAAAGGAGTATTCTCATTCTGCCTATCACCAAACAGAGCGGCCCAAACATATCTAAGGTTTGGTAATGACATACCCAGAACAGCAGGCCTAAGAACAACACAACTAGTCCTCCTCCAAACCGTGCCCTACTACTTTGTAAACTTGTTAGGCATAAGTGTGAATGGACAAAGGCTCCAAATAGACCCATCCCTGTTTCAAATAAAAGATGGTGGCAGAGCAGGAGGGTGCATTTTGGACAATGGTAGCTCATTTACTTCTCTCATTAGGCCTGCTTACAACGCACTATTACAGTTTTTGAAGCTGTATTTTTTTAAATTCCCAAGGTTAATTAAAGCGACTGCTCCTCCGTCGTCCGAGTTAGAGCTGTGCTATACATGGTTAGGGCTGCCTCATGGGTACAATGACTTGCCTACTCTGACCTTTCACTTGGCGAATGCCAACCTTGAAGTGAAACCAGAAGCAGCATTCACAAGGTTTTCAGCTGCTCAGCGTCAGAATGACTTTTTCTGTTTGGCCATGTTGGCACATAATACTCAGACTATTTTCGGATCATTTCAGCAATCAAATTATAGGTTCATATATGACCTTTTCAGGGCGGAATTGCGCTTTGCTCCTGAGGATTGCTCTAGGAATTCTTGAGTTGGCTACCTACCTTCAATGCTGCCCTCTTTCCATCTATTTGTACTTGCATTGCCTTTTTGGTTGAAACTAAATAAATAAATAAATCCTCTTTGGATCGTTTTACAAATTTATAGTGTTTGGCTTCTTGTTTCTATAGAACTAAAGCTTCCTATTTCTTTTACAACTTTGGTAATTTCATTAACGATGCTTGGTGGGCTAGCCTAATGAGGAAATTATGTGATTCTCCCCACTGGTTGATACAACCTTGGCCTAACTTCGTTCTTAATTTGGTCATGCTAATTAATCAAAGTAAACCTATGAAACTAGTTGTCTAATCATATAAGGTAGATCAAATTGATCTCTAGCTAAATAAACTCAATGTTCAAGCATTTAGTTGACAAATTTCAGGACCAAAATACAGTTTCTTGGCTTGGGGGTCAAATATGATACTTTGATTTATCTGCTGATATGTTCCTATGAGAGTGAGATCAGTGGTTCTTAACATTGCCAGGCAAAAATATTTTTGACCACCAGGAAGATCTCCAAACGTGTACAAGTTCTGAGGCTCAACTTGAAGACCTGCATCACCCTCTCTAAAAATGAAGATTTAGAGGGCATACCTCTTCCTCGGAACAGCCAAAGTTATTTTTCTCAGCCTAACAACAACCAAAAAGAGGTGTAAACAGCAACTTAAAACAATAGAGTGGATACCATGAGATGTTCATGCATGCAATAGACGACATTTCATTGTGCAAACCCAACCATAATTGAAGCTAAAACTGAATAAATCGTCTGCTATGCATACTTTTAGATATACAAAATGAACATCCATCACAAAATATCTCCGTTTATTTTCTGGATTTCAATGTAATACATCAATCATATAGATGCTTTAAAATAATCACTACTTGGAAGCTGATATAAGGCTGAAATTAGAAGAGTATTACATGCATCATGCATGCATATGAAAGCCTCCCCACCCAAGGAATACAGTCAAAGAGGACAAAATCAGGAAAGCAGAAATTGCAGCCCTCAAAGGCTGCTAATAATGCAAGATGTTACTCCTTTGCTCAATTCTTGGGGAACAAAGTGATTGATGTAAACTAAAAATGTAAGTGTAACACATCAAAGTACTTTAGCCACCATGAAAAGTGTTCTGTATTCTTGTTGTCACTAACACAATCTCACGCTGCACACATTGAAAACAATGATAGAATTATAGAAAGTCAAGAATAATTAGTGTCTCCTCATTGAGGATCCCTGAATAAAAAATAGGGTCTTTAAGTCTCAACTTTCCAGCATTAAAAATACAATAATGCTATACTTACTACATTCTTATACCACTGTAAAAGATGGTGGCAAATCAGGAGGGTGCATTTTGGACAATGGTACCTCATTTACTCTTCTCATTAGGCCTGCTTACAAGGCACTAATACAGTTTTTGGAGTATTATTTTTTTAAATTCCCAAGGTTATTTAGAGGGTCTGGTCCTCCAGCGTCCAAGCTAGAGCTATGCTATAAATGGTTAGGGCTGCCTCATGGGTACAACGACTTGCCTACTCTGATCTTTCACTTCGCGAATGCGGACCTTGAACTGAACCAGAAGCAGCATTCACAATTTTTGAAGCTGATAAGTGTGAGAATGACATTTTCTGTTTGGCCATGTTGGGACATGATACTCAGACTCTTGTGGGATCATTGCAGCAATCAAATTATAGGTTCATATATGACCATTTCAAGGCGGAATTGCACTTTGCTCCTGAGGATTGCTCTAAGAATTCTTGACCAAGCTGCTACCTACCTTCAATGCTGGCCTCTTTCCATCTATTTGTACTTGTATCGTCTTTTTGGTTGAAAATAAATAAATAAATTCTCTTTGGATCGTTTTACAAATTTATAGCTAGCGTTTATGATGTTTCCCTATATTAAATCTTATCTATTCTTAGGGGTTGAATCTTTCGCCTTCAATTTTCCTTTCATAATTTCGTCCATTCATATTCATTTAAGCAGAAGTTAATGGTTCAAAAATGCCTTTTTTATTATATCAAATGCAGGACTAATGATCAGTGAGATATCAGTTCCAGTGTCAATGACAGTCCCACGGTTGTTTCCACCACGAACGAAAATATTTCTGAGCATACCAATTACCAAGTCTTCGACCACCAAGACTTATGTCTACCAAATTCAAGTAGTAAGGGACTAGATTTCCATATTGCAGCAAACTTGTTGTGCATAAGCTTTGTCTTTGGGGAATGTCATTGCCAAAACGTAAGAAAGTAGAAGGGGCATGACCTGCATTGCCAACTCGTGGTATGCAATATTAAATTCGACCACTCAGTCCATGTGCTTGTAATTGGCTTACTAGGGAATGTTCACCCCAAGCTGATCCCATTATTCCTGCTATCCAATTGCCCGGATGGTCAAAATTGAAGCCAATCTGGTCTTGTCCACAGCCAAAAATTAGCTGCACAGTTTCTATATAGCCACTGCCTAAGCTTGAACCAAAAGTGAAGGTATTGCGGGCAAGTATTCCGTTGGCAGATGACCCATCATTGTAAGGTTGATGGTATGTGCAAACACCACCACTGCAAGGGACAGTTGTAAAGGTATTTGGGAAAATGATTTGATTTTAGTTGAAGCAATGGTGGAGTGATTTTCTGCAGTCTTCGCATTGTGTCCATATGATGGAGCTGCCTGTGTCAAAGAGTAAGAAGTATGGTATGTATCGCGGGGATCTATTCGAGAATGAGCCAATGCCTACCTCAACCATTAAGGAGCTGAAGATACCATGTCTATTGATTTGAACCTCAGCCCTTACACGCAGAGTTTGAGGACTTATGGTTTGTGAGGTGTTGTTGCTGTTTTTTGTGGAAGAAATGGTAGAAATGTATTGTGCTTGTGCTTTGGAATGATGGACAAGTAGTTGGATGGTTTCGGCATAGGTGAGGTTGCCTGGGTATAGGGGTGACTCTGGGGAGTCGTGGTGGACAAGCCTCATGGTTAAGCCATTGCTGGGTTTTCCAAATGCAACACTGAATAGAAACAACTTTGCAGATAAAATGAAGAGAAGAAGGCATGGCATTGCTTTGTCCATGGACCTTATTGGACTTCTCTTAGGAACAACACACACACATACATATATAGCAGTACACCAGTACCCCCTAAAAACCTGTAAAAGTTTTTCAGCACATTTATTGGCAACCCCAACATAACATCCACAAGGATATTGCCATATCCAATATATTTATGAAGTTAAAATTAAAGCAGATCCTGTGTTGAAAAGTGAAATGTCAAAGCACAAAAAATCCACTAGTTTGTTGCAATACTTGATATTATTTGCCATTGAAATACCATCTGCTAGCTTGAATAATTGAATTAATGAATGAACCCTGAGAAATAATAAAAAAAATTTAAAAATCTGAAGATTGTAGCCTCAAAATATCTGCTCAGGTTCTCTGGTCAGCGCTACATAAATCTGCATAACTAGCTACGTGTGACATTGCAGCACCAGACACCCATCAGAGTGTCTTATTCTCCCTGAAGTCTTACTTGGGATTGCAAGTTGTGTCCGGTCAATGTTGATGCCTAGCAAGTACATGTAGGACAAATAAAATATGGATTTTTTTTTCTTGTTTTAGGTAATATTTAATTTTATAATTATTTAGAATTTAAGATGGGTTTTCTATTGTCTAATAAAGTATCATTATCATAGAGATTTCTCTATTTGCTGGTGTGCTATATTTGCTTTGCTGCTTTGTGATGTTTAAACAGCCCTGACATTGGGTCTGTATGAGATTACTATCCGTATCAACAAGGAAAAATGACTTGAATGATGATAGGTTACTCGGACTGTAACATTGGTAAACAAAAATACTTGCAGTCTCTGATCTCACCTAGATATCAAAGATTCTCAGGTCTTACTTTAAGATTACCTGCGGCAAAATGGAAAGTCACGGTTGGAAGATGCTGAAGTCTCTTGAGTCTCACCCATTCTTTCTGGTCGTGTGAAGTAGAGGTTCCAAAAACCCACCTTACCAACCATGCAAAACCAAGAGCTCCTATTAAATTGGTCCTCCAACCCTCTTGCCAATATTGCAGCAAAGGTAGTGTGAAATGAAGAACACAGTAATCGTATACTGATTTCAACATGAACAAACAAACTGAGTTCATGTTATGACTAACAGAACAGAAAAAGAAGCTGTTTTGTAGCTTGAAAATGGGATGCTTTGTACATCACTAATCATTAGAAAAGAGGAACCTAATACAAAGCAATCTACAATATATCCAAGCTATTGCTTCAAAAGCTACTAAATACAGGATTAATAAAAACACTTTAAAATAATAAATATTCTGTAAAATAATTATAATAGCTTCTTTTTTTTGTCATGACTGCCTACTGGGGCTTCGGTGACTAGCAAAACGTTCTAAATTCTTGTTCGGCTCTCAGTACAAACTTCTCTTGATCTATTTCTGATTGGAAACTCATATCTGTTGAATACCACATAAATTATGTCATTTTAAGAAGTTGAAAGGTGATGCCAACTAAAAATACATCAATACAGGAAAGTGTGCTTATATGCTAATGAACCATGCACTATTTGCCAGATGCAAATAATTCTCAATAAGAATCAGATTGTAATTGAAATGTGACATTGAAGCAGGTGTGAGACTTATACAGAAATACACAATGCTTATGGCATGCTGACAGATACTTCAAAACTGGTTTCTCACTTCTACCAGTAAGAAGAATATGATGTGTGCATAGGAGGAATGCAAAGTATGTGTAAATGTCATAATTACTTACCATTATATCAATGATTCATCTTAGCAAAACGTCCCTTTATTCTTGTCCTACTTTCTGCCCGAACCTTTCGCGATTCATACCTGATGTGCTTATCATACCTGTTTTTTTTCCAAGTAACATATGTCACTCACCAAGGTCTGAAGATAATAACAAGATGATGTGCATGGCACATCAAGCAGAAATGAAGGTGCAAATTAGGTTAAGTTGACAACTAAACCACCACACCACTTGATGCGAATAATATCAAATCAGGCTAGCCAGTCAATTCACTAGTCATAATGATGTACGTATCAGGGTCCATATAGTCATATCCAATCATTGATGAAAAGAATTTATAATTTCCCCCAAATTCCGAACATTTCCATCAATCAATAGGGACCTCAAATGACCCCATAAAAGTTCAACAAGTCGCCAAATATAAATTTAGGCCTTAATTATTCTAGCTCTTGCCTACTTGCATCAAACAATTCCCAAAATCTTATGAATTGTTTTAAAAAAATGTAGAATCTGAACAGATAAACATATAAAACTTCCGAATTTCATTGGCTCAAAATGATTAGTTATTTTCTAAATTTTAACTCAGAAGTGATACTTTTGGACAAATGGTGGAGTAATACCTTCTTGTTTTCTTCTTCTCCTTGTACCGTGAGAGAGCGGTCTCTCTGTTTTGACTACTTATCTCATGTGGAACAACTCTTGGAAAAGCTGAAGAGGCTTCAGAATTCATTTGCCCTCCATGACCATCAATAGCATGACTTGCACTGCAATCGTTATATGAATGCAAGTCAGGAACCATAGAACAGTCCTGAAGATCGCTCCTTGGTAATTTTTTGGGGAAGAAATCTTGATTTGCAGCCTTGCCACAATCATTACAATCAAACTCATGTGCCTGCATGAAAATAATACACTTGACCCCTTTTCAACTTCTTTTTTTAATGAAAAAATCAATCTGCAGATACCAACATAATTGAAGCATACCTCATAAGAAGGAAATGCAGTTGGCTCTGCATCATGTTCAAAACCTGTACAGACACTTCCTGGTTGCATATCTTGTCCAGGCACCAGGGATTGGAAACCCATAAAGGATTTAACATCCACATTTTCGTTAATAGAGTTGGGTTCTGACTTTGCAAGTCCGCGAAGCTGACAAAGTATTTCGTCCTTGTGTCGCCCACAAGCAGCATTGCGGTTCTGATTCAACAAACAACATCCAGAACCAAGTTAAAATTGCAATAAATGATAGATGGTTTCAATAGGTAAACACTGTTTCCCCTTTTTTTTTTAATGAGCAACGAATAAACAACAGACAATCGAGAACTAAATGTTTCTCTATTGTGCATCTAAACTACAATGACTAGTTTGGAGTCTATGAAACAAATTTACAGTAACTTTCTATTAAACAGAAACTGAATATTACCAGCCATCTTGAGGAGCCAAAAAGAGAAATCCAGAAAAATTACTAGATTAACAATCATTTCTTTTAGTGGATGAGAAGAACATCAAGGCTATACACCATATTAAAGAGGGGAGAAGAACAATATTGAACTTTTCCTTCTTGGTAAAAAATTGTTGGCCCAATTCACAGAAGCTTAAAACCAGCTAGATCATGAGCAACATACAAGAAGGAATAAGGATTCAATATTTTCATTTCCCTATTTCCTTTAAATTTTTTTAAAGAAACAACTAGAATTATAAATTTAAGAGAAAATAGAAGTTGAATAAGTTAAAATACATACCTTGGGCAGAGGAGGAACACCCATAGCCTGAAATCTGTAAGCTGGATTGCAAACAATCAAATCGTCAAGACTAACAACAGAGGGAGTGTCCCAAACTAACAAATCCGAAAACCCATCATCCAAACCCAAAGACCCATCAAGCCCAGACCCGGCAAACCTATCACCACCGCCACCACCACCACTCTCATCACTCACAATCAGAGATTTTTTATCCATATTCTCAAACCCAACAATTGCAAGCAACTCAGTCAAAGAAGGACACCCAGTGAACCCTTCGAGAGGCCTCCTATCGTGCACCACCGACGACGACGACGACGACGAAAGGTTGTGGCTTTCCCAGTCACAGTTCTGGCACAGAACAGAGCTCTCAGTGGAGCAGAAGATGGAGGCAGGGAACTCGTCACAGGCGTCACAGAGCTGTGACCGAGTGTGCTTGGTGAAGAGCTGGTTGGCCGCATGGACCTCCTGGTCGCACGAGAAGCAGAGCTTGGCTGAGTCGGCTCGGCAGTAGAGTAGAGCCATGGAGGTTCCACAGTAGTCACAGAGACGCTTCTGGGTCTTCATGTTTTGGTGGTCTCGATCTTGTTGTCGTGGTGTTGGTGCTTCAGCTGAATCAGCTTCTTCTTTTCTTGAAAAACCATTCATTTCTTGCTCTGTCTGCCTTAATGTGTTCTTCTGGGTTCTCAATTTCTATTTTTCTTCTCTTCTCTCTAGCTAAATCTTGGAGACATTAGAGTAGCTTTGAAACAGCGCAGAGTATAAAGATGAGAGAGAGAAGCTTTGAAACAGCGCAGAGTATAAAGATGAGTGAGAGAGAGAGAGAGAGAGAGAGAGAGAGAGATGCGAGGATCTTATCGTTTCTTGATGAACAAGAAAAATCTTAAAGAGGGTACGTTGATTTTTGGCCTTTTTGGCTGCTTTCCTCAAAGATAGGAAAGTGATTTGTTTCACTTTCACCATTTGGCTAAATAGTAATGGTTGGCAATCCGTCCAGTTATTAGTACACTTAAAGTTTTTCTCTCGGAAAAGGTTGAATTTGGTTTGAGGTTGCTACTTGCCAGATGATAATAATAAATAATAGGGTTTATTTCATATTTAGTACCTAAACTTTGACCCTTGTCTTAATGTGGTACCTAAACTTTTATTTGTCTCAATTGAGTACCTAAACTTTTATTTTGTGTCTAATAGGTACCAAAATGAATTTTTATTAAAATTGTCAATAAAAATTAGGGGCAATATAGTCAAAGTATATTTTAATTATTTTCTTTATATGTTTAAAATTATTAAAAAAAAAACAAACAACAAACAAAAAAAATTAAAAATTAAAATTAAAGAATAAATTTTTTGAAGTGACTATATTGCCCCTAACTTTTGTTGATAATTTTAACAGAAATTCATTTTGGTACCTATTAGACACAAAATAAAAGTTTAGGTACTCAATTGGAACAAATAAAAGTTTAGGTACCACATTAAGACAATGGTCAAAGTTAAGGTACTAAATATGAAAAAAACCTAAATAATAATAGCTTTTTGTGTGGACTGAATAAAATAGAATAATAAAATAAAAGCTCAAGCTCAAGTGCTCAATACATTCAGACCAATAAAAAAAGTTCAAAGCTGTCAAGGTGGTTGTGGCTGACCTTCATGTCCGTAATCTATATTTACTTTACGTCTTTTAAGTTGGAAAAAGTTATAAAAGAATTAATAAAAAATAACAAAAATCTCTCTCATTAACTTAAGTGATGTGTTTCTCTCTCAACACCACAATTAAATTAAGTGATGTGTTGATGACCTCATGAATCCAGGATCTGACAATTTTTTTTCCCGGATACATGCAAAGGGGCTGAAGCTAGCCTAGACACAAGAGTCTCATGAAAGGGGTTCTCTTCCTTCACTTCATGAAGATCCCTTTTGTCTGCAACAGGGTCAGCATATATCATAAAGTTGAAAATGCACGCACAACCTAAATCCTCGTAACTCACCACCAAAGTTGGTCCAACTTCTTTTTTTATATGATAGGGGGACCAATTTGTACTCGCAAAATTCATGTGAGGAGTAGTGAATACCAATTTTCAGTAGCTTGTAATTTTTTATATGATAGGGGGACCAATTTGTACTCGCAAAATTCATGTGAGGAGTAGTGAATACCAATTTTCAGTAGCTTGTAATTCAACCCTCCTCGTGGTATGAATTAAACCCCATAAATAATATACAAAGGCCCAAGCCCTAAAAAGAAGATACAAAAGTGTTTAGCACAAGAAGAAAAACAAGGTCCCCAAAGAGGAATCAATAATATCCAAAGCTGTGTGTTCTTTGGCTGTTGATGGTGCTGCTGTTCTCCATTTTATGAGAGAGAGAGAGAGAGAGAGAGTATATTATGAAACTTAGCTTAGCTCAGCTCAGCTCATGCTATTCAAATTATCCTGCCACTTCGAGAACAGATCAATCATTTGATATGAATTAGGTGAACCAATGAAGACTAGTCAATTACAGCAGTTACACATTCTTTCATATACGTGCCAAACAACAAACACAGGCACAAGAAGACTATTCTAGACAACAACACCAGCATAGTCAAAAGTGTCTAATGTGAACTGCATAGCCTGATTTGCACATTCACCAACTTTTCTCTCATCAATTGAATGTCATTGATCATCTGCACCTGAAATTCTTCGGGTGTTATATGAATTGCAGTTACTGCACTTGTGCCCAAAAATGTGAAAGCGAACATTGCTAGTTGTGTTGCAGTCATTGCAAAGAATTGAAACCTGGAAAATTGCAATAGCAATACAATTGTTACAATCAAATTGTGCCCGAAAATTGTAGAGTAGAGCAATTATGCTTGCAATCAGGGGAAAAGTTCACAAAATAAATGAAAAGCAAAAGTAAATTGACAATTTTGGTATGTCCCATACCAGGACCGATAATGTAAAAGGATACAGCAATACCTCATATCGGTATTCCTCAGGCATGACAGTAGCTTCAATCTACCACCAAAAGAAAATGCAAAAGAAAAGAATACTAATTCAGAATCACAGTGATGTGATAACAAGCAGCAGGATGAAAAATTAAAATTCATAGGCCACTAAATAGTTTGATCCACTCAAAAGAAATCAAGGTGTAAAACAACTCTGACCCCTACTAAGAAAATAGGAATAGGAAAACAAGCTTCAGAATGGTGTAATAAGCACTAAAAGAAATCACTATTGCAAGAGCATAGTGATAACTGGGGAGGAGAGGGGAAAGAATTCAACAAAAGCCTGGAGATTAGAATGCATAGGTGATAGAAGATGTTAGCACAAGTTATGCATAGCCACACTTTTTTCAATTATTTGAAGGCCCATTGTCAATACTCAAAACACCAGTATGAAGATTCTAAAGAACAAACTAATTTGTGATTGAAAATGCAAAAGGCTTAACCACAGTCCGTACATAAATTCTCCTAAAAATCTTGGGGATGCTAAATCAATGAAACACTTAAAAGTGCATATCCAGAGCCTACATAGAAACTAAAAGACCTTAGAAGCACGAAGGAGGCAGGGTAGGGAACAACTCTACTTGGAATTCCTAAGGTGTGGTGCGGAACTGTTCCCTTAGGAGTACAGTTCCTGCTTCTAAGGGAAAAACACAGATCATCCTTAAAAACAGCTAGAATTTAAATATGAGAGGCACTAACATACTGTAGAATACACTGATTAAAGACGAAAAAACAGGAGCAAAATTACACACATCTTCATCCAACAATCTCCATATATGAGACATGTTGAGCACTGTCTTGGAACAAATGGGACAACGGTACCTGGATGATCAATCCAAAATAATATTATGAGCAACCAACCACTGTTTGACTCGTCGAATTTACAAAAATAAATAAGTTATCTCTGAAATAAAATGAAACTAACTGATTTTGGATTTGCATCTCTCTGAAGCACTCTGTATGCATTGTGTGTCCACACTTCATAATTGATGTGCCTTTAACCGAGTCAAAAAGATACTGTCAGCACAATGAAAAGTTGTTAGAACACAGCATTTTCTGTTTTAGACTTTTAAATTATCACAATGGTCAAAGCAAAAACCTCATAGCAGACAGGGCAGTGATTCTTCATGGAGTCTTCTACACATAAGTGATTATCACGCAGATCCACTCCATAGCAAGAACCTGTTTTGTTGCAAGAAAATTAGAAAAGGCAAGTCAGCCTTAAAAATGAAGCCCCCACTCTCACTCATGTTGCCATCCCCAAAATAAAATGAAAAGACTTTAAAAAAATGCCATCTAATTACAAGGGGTAAAAAAAAAAAAAAACGCTGATTTAGGCTCAGAATACTATACCTAATTTACCCACACTAAGACTAAATAATAAATAATAAGCATGGTGCATTTGAAGGTGTGAGGTGGGACAAGTTTGATTGAAAACGAAAATAACCACATTACTAATATTAGGTTCACAAAATTATATAACAAATCAAGAAAAAGAAGGTAAGTGCATACCACACTTCTGACAATGAAAGAAGTTGTCACGACCACCGACTCTGATGATCAAAAAATTCAAGGACAGCAATGATTCAATTTGAAAGAAGGGTGTAATCCAAAAAACTAGAAACCAAACAAATGCAGATAGTTGGCTGACCTACAAATTCCGCACTCATCACAATGAAATTGCCCCTTGCTGGTCTGCATTATTAACAAACAGTATCTTGATATCAAACACTAAAATTTAACACACACATAGTTGTATCCCAGCATTCAGATATCGAATTCATCTAAAGACGACTAATTGAATGAAACTATTATAGTAATATATTACATCATCGTCAAAGAACTTGCAAATGTCGCAGAAATATTCCCCCATGTTGACACCACAGTTAGAACAAAGCTGAGCAACCTGGGAACAGTACAATTAACATTCATAAGCACATTGTTACTTTCAATAGCATTGATAAAATACACAAAGACACTAATATAACACAGGAACCGCCAAATCAAACCTGTTGCTCGGTATCGCAAATTGAGCATACGACCTAAAACAGCAATTGCAAACCCAAAATAATCAACTCTATGATTATTAAATAGAACAGTGAAAGTAACGATTTTTAATTATATGAATACGTGTGGTGGTGAGGAAGGAAGGACATACTTGCTTCACGTCCTGTCTGACAAGTTCATGGCGATCTTTGGGGTTGCTTAGGGCGCTCTAAGAACCACAAAACGAACAAAATTAATACCCAATTAGCCAGGAATGTAAGCGCAGCACGCAGAGCAAGAGAGAGAGAGAGAGAGAGAGAGAGAGAGAGACCGTGGCTTCGTTGTGGCAGTGGCGGCAGGGGAAAATCTGGTCGCAGCAAGGGGTTCGAATCTTGCATCGTCTCCTATAATGATCGCATCTAAACCCAAAAACACAGATTAACACGCAAATGGAGATTAACAGAGAGATTAGCGAGCGGATTAGAAACCAAATCAACTTGAAACCCTTTGAAAACATGAAGAATTAAACTCACCCGTACTCGGACTTTCCGAAATCTTCACGCCTCTGACTCTGAGGCTGAGGAGGAGGCGCAGCAGAGTCGTCTTCCTCCATTGGTGTTATTGCTGAATGCTGGTAATCGCCTGAAAATCAATACAACCGAATGGTAAGAGAGAAGAGATACCTCGTACCAGACTCGACTCGACTCAGCTAAACTCAGGTGCCGCACCCGCGCAACCAGATTCTCAATCCATGCGAGCCCAATCATCCGACGGTCCACATTCCACAAGGATTTTCCGCTTTTATATTTTCCTTCTCTTTTATTTTTCTATTTATTTAATATTTGAGCAAATTTTAGTTTTTAGATTATCTATCTATATGTAGAAAGGGAGAATCTGCTTTAAAACGTGATACATGATGATACGAAATGCCGATTTTTTTAAAATTTTTTAATTAACAAAACAAGTTCTCGATAATAATGTAGATAAGAATCATAAGATCATAAGAGTGACTTTTTTTTCCAAAAAAGAAATTGCAAAACAAAGTCCTGTGACAATCCAAACTAAGCCGAGATGAGAAAGAATGAATGCAAATCCTATTGAATTTACTAATAACTATCACAAAAATTTTATTTTTATTGAAGCCTGTCAATTCCTTTCTTAATTTCATTAATGTCAAACTGTGAGATGGAAAAGGAATGTGCTTGGCTCCTCCAAAAACACTTTCTTGTTAATTGTTATTCTCAAAAATATCATTATAAGACATACTCATTTACTATTCCAGTAGTTTTTTTGTTCAATTTGAACACATTTAAATTACGCATGAAAATATTATTCTATAAAAGCTTGGGCATCTCATTGAGATAAAATAGAATTAATTTTAAGTTCATACAAGATTCCTTTCTAAATTATCCGTTGGCCTCACAGATACACTCAAGAAAGTAGATATACCTTGAACATAAGCACAACATGAAAAAAGAAAAATAGAAAAAAGCACAAGCAAATATCGAATTCTAGTCAAGAAATAGAAATCTTTGTAGATGCGCGGCCGGCAGAAGACATGCATGGTGCATTCAACTTCAACCCCATAACAAGTTTGACACAAACTCAAAGACAGTCCTCTTCAGAGAGACTGTGGCAAATTGAGCAACAGTTTCAAGCAACAAAGCCAAACCTAAGATGTCATTTGCAATTTTACACTGCACTTGCACTTGCATCAGAAAGAAAAACAAAGAAAAGAACAAAAACGTGTGGAAAACTTGGTCCTCTGCATTCTGCAAATCATAGCCACAAAGCCTGCTGCTAATTCCCAGATTAAAGGATGGTACAAGAGCATGAATTCATCTTCTGCATTTCTTTGTGTTTACCTGAAAATAGAAGCACCCCCAATACATATAAGGTTTGCACTCTTCAATGAATTAAGTTTCATACATTGATGCATATATGGGGATGAATTTGAATACTAAAATCAGAAACAGTTCACAAACCCAGATAATTTCTTGACCAAGAAAACAGATATTAGATTTGATTATCTACTTCAAGGATCAAAAGGAGGGTTTGAACAAACCTGACTTTTCTTTGGCTACAGGAGGCTGTACCACCACATGCATTGTAACAGCCCCACCAGGCACATCACCAAAGGCACTTATTCTGGAGTCAGCAAGTGTTTTGCTATTCTCTAAAACTCTGCCACCATGTATGAGTTTCACATCATTTACTGACTTGGGTGTCACTGTTTTGGCTGCAGTGGTCCCAAAAGCTCCATTTATTAGACAAAAAGTACTATACATATACTGATATACCACAACCAACAGAACTTCACTGATCAAAATATCCCAAGCATAATCCATCCAATAATATGATTAGTTCATCAAAATCCAATTTTCTCCAAATGTTCATCAAAATCTATCCAATCAATTAAGCATAGAACAATCAAATGAGAGTAAGGAAAAAAATATATCATATCTGATTTGGGTATTGGCTAATTACCTTGAGGCCACTCAGCAAGTAACCTTTTCTTGAGAGATGCCACTGTCATAGATGGTGCATAAGAACTGTGCCCTATATCTGTTCCATCATAAATCCGGAATTTAAGCTCAATACGCTCCTCTCTTTGACCCATAATGACCTCTTCTTCTTCTTCTTCTTCTTCTTTGATCCCAAACTTGAAAACCCACAGTAGTAATGCCCAAACAAACAACTTCCACTCAAACAATTCAGACTCGCCCAACCCACCTGCTAAAACAGAGCAAAAGAAACCCTTACGTTTTCAATTTAATTTTTTAAAGATTATCCAGCATTAAAAATGAAATACGAATTCTCATAATCTTTAATAAGCAAAAATTAAAACCAAGATTCTTTTTTTTATTATTTGTTGAAAAATATATGCTCGAATTTGATATCGAAGTCAAGAATGCATACAATGCAAACTATCAAATTATGAAATTTCGTGGAGACGATGCGTCACTGACCTCTGAGAATTCGCCAAATCGATCCTTATGTGCAAGAACATGCAAAAGCTGTGCATTCGAATCAACGGCGTCAGAACCAATCCAGCCAAGTAAGCAACTCATATGACCCAATTCACTGCTTCGATTACGCGATCGTATCAGTTTCTGTGCAACCATATAATTCGAATTTATTCATGACATAAATATTCATAAAAATAGAATCACAAATGAGTGCCCAAAAAAATAGAATCGTAAGCTCCGAGATCAGACTATGAAAAGTGTAATCCACGACGATATTTACCGAATAAACCCTAGCATGCAATCCGTTTAATAATTTCTAATGAAAATACAGATTAAAAATAAAAAAAACGGATTATGGAGTCATAAAAGCAGAAATCTCCATTACAGTGAGCGGAATACAACATTTTGATTTTGACATGTGTAGGATATATATTGTGATAGAACAGTAATTAAGATCCTAATAAAATCTCACATTCTCCGTGATTTTCCTTCATTTTCTTGGCAGCCAAACAGGGGGGTAGAGAATTAATCCCAAAACGAAAGAAAGAGACGCGTAAGAAAACTCCAACTGATATGATCTTTGGCTGTGTAGGCTTTGGTCTGCTGCTCTTCGGGGAGGGGCTAGATCTTAAACTCCTACTGATATCTCGCCACGTGTGCGAGAGAGGGTCTGCTAAACCGTCTCCAATGACGGATTTGCCCCTCTTTAAGGTCTAAGGACAGTGAGCTGTCAAGATATGATTGGTTCAGGGACTGGTTGTTATTTTGACTTTTGAGACGCGTCCCCGAGTGAGAGACAGTTGAGATCCAACGGGAGTTCGTTACTGTTAGTTACTTCACCGGCACCTCCGCTTAGGTGGGCTAGTGATCAGGTTAGCTCAAATGGACCACTGATGTGATTTTACCATAATGCCCCAATATTATAATTGGTAGAATATTAATGAAAAAACAAAAAATGAGTTCATATATGTTCCATAGGCACTGTGGTTCTGCCTCCTTGAGACCTTGGGGTATGGAAGCATAAAATGAATTGAAGATATACATGAATGAGTCTGCACTGCACACTATAACAAGCCAACTTTGATACAGTTTTAAGTGTATTTTAGATGGGCCAAATGCTGCATCTGATCCCAAACACACTTATTTATTGCAAAGACAACTTTGTCCCTGCCATAAATGTATCCCGCTTTTCATTGGATTCTGCAAGCCATGGTTATGGTTATGTACTTGGTTTTTTATCAGGATAAATATGTTAAATTCTAGGAATCTCCAAAGGTAGTTGATCAAAAGCATTACAAACTTTTCATCACATGGAATGATGAGAATCCAATTCTAGTAAAGCAAGAGTCAGTAATGGAAGAGAATGAAACATATTCCCAGCACTAGAATAGAGTAAATAAATTTAATCCTTCTTTACCGTTTTGCCTAGGGAGATGCACTGTGCACAGTAAAAATTCTCAGAATTTTCACTAGGTAATGGAAAAACAGCTGCAAGCATACAATGTTGCACCAGTGCAGCTAAACTTATGCAATGTGAATGTGGACATGTTTTGAGGTGTAAAGAAACTATGTCCAACTTTGGGATTACAAGAGACTACAAGGTACATGATAATGCAGACACAGTTTGGTTGCTGGGTGAGGCAGAGGTACAAAATGGTACAGATTGGCCACGTAGTCTTCATTTCTTCTTCACAATGGAACACTGAAAATTTCATGCATGCCCTTTTCACAATTTTTAAAATTAATGTTTGGTTTGAAACTTTGAATTTTCCAGATTACAATTGACGGTGATTGATCAGCAAAAGCAAACAATGAATCCTTGTTATTATGTGATTCTCTGGGGCAGCTCCCCACTCAAAATGATCTTCTCCGTTTCTCTCAACTGCATTCATATGCTTGTTTTACTCCATTGAGGAATCTTCACAGACTACTTAGGTATTAGACTATTAGTTTTATTCATTTTCTCCACAATGCATTAATGCATCAACTTAATCTGATGTATACCTTAGCTAGGACCATAGGTGCCCACTGGTGCAAGCTGCCAGATGAAATTATTTCAGGGGATCACATAGATATGGGGGTCCATTAATTCACTAAAAAATTGGGTACCTGTAGCTGTTAACATGTTGCAGTATGGCTCATCCCCACAGCAGATGTGTCATAACTTGCAAATAATTCATTATTTTCATCATGTGTATATGAAATTAGGGGATTTAATTTGGTTGTAAAAACAAACTCAAACATGTTGTATGTGTAAGTTGTACCAGTAGTGTGACTACTGTCATATTTTCTCTGTGAGAAGGATGTCTGTGACTTGGAAAGGAATATGTATTGGAGATGCCATCTTTTTCTTGCTCCGCACTAAGAATATGTGGAACTGTAATTTCCATAATGGGGTTGACACTGACTACCAAACAGAAAACCATCGTTCGAGGGAGAAGAGCAAGAGAATCAAAGAAAAGGAAACAAAGTGGTAAAAGGAAGAATGTAATACCTTTCTTTATCTGTGATAAAGTTGAAGAATCCATACCCTAGGAAAAATAGACCTTCCTTCATAATTAAAAAAGACCTTTCTGTAACAGTTTTTTTCAGGATGCTTAAAAAAGTTTAATTAGTATACTTATCACAGGTTGAAAAAAAAATGAATATATTTTACTTGTTAGAAAATCGACAAGGTTAAAAGTCACTATCATGGTTTGGAAGCTAGTTCATTTGAAACTCTAGATATTTTGCTCTGTATGTGTTTCCAATTCTCTCAAGAGAATTTTCTAAGTACAGTACTTTGTTTACAGGATATTCTATATGTCAAGACTCAAGATTGACCATAGAAAGAAAAAAGAAAAAAAGAATATCTCTTTATGTTGAATAAACTGATTTAGAGGTTATTCACTTGAATTTTAGTTTGAAGGTAGTCTGCATTACTGCAATATGTAAGTTTCATATCTTAAAATGTATTGCATGTTTTCATTTTGGACATAACCATTGTAGTGGTAGTACTCCAATAAACTGAAACTAAAAAGAATTAGTATGTTGTGGCTTTCAGAATCAGATTCACCAAATTATATAGTGGTACACCAACACAGAAAGTATAACATAAAGCTAACTTCATTAAGAATAGGAAATAGATTACAAGCTATAGCTAATCAAATGCTACAAAGTACTTACTGGACACATGAAACACTACATAGACTTTGAATACAGAGCTCACACTACAATACTACTAATTTAGCAATTGGAGCCAATTTTATTTTTTTTTCCAACATGATATTTAATAAGTAGTTTAAATTAAGACAAAGTCTGCTGGTAAGGCTTCAGCTTTGGAATCAATTGGCCTTTTAGGTGGAGGGACATAACTTCATTGGTTGATCCCACCAGAGTTCCACCTATGAACACTGCTGGCACAGGTGCACTACACCCCAACCTCATAAGAGCCTTCTCCATTTCCCTGCCTTCAGGGTCTTGGTCAATCTCATACACCACAGGGCTCACCCCAATCTCTTGGAATAGAATGTTAACTGCATAACACAGGCAACATGAGCTCTTGCTAAAAATCACCACACCCTTCTCTGATGCCAATCTCATGACTTTGTCCATCTTGACAAACTTGATGATCAAAAATATATATGAACTTTTTAATATGGAAAGTTTTGCCTAAAATGGAAAGGTAGTAAGTAACCCAAGGGAAGAAACTGTAAAAGGGAAAGTACTCCTTGAGTCACCTAGCTAAGGGTACTAATTTATTTAAGACCTCTTAACCATCGGATCGAATCCAGAGTGAACTCGATCCAATGGTTAAAATGGGGTTTTGGAGTTATGAGGAGGAGAGAATTAGGCTAGAGAGAAGTGTTTGAAGCTTAAGGTAGGTTGAATATTTGAGCTCTCATGCTGGACTATTTATAGGGACAGAATAGGGTGGACTGCTTTCTTTGAACAAGAACATTCAAAAGAGAAATAGGGATGGTCTTTATTTAGATGCCAAGCAAATAAAGCAAACTTTCAAGATACAGACCACTGTTCTATTAGTCTGAACTAGTTGGCAGATCATGTATTTCCTGCATGCAATACTAGTAATTAGCTACCAAAACTATCAATTTCATAAATATATTGCTAGCTGAACAATTAATATGATTTCATATATATTGAGTGGTGCAATTGATTTGTGACAGACGTGTACACCTATGCACCATATCTTCAGGTTGTTCAAGATTTCAAATAATATACTCTCCGTCTAGACACACAACAAAAGTAGAGAAAATTATTCTAAAAGGCGGAAGCTGGTCAATTTATACCAGATTCTCTCAATCACCTTCCTTGAATCCTTGTGCAGAAAGATGGGGAATGAGATAGATGGCTTTCGGTGGCTGCATGCGATTCTTTTGTGATGCCCCCACCAACTTGCAAATGATTCCTTCTAACACAAACTGTTGATCGAGTTGAGAACTTGAGACATTAAAGTTCATATAAACTGTTTTCTGTTCCATGTCATGTTGATGAGCATATTGATGCATGCATATGTAAATATGACTTTTAGGCATTCATATTACATAAACATGTATATATACAAATATTCTCTTTTAATGTGAATTAGCATAAAAAAAACATAAATATTCTCTGTCATGTAGTAATTTGCTTATTCTTTGTTCATGTGAAGGCCATATTGGAGACCTTTTTGGCCTTTTGGATTTGGAGGAATACAAGGCCCAAAAAGCTTAGGCATCATTTCATTGTCTGTCTCTGATCTCTCAGCCAAAGTGTGCCATGCATGTGGCTTACTATGAAATTCACTTGGTAAGTGTTAACTTGCCAAGTGATATACACAGATACCTCTGGGAATCAAAGGAGGCCCCAATTACTCTGTGACAGCTCCAGAATGCTGAGAACCAACCATTTCATCTTTTCCTTCGAGGATCAACACCCCCATCCTAGTATAGTGATTCATATGCAAAGGCTGGATTCTTATATATCTTATTCTGATTCCATATTAATTAAAAAAACTAAAAACTAAAAGAAAAACTAATTTATTGTACATTTTATCAGTATTATATATATAGTGGTAAAGGGATAGTTCTTAGGCTGATGTGATTGTCAATTCAACAAACAGGGATCCACTTAATTAAGGCAGTGGATACATTTTGTATTGGAAAATTTTGATCATGATACGAAGTGATGCTTTGTGGAAATCTTATTCTATTGTAGTAGTCTAAATTAATTTGCATGGAACATTCTTTGGTCACAAATGAAAACCCTCCTCAGTTTTTAGTCTTATCATGAAATTTTATGTATAGGTCAATGCAGTTGGTTACATTGCTGATTTGGTAGATAGGAAAACTGCATGCAATATGCAAGTACTTGTAATTAGATTGAGTTTCAGAACTCTCCAGGATACTTTTCATATGATCTGACTTCATTTCATAATTTATTGAATGTAGCCAGAAAGTTAGGTAACATAGCAGAAAAACAAAGAAAACCTCAATACTACATGCATTTTCTCTATAAGCATGGTATTGGGGCTCTTTTCTGTGTATATACTACAGCATTAACTAACATAGCTTTGTGTGTAATACATAGCTATTAGTTATATAGCTAGAAGGGTAGCTAGCTAGAACCAGATGGCTTTGGCATCTTTGAGCATTTGTTTTAGAGAGCCATCAACATGGAGGGAAATGATATCCTTTGAGGAGCCTACATATCTTCCACCAATGAACACAGCTGGGACTGCAGGATTGCACCCAAGTTGCTTTAGTGCCCACTCCATGTCCCTCCCATTGGCATACCGGTCAAGCTCGTGAATTGCAGGGCTTGCACCAAGTTCATAGAAGAGTGTCTTCACACTGTGGCATATGCAGCAGCTACTCTTGGTAAAGATCACTGCAGCCTTCTCTGAAGCCAATTCCCTTACACTCTCCATTACAAGAAAAGTACACAAATGCAAACAGGACTAGTACTGTAAAGGGCAGAGAAATCACTTGCAATGCAGCCCAAAACAGCTCAAAACCAAAAAGGTAAAGATTTATGGGAATGCTAATTGTATGTAAGAGTAGTACTCTAGGAAGCTTGAGGCTTGGCTATGGTGGACTTTGTGATTCATCACCCTATTTATAAGGGGCTGGAGGAGGATCAGAAACAATTGAAAAACCACAAAATGGATAAGAAAAAGAAAGTTGCTTTTAGATATTTGTTTGGATAAGAAAAATGGCCCATATGATTTGCTTGATGGGGACCTACCCTATATGCCATAAACAAATTGCATGCAGCATATGTAATCACACTGTAATGATAGATAATTCAGATCTCCTGGAATGTCCGTACTATGATCAGCAGTGTTGAGGAATAAGATTCATAAGAATCATATATATAAATATATTATGATTATATATTAACAACAAACACTTTCGGCCCTTGTTGGTAGAATCAAGAATACTAATTAATATCAATATTAATAAGTATTTATATAGTGCCAATTGACTCTTTAGGGAAGAGGGGGACAATAAGAATGAACTTTTTATCATAAATTATTCACATTACAATGAAGGAAGCCCTTTTCATTTAATTGCAATTATTTTTGAAAGTCAGAGGCTAGCTAGCTAGCTAGGAATAACCCAATTAAGAGGATTCTATATATATCCAACACGTACTCTTTGACAATGAGTATATATGCTAAATATATACTTTAAGATACATATATAACTGTACATGAGAACCATCATTAAAAAGTCACTTACTGAATAAACCCAAATCTGATTAGCTTGACTGTAGGCATCTTGATGCATAATATTAATACACTTCATCAACTAAATTTCATGCATTGAGGCTAATTAAAACCTTTCTTTTTCCTTTTTTGTTCGGATTGCATTGCATGTTGTGTTTGGTTCTTTGTCATGGTAGTGTGATGTACGTGGCTGATGAGGATCAAAGATAGATAGAGTTTATCCAATCCAGTTCTACTTTTTTGCAATATATGGTCCCTCCATCAAATTCATGGAATATAAAACTGTGACTAACTAATTAACCGACCTATACTATATATATATATATGTATCATTTTTTTACATATTTGTTATTTCATTTATGCGAACTATATATTGATTTCTAAATCTGGTTCAGCAAATGTTGATGCATGAAGTATGCATCCCTCCAAGATAGATTGGCCATAATTTGAATGCTCAAAATCCTTGCAAAGGAAGTAAAGTTGTTTAGGGGACACTCATATGGTGTCAGTCAACAGTTCTCGAAACCCTTGCATACATTTGCGAGTCTCCAAAAAGTTCTCGAAAACTTGTATACATTTGTGAGTTTTCTAATTTAAACCACATATTCAGCAAATATTATTGTTAACTTAATCAACAATCTAATTTTATACTAAAAAGATTTCCAATTAGTGAGTAAATTGCCCCATCCAAAAATTTGAAAAAGCCTTCATTTTACGACCGACAGTTGAAAATAAATGTATCTTCTCGTTTGTTCTGCATGATTTTATATGCAAAAATCCTAATATTAAACTTCGAGAATATGTACTTGGCCAAAAAAAAAAAACTTCGAGAATATGTCACGTGTCACTATGTCAGTCACCAATATTACATATAAATAAAGCCATTCGTGATGCATGACATGACCCTTGTCCTCATCAATCATACATGCTTGACAAGGCATTTAGGATTGGGTGGGGCGTTTGTGTAAATTTAATATTTTGGGTGGGTAGACAGGAAAAATAGAGGTTGGGTTGGGCTGTTGGTGGGCTTCAATTTAGCTGACGTAGTAAAACCCATTGGATCCACCTTGTACTTAATGGTCCTCCTGAGAATGGGCCTTATTAAAAGTCGTAGACAGAAAGTTTGGGCCCAATATCTTGTAGAGCATTGATTCACTTCTACTTTTGTTTTCTGTTCTCCCATGCTTGAGAATTTACTTTTCTTTAGTATGATGAGAAAATATGCTTAAGAGATTTCTAGAGCTATATGCGTTTTTTTTGTTGTCGAATAGAGCTATATGCGTTAAACGCAAGCATCGAAGCTATTTGTGGTGGTCAATCTCAGAGGTTCTATACCGCAATGGCATGCCTTCTTACATTACATTTATTCCATTTTAAAATTATATTTAAAGTACAAGGATGATACAAATTTTATTGATAAGAATGGTATGAATATGGTATAAGAAATATACGAATGTGTATAAAGAAGATACAAGTATGATATAATAAGGGTATGAATCTGATATGGGAGGGGTACAAATACAATACGTTTGTACCATTCTTTAATCATATTTGTACTTTGGCTATTTCATTTTTACCTTTTTTTTTTTTACATCATATTTGTACTCTTTTTTGTCAAAAAATGTACAAAATTGTAATTTTAGATATTTCATTTTTTACTCTTCTATGGTAATTTCAAGTAATTTGCTACCCACCCATAATGAGTGGGGTGCTCTACTAACCTCTAGAATTTTGGGGGCGTGCTTAAGAACACCTCGCTCCCCTAGTTTAACTTTTGTTATAGTTTTTTGAGAAAAATTTTCCTATAACAAAGATATGGACTTACTTAGCATCTTAAGATATATAAAAATTTTTGAAATTGAAGAAATTTGTATATGATGAATTATAAAAGCATAATTGTCATATTATTTAATTGAGATACTAAATTAGTCTGATCCATTTTGCATGGAAGTATAATTGTCTCTATGCCCTTTTTATATCATAGTTTTGTTTTTAGTTAAAATAATTAAGCCTTAATTAAAGCCAAAGTTATTTTTCTAAAAAAAAAAAAAAACCAAAGTTATTTTGTAAATTTTTTTATAGCGTTACAATCATGGAATTAAATTTTGAAAATTTCTCTAAATTTCTTTGAAATTTTCATTTTTTTTAGGTTTCAAAATATTATGATATTGAAATTGTCGAAATTTTGTTAAAAGTTTTAATTATTTTAGTCTAAATTTCTAATGAAATCAAAATTCTTTCAAAATTTTCAAAAAATTTTATATTTTTTTAATTTTTGAAAGGCTTAATTGTGTTTTTACCACCCAAAGTTTACATTGATTCTCATTTTACCACCCAGAACTTTATTTGTCTCACTTTACCACCCAAAGTTTACATTGATTCCCACTTTACCACTCAGAAATTTAGTTGTCCCACTTTACCACCCAAAGTTTACATTGATTCCTACTTTACCACCCAAAATTATTTTTCGTGTCCCAGTTAACCTTTTTCGGTCTATTCTGTCACTCTAGATTCAGGGGGTAAAGTAGGAATCAATGTAAATTGTGGGTGGTAAAGTAAGAATCAATGTAAACTTTGGGTGGTAAAGTGGGACAGATAAAGTTCTGGGTGGTAAAGTAAGAATCAATGTAAACTTTGGGTGATAAGTGAGACAAATAAAGTTCTGAGTGATAAAGTGAGAATCACCCCAAACTTTGAGTGGTAAAAACACAATTAAGCCTTTTTGAAATTCCAAAATTTAACTCCTTCGCAAAAACAGCACCTTCCTTTTCTAAAGTTTTTACATCCCAATTCCCAATACTAAACCCTCGAATGTTTTGCGTTATATCCCAAGGGTTTAAATTTCGAAAATTTCGGCGAAATTTCGGCGAAATTTTCGATTTGAGGAGGGATCGAAATCGAAACGGAGTTTTGTTAAATTTTCGGGATAATTTCGACGAAATTTTCAAAATTTTTGAAATTTCGCCGAAATACTCGAAATTTCGTCGAAGTTTTCGCTGGGCAGCGGCAGGGGGAGATCGGGGGAGAAAGTGGAGGGGCGGCGGCAGGGGGTGGCTGGGGGGCGCGGCAGGAGGGAGATCGAGGGCGCGCGGCAGGGGGGAGAAAGTGGTGAGGGTGAGGTGGCTTGGTGATGGATTGGGGAGAGAGAGAGAGAGAGAGGATGACGAAGAGTCTGGAAGAGATAAGAAAAAAAACTGGAGATGTCACGGGGGAAAGGAAAAGGAAGGAAAAAAGAGAAGGAAAAAAAAAGGAAAAGAAAAAAGGAAAAAAAAAAAGAAGGAAAAAAAAAAGAAAAGAAAAAAGGAAAAAAAAAGAAAAAAGAAAAAAAAAGGAAAGAAATAATAAAAAAGAGAAAAAAATTAAAAGGTTTAGGGTTGATTGGGATTTGAGGCATTTGGGCAATTGTAAAGAAAAAAAATGGTTTTGAATTTTTTTTGACCATTTTGAAGTTTCGTTTAGTTATTTTTAAACCCTAAATCAATAAACTTTAATATATTTTTATATAAAAATAATTAAAAATACCATAAAGGGCCTAAATCCTAATATATATACCATATCCTAAACAATATAGAGTATAGATTATAAAATATATAGGGTTTAATGTATAGATTATAGAGTATAAATAATATACTAATTTTATTTATTCATTATACTAATTTTATTTAACAGTATTTGTCTCCAGCGCACATTATATTCATCTTATATCATATGAAGCCTACTATATATATAATTAGTTTCTTCAATGTTTTTTATCAATTTAGTAGATAATATGTTAAATAAACATATGGTAAAGTTTCATTCAAAATTTCCGTATTTTGATAGTAATTTCCATCGTTTCCATCTAATTTTTGTCGAAATTTAAAAATCTTCCAAATTTCCGTCGAAATTTCCATCGAAATTTCCATCGAAATTTCCTCGAAACCCGAAATTTTATTCCTTGGTTATATACTTATATATTAATATTTATAAAAAATTTCGTTGGCTCTCCTCAATTAGGGCTTGCAGGGAGAGAGTGTAATCGGAATTGGACCATTAGGATTAGGGCTTTGCAGTGACAATCATAACCTTGTGAGGCTTCAACTTGCAATCGGCGCCAAGGTTGAAAGGAAGACTCTTTGGTAAGTAGATTTGGTTCTACCTATCAGCTAAAATAGATTTCGAATTTGAACTTCATAGGCTCAGCATCATATTCAAGCATCCAAAGTTCCAAACCGTTGTTTCAAATCCTTGGAACCAAAACAGAGTCTTAAAGTTGGGTTTTTTTTCTTTTTTTTTCTTTTCTTTTTCTTTTCAAAGAATGTTAAATTTCAATTCTTCTTAGTCAAATGGTTGGATTGCACTTGGCTAGAGGGTCTATAAAAGTTAATAATTTCATTTTGGGTTGTCATATTTTGGTTTGTTTATGCTAAAACCATTCCTTGGACTTTAGGTGAAGTTCATTGTATATCGTGGTGTTCTTTTTGTGATTGGCTTTGTTGTAGTCTTGAAAGTTTCTCACCTTTTTCATTTATTGGCTGCTAGGTTAGGCTAGAGTTCAGTAAAGGCTGAAACTTTTTGAACTTGTGATTGTGGGTAATACTTTTAATGTCAATGTTGTTTCAGAGTAGCTCAAATGGCGGATAACCAAGAAATATCTGAAACAATGTCGGACGAAGCATCTGAAAATGTACAGGAAACTCGCGATGAGATGCTTTCTAGGCACAGGTGATTTGTTCATCAAGTCTGCGTTATCAGTTGTTTTCTTTTGATTATGCTTATGGTGTTGGATTTGGCTGGGGTTTTATTGGTAATGAAAATAAGATGAGTTTTTTAAATCCATATAGTATTCAATTACAATTTACAATTTACAATTTACAAATGTGGTCGTCTATTTCTATTATGAAGGCATATATTCAATGTATTTGAATTTGTAAAATTGTAATTGTAAATTAGATGATCATTACATTTTGGGAGCTTCTATTTGCACTAAAAGAATACTCACCTCACCCACATCCTCTCTACGCCAACTTTGAAATTTTTGAATACTACAACTTTGCACTAAAAGAATACTACAATTTTTTAATAGAATACCAAACATGCCCTTAATTTTCTCATACCACCTCCATAATCTCAAGGATACCCTTCCCTGGTAACTTTTTTGCTGCTCTGGTGACCATGGCCAGAGCCTAGTGCCGCTGGGGCCATGGCCAGAAAATTTCTTCTTGCTTTCTTTTCTTATATTGATCCTTGAATGTAATTTGTTTTGAAGGATAAAATATTAAAAAAAAAAAAAAAACATTCTATAGAAGGTGAGTGCAACAAGCATTTTCTTTTTATGCAAATAGAACTTACACAGGTGTTTTCATGTTTTTCAACAAGTGGTTGATAATAAGAATGAGGATTCACTGTAGCCTGTAGGTTAATTGAGGCTGGTGCCTAATTATTAGGTCTAGTCTTCCAATTTTCCCATAGATGATTCATGTCATTCCCCTATGACATTTTTGTGTATTCAGGAAGGAGATATCAAAACTGCAGGACAAGGAAACTGAATTGAAAAAGGCAGCAGCCAAAGGTAGCAAGGCTGAACAAAAAGCTAAGAAAAAGCAGGTGGAGGAAGAGATTTCTCGACTTTCTGCTAAGCTTAAAGAAAAACATGCTGAAGAACTTGCATTATTAGGCTATAGCACTAGTAATGGAAAGGAAAAAAACAATATTGACACTTTAGTGAAGGCCATAGCTGGAGTTTCTGTCACCAGTCAACCTGATAGTGCAAAGCCCAGCAAGAGTTCAAAGAGGCGAGAAAAAAGGGCTCAGCAAGATGCAGCTAGGGAGCAAAGAATTCAAGAAGAGCAGAGCAGCATAATAAGTGATCGAATGGTTGAGAATGAGAAACTAGAGAAAAAGGTTGAACCCCTTGGTTTGACCATTAATGAAATAAAACCCGATGGTCATTGCCTCTACCGAGCTATCCAGGATCAGCTTGCCCACCTCTCCGGAGGTTTATCACCTTACACATACCAAGAACTTCGAGAAATGGTGGCTGCTTATATGAGGAAGCATGCATCTGACTTTCTCCCATTCTTCTTGTCAGACAATCCAGTAGAAGGTGATTCTGATGATTCACTCTCAGAAAGGTTTGAGAACTACTGTAAAGAGGTGGAGTCAACAGCAGCATGGGGAGGGCAGCTAGAGCTTGGGGCTTTAACTCACTGCCTTAAAAAGCATATCATGATATTCTCAGGATCCTTCCCTGATGTGGAGATGGGTAAGGAGTACAAATCTGATAGCGGGACCAGTTCTTCTGATTCGAGTATTATGTTGTCATACCACAAGCATGCATTTGGGCTTGGTGAGCACTATAATTCTTTGGTCCCAATATGATCAAATAGCATCATCATCCACAAAAACACACTTGGCTTGCTCATCTGGTTTGTAAGTTGTGGTGAGAACAAGCACGTTTTGAGCTCTAAATTAATCCTTGATACTACAGTAGACAGTGACTATTCAGATTGATGTTTATTTTATCATTTAACTTTCTTTAATGTTCTAAATTTTATGGACTAAGTTGTGTACCTAAATCTTGTTTAATGAATATTTGACATGTGTTAGAACCGGTTCTGGCTTCTACTCCAAATAGTAGGCTCCTATTGAACCCCAGTCCCCTAGATTGTTACGTCATATGACTCATATGGAATAGTATAGGCTGATATATATATAGATATGCCATGGGCGTTGGGCCTGTGGGCCAAGTTATTGATTCTGAATTGTGGGCTCTCTATCTGGTTTTAACGAGGGTCAGAGAGCAAGGCCTTTCCTATCCACTGTTATAGAATAGTTGAAGCTAATCCCACTTGCTAACTGAAAGCTGCAGCCTGCAGCACAAGATCATACGGCCAGTCTCAGTTTCTACTTGGATTTGGGCCCTGGCTTCTTTCCATGGGCCTATGATGGGCTTTGGCTTCTTTTCATGGGCCTACCAGTGGGGCAACTATATTTTTACCACACAAAAAAAGAAAATCCCAGAGTCAAGTCTACAGACTACAATCCCAATACTCATAAGAGTTGTGGTTTTTTTTTTATTTCATTTTTTCGAATAAGTAAAGAAACTACAAAAAATAAGCATAGTTTCAAAGGCAGAATCCTACTCTAAACAAGTAGTAGTACGTCTTTATCTAATCCATTTTGTGATGCCAAAAACCACCCTCGCATTAATTTGTTAAATTTCTAGACATCCACACACAACAAAGAAATGGATCGAGATGCACCCATATTCATTCATCTCGAAAGAGTATTGTTGAGAGTAATATGGAGCAATGTCCCACATCGGAAAACTAGAGCTTAGCATATGTGCTTATAAGTCTTTGTCCTCTTCACCTATTGCCAATTGGTTTTGGGATTGATGCCTAGATTTCTTTATGGTATCAGAGCAGGTTATCCACGTGATGCGTCTAACGTCCACACGTACTCCCACGTCACCCAATATAAATTGCCTACGTGTTAGGCTTAAATGACGCCACACATGCGAGGGCGTGTTGAGAGAAATCTCACATTGAAGATGTGAGAGCCTTGCTAGTGATTTATAAGGGTTTGGGCTACTCCTCCCATTGCCAATTAGTTTTGGAATGGATGCCTAGAGCACATATGCTAAGCTCTAGTTTTCCGATGTAGGACATTGCTCTACATTACTCTCAACACGCCCCCGCACGTGTAGCGAGATTTTGAGCCTTACACGTGAACAAATTATATTGGGTGACGTGAGAGCACGTGTGGCTGTTGGGCCTTATACGCGGATAACTTGTCTCTGATACCATGATAGAATTAGAGCATCCAACCCAAAACCAATTTGCAATGAGAGGAGTAGCCCAAACCCTTATAAGCCACTAGCAAGGCCCTTACATCTTCAATGTGAGATTTCTCTCAACAAGTATGAAGACCACCAAAAGAGAAAAAGTTGTTGAGAAATGATTAAATTATTTGTAATTGGATTATATCAGAATTTCACTATAAATGTCTTTCACAAAGGCCAAAGGAATATTTTCTAGCCACTTAAATTTTCTCTATATGAGCTGAGATCATGTTCGTGATCATCATGTGGCGAATATGCCCAATTTCTTTTTTTCTTTTTCTGTAGCTTTGTCAACCGTACCTAAATTTCTTTTTTTTTTGAGTAACTTCTTAGAAAAGAAATAATAATCCATATATAGGAGATCGAGGAGATCGAGCTTTGAGAAAGCAATCTTCTTTTGGAACCTCATGCTGTAATCAAACCCAAATTAGAATCATTATGATCAACCCAAAGATTGGAATCACATATATTTATGTGATTGGCATGCAAGACATCGAAACTTAGAATGTAGACTTGCACAAATGACTTAGAATTTTAATATATTAATTAATATATTGTTCTAAAGAATGAACCCTTCGAAATTTCGAAAAGCTAGCCACATGTTAATTAAATTAGGCAGGCTAGCAAGTGGCTGTATAATCTGATATAAGAGCTATTTGGACTTTTTCCCTTTAAATCTTCTGAAGATAATAGTTTAATGTACAAACATATATTAATTTGTTTCTATCCCAAGAAATTGAGAATATCTCAGTGGCATATATTTCTTTCCTATTTGTACAAACATGTCTAGTATATATGTTATCTTTATCCTTATTACGTGGCTTTTCATGCTTGGAAGGGCAGATCTTAATGAATTAACCACCTTTAATCAGAATCTTATGCATGCAAATTTCTTCTTTAATAATTACTTGACTTTCTATACAAGCTGCTTTCGGTTCTCTCTTGAGTTGAAGAGAGCTAGGATGCGAATCTTGTTATTCTATCCACTCCATAAACCCAACTTCGATCTTTCTCCACTTATCTACCAAGATGCTACAGAATATTTAACTGGAGAGGTGGTAGAGAATTACCAAAATACCCTAGCTTATCATGGGCACCATTTATTGGTACTCACAGATCGATATCCCACCTTGCTGTCACAATTTGCATGGATGCGACTTGCTTCTTCCATATGGGCAGTCGAAATGACAACTTTAGCCTCAACTTTGCCAAAATGCTCACCAGATACATGAACATACTGATGTGCAAGTTGTCATTTCACTCTGCAGACAATATGATCAGCTATAGGTTACTATCAAGTAATCATGCATAAAGGCTAGGGTAATTTGGGAATCAACTACTTGACCCCTCTTTAAGCTTCTATTAATCAACCAGTATAAATAGAGCTATAATGGACTTCAACTTCATCATCATCAATTCATCATCAAGCATAAATCTCACAGACTAGCTCGATCTACGAGACTACTAGGACACTCACATATTTCTAAGTACACTCACATATTTTCTAAGTACACTCTCTCACACTCAGAGTCACAGCCAGCGATCGATATGGACATGGTGGCGAGGTTGGTGGATGAGAAGCCGTTGGTGATATTCAGCAAGAGTTCATGTTGCATGAGTCACTCTATAAAGTCATTCCTACATGGGTTTGGAGCAAACCCTACAGTTTACGAGCTTGATCAAATGCCAAGTGGACAAGCACAACAAATCGAACGGGCACTGTTGCAGATGGGGTGTAGGCCGAGTGTCCCTGCTGTCTTCATAGGCCAACAGTTCGTGGGAGGTACTAATACAGTCATGGGTCTCCACGTACAGAACAGGCTTGTCCCATTGCTCATCAGAGCTAAGGCTATTTGGATTTGGAATGAAAGGTAGTATACTATATATATATATATATATATATATCTCTCTCTCTCTCTCTCTCTCTCAGTACCAAACTTCGCTACTATATATATTGAGGATAAACGGGCTAGCTCTTTGTAATAATATTTAAGAGAGGCTCTTTTTGTATTTTGATTTTCGGTACTAGTTACCTTGTATGACTAAATGAGAACTTTATATCACGTTTTTTATGGATCATACATAGCCTTCAAACTCAAATACTCGATCTACTTCTTTTTATTGGTCATATATCATTTCGTTAACATCCCATCTACTAAAATGTGCGTTAGATTAACTAGTTAATCACATCCTTTAGCTACAAGATCTTAAGATATATAATTTTATGATATGTTTAATTATTAGCAAAATTAGCACACATATAAGGTAATACAAAATCAAATACCTTTGACATTTTTGAGGACTTGAATTTAAAACGTTTGAGTATATAATTGTTCGTTTACTGTTGAAACACGTGTATACTCTTGAAGGTTTTAAAAACTTTAATTTAGATAATAGAGTAGTACAACATAAAGACTAAAAATGTATTCTTGAAGGTTTTAAAAACTTTAATTTAGATAATAGAGTAGTACATAAAGACTAAAAATGTGACGCCATTAATAAATCGAGGAGAGAAGTGAGATCTGTAAAAGTGGCCTCATCTCTACTACTAACAGCTAGAGATAATATATACAAAATAATCATTTACCAGATGGTACATATAATTATATAAGTTATATAACATAAGTACATAACTCGTGTAAAATTGCTTAAAAATTGAGTGGAGTGCCGGCATGATTCCATGGAGACATGCATGTTATGAATAAACACGTGTACTATGCTCACGTCATGCAAATTCCGAGACGACAAGAAAATATGGAATAGCAAGCCACGTGATCATCACAAGGTAATCAATGTAGAGTACAAAGATGCCCATATATGCCACATTCACCTCGAACGTCAGGGAATTTTCTGACGCTCAACTTCATGCTGTCTAGCTGTTATTGCAGAATATATATATATATATATATATATATATATATATAGCCTGATTCATGTGTGTGGATGTTCGCACCGTAAGAACATCTCACACTGATCCATTGTTCGACGCCAAACGATTGACAGGTGTGAGACATTCGCACTTGAAAATTCTCCTATATATATCTATATAAAATGGATTTTTCATATCATCGATCAAATTCATCATATATATATTTTTTAATTTACTTAATATATACTTTAATTGAATATATATATATATGTGTGTGTAAATTAATTAACGTTTGTAATGCCAGGATTCGTCCTTGCAAAGTTGCAATCTTGATTATATATATTCTTGTTATAGAATATCACTACATTGTAATATTGTATTGTGTTATATGTTATCCACAAAAATAGACCGTCCCCAGTCCCCCCTTATCCAGAAAAAAAAAAAAAAAAAAAGTAGAATTCAAAATTGACATTCTACCAAAACTCTCTCTCTCTCTCTCTCTCTCTCTCTCTCTCTCTCTCTCTCTCTCTCTCTCTCTCTCTCTCATATACAAGTTTGCGTTAGCTATATGTAATATGTTGGAAACTTGGAATAGATCGATCATAGTAATTAAGTTTAAGCGTCAAGTATATACAAAAAGTTTGACTACGTACATTGGGTTATTCCTTAATTAATATATCATATATGGAGTGCAGTGAAACGTGTCTCTCTCAAAATCTCAAGAATATTCTAGTAAATTTTAAAGATGGAGGAATATGATTTGATGGATTACTTAATCATATATCATATATGATTTGATCATGAGTATTTAATCTACCCAATAGATAATATATCGAGCTATCTAAGTCAGGTATCACGTACTGTATCAGGTTCATAATTATGCGATTAATATATCGTAAAATCAATCAAACCTTTTAAAAATATTAACCAAAAGGCTTGCATGCCCAGCTTCAGCTTCTTTCTAAAGCAAACCCGCATAACTTTCAAAAAATATTAGTCATTTTCTTTTACAATATATGCATGCTGATTATGCTCTTGAAATCCTAATTAATCAGAATCATATACGTATCAACATAATCAGTTTAAAGCATATTAAAATGCTGGCACGACCAAGGAATAAAATTTCGAGTTTCGACGGAAATTTCGAAGATTTTTAAATTTCGACATAAATTAGATGGAAATGACGAAAATTACTATCAAAATACGAAAATTTTGAATAAAACTTTACCATATGTTTATTTAACATATTATCTACTTAATTAATAAAAAACATTGAAGAAATCAAATTATATAGTAGGTTTCATGTGATATAAGGTGAATATAATGCGCGCTGGAGCAAATACTGTTAAATAAAATTAGTATAATGAATAAACAAAATTAGTATATTCTTAATTTATATTGTATAATTTAATTATACACTAAAATCTAAAATCTAAACCCTAATACTCTATATATTCTATATACCCTAATACTCTTTATACTCTATAATCTATACATTAAACCCTATATACTCTATATTTTTTACGATCTTAGGTTTTAAGCCCTTTAGAATACTTTTAATTATTTTTTTATATAGAAATGTATTAAAGTTTAAGGTTTAAAATAACTAAAAGAAATCTCAAACTTTTTTTTCTTCTTTCCAATTGCCCAAAGGCCCTAAACCCCCCCCTTTTTTTTTTTTTTTTTTCTTTCCTTACTTTTTTTCTCCGTGCCTCTCTCTTCAGTCTTTTTTTTATTTTTTATCTTTCCTTCCTTTTTTCCAGTGTCTCTTACTTAGCCAAGCTTTGTCTTCACTAAGTGTAACAACCCAAATTTTGTTACTTAAATTTTTCAAATTTGTTTTAAGGTTTGTTTAAAGGAATTAGAAATTTCTTTAAATTTATTTTAACTAACTTAGACCTTTGGTTGTGGTTCTAGAGCTTAGTTGTGTGGAAATGAATTTTAGAAAATGAAAATTCAAGAATTTGACGATTATTATTTTTTTCAGAATTAAATTATAAGAGTAGGATTTTTCATAATTTTTTTGAAAGAAATTTGACTATTTGAGGTTATAGGAAATTAGTACTCATCAATACGAGTTCGTATAATTTTTCAGTGAATTATTTGGAGTCTCGAGCTATTTTTGGTGAATTTTTGAAATTAGAGAAAATAGAAAATATGAAAATTTCGATAATTTCGATAAATTTCGATAAATTTCGGGAAATTTCGATAAATTTCGGATAAATTTTCCCGAAAAATTATTAAACATGTGTTTCGATTTCGACACCCTAAAAAAACGAAAATTTCGAAATTTAATTCCTTAGGCACGACCAATAATTAAGAAATATTATTAACCAAATTAATAAGTAATTTCTTATCCACTTCAAGCACTACTATTAATTGATTGATAGGAAAATCACTTCAATCTAAAATAAGTACTTATGGGTACGGATGGGACCAGCTAACAAAGCTTAGGATTTGAGAAACACCTAACAGGTGCTTTATCATGAAGCACTTTCAAGTGTTTTTATTAAATTACTTAGGATTAAGAAAAACTTATTACATCTAGTTATGTTTGGCACTGGTTTCAGAACTGTTAAAAGTGTTTTTAAATTAATAAAAAAGTTTTTGGTAGCATTTGGCAAAAATAAATTAAAGTTCTTCTAGATTATAAAATCATTTTTAAGGAGTTAAGTACATGCTTCTTGATGGAGAAAGCATTTCCAAGTACTTTTGCTAGCTTGAATCACTTCATTAGAATTTGTGTAAAAATTTATATGTGCTTAATTTTTAGTAGAAACGTACACTTTCAGGAAAAATATTACTGAATAAAAGTACTTCTTAAAAAGCAGTGTTAAACGAGCTTGTGGATTTAATAAGTTTTTTTTAATCCTGGAATGTATCATGACCTTAATTAGTTGTAAGGGTTAAAGATCTTTGTTTGACCTTAAATAGCCACACAATATTCCAATGCTTTTGATCATTCATTCAATTGTCAATATTTTTGGGCATAAATATATAGCAAACTTTTAACTAACCGACAAATTGGATTGGATGCCTAAATATATAGCACCTCATTTTAGTGAACCACATGTTACTAATTGTAGAAATATATGGTATGCAAAAAAGCAAAACAAATTGTAGAAATATATGATTTACGCAGAGAATAATTTTAGTGGCTCATTGTTGATAGACTTGGTGGGTCAAGGTATCTTCGATCTTCTTCTTGTACGGAAATCACGTGGATTAATTGATGGGGTAAATCCGACGGTGTACGAGCTCGATGAAATCCCAACCGGGGAGGCCATTGAAAGAGCACTGGTTCAACAGTTTATTGGTGGAGCTGTGCAGATCATGATCGAGCCTCCAAGTCAGAAACCAGCTTTGTAGCGTCTATTCCATAATGACATGCATGCATGCTATGAACAAACACGTGTTGCAAGGGATGCTCACATCATGCGATTTCGGAAACGACAAGAAAATATGGAATAGCAAGCCACGTGATCATCACAACGTAAAGATGTTTTGAGAACAACTTAATCAACTTGTAGAGTACAAAGATGCCCACATTCACCTCAAGAGGGAATTTTCTGACGCTCAACTTCATGCTATGCTGTGTCGTTTGTAGAATATAATTAACATAGATTTTCCATATCATCGATCATTCATCATATAATATATGCTTTGGTTTCATAATTAAGTACGTTGTTTATTTTACTTTATTTTTACTTAATTGAACAAAATTATTTATATAAAAATTGACGTTTAATTGTGATGCCAGGAGCCGTCCTTGCAATCTTACATGCATATATATTCTTGTTCTAGAATTTTACTACATTGTATTGTGTTATATCCACAAAAATAGACAGTCCCCACTTATCCACAAATAAAGTAAAATTCAAAATTGACATTCTACCAAAATATTCTCTTTCTTCCTTTCTTTAATATATATTATATTGTATATAAATATTGATTTTACAATCATTTTAAAATTTAAATCCTACCATTAAATTTGTATTTTTGACTTGTGTCTTATGTTAAGTCCTTAAGTGAATCAAAATAGATATAATATATTTAATATGACTCTGTGTCAAGCAAAGAAAATGCGTATGTTGAAATTGATGACAGCTAGTAATTAATTAATTAAGTTTTAAGCGTCTAAGTATATACAAAAAGTTTGACAATATCGGGTTATTCCTTAATTCATATATGCTATATCATATGTCATATGTCATATGTCATATATCATATATGGTGTGCAGCGGTACGCGTCTCTCTCAAAATCTCAAGAATATATATTACGTACTGTAAAATATTTTAAAGATGGAATTTGATTTGATCTCGATTACGTACCTGGCTCGGGTATCAGGTTCATGATCATTCATCATTAATAATGTAATAATCATGTGGTTAGTATGTATATCGTACCTGCATGCAGATATATCACAAATCAAACTTTTTAAAAATGTTATCCAAAGGGCTTGCATGCCTGGCTTCTTTCTAAAGCAAAGGCGCATAACTTTGAAAAAATATTAGTCCTTTTCTTTTACAATATACATATATATGATGCATGAGTATATTCTTGAAATCCTAATTTATAAGGATCAATATAAAAAATAGAGATAATTAGACTTAATTCTTTTAGAAAAACAGTTTTTACATAGAGACCGAGGGTGTTTTAAAATTTATAAAAAAATCTTTTTAATTCATAATAATTTATAAAAAAATCATTTTAATTCATAATAAAGTTCTTTTAATTTATAAAAAAATTCTTTTAATTTAAAATAAAGTCTTTCCCCATTTTGAAGGGTATTTTCCCTCCTAACCTAAAATCTTAAAATTAAAACCTAACATATATAAAGCCGTAAAAAAAAAAATAAAAGGACTTAATTAAAAACTTTAAATCACTACCGGTCTTAGTTTAAGAAAGATTCATAAAATGAACTAGACGCTAAGTCTCCCTAAAAAATATCATCTCTACGTACATTGACTATTTATAATTGAACATATTAAAATGGTGACATGATCGATCAATAATTAAGAAATATTCTTAACCACGTCCAGCACTACAATTAATTGATTAATAGCTAGGAAAATCACTTCAACAATAAGTACTTATGGTACGGATGGGACTGGTTAACAAAGTTTTTAAGGGACGTAATAAGTTGTTCTTAATCCTTAGATTAATTTAGTCAATGAGTGGATCGTGACCTTAATTAATTATAGGGGTAAAGATCCTTGTTTGACCTTAATTAGCCATGCACGCTCACAGTATTCCAATGCTTTTGGCCTGGTCATTCAATTGTCAATATTTGTGGGCATAAATATAAAGCAAGCTTTTACTTTTTAGTGCACTAACCGATCGACCAATTGGGATTGGATGCCTATAGCTAAATAAATATATACTATATAGCACCTTAATTTAATAAATATCGAGGAGCCACATATATGTTACTAATTATAGCAATATTTATGATTTACTCATAAGGATAGAATACTTTTAGTGGCATCTCTTCCAATTCCATTGTTGATAACGTGGTGGGTCCTTAAGGTATCTTCGATGATCGATCTCCTTCTTGTACGAAAAATCACGTGGATTAATTGACAAACAACGTGTTTAGGGTTTAATAATTTCAGCATATTTCATTAATCACATAAAAAAGGTATTTATACCTGTACAAGTGAGGGTCTAAATAGCAAATACATCTATTCCTATAATTACAAGAAAACCCATATAAACTAGGAATTTAACACTCCCCCTCAAGTTGGTGCATAAACATCACACATGCCCAACTTGATAAGTGAACAATCAAATATCCTACTCGACACAGCCTTGGTAAGAACATCAGCCAGCTGGTCTTCAGATTTCACAAAAGGGAACTCAACAATCTTAGCCTCTAATTTCTCCTTAATGAAATGACGATCAATTTCCACGTGCTTCGTACGATCGTGTTGAACCGGATTATGAGCAATCTCAATCGCAGATTTATTATCACAAAATAACTTCATAGCGACCTTGGGTTTACACCCCAAATCTATCAACAACCTCCTTAGCCACAGGAGCTCACAAATACCATTTGCCATACCTCGGTACTCCGCTTCGGCACTGGATCTAGACACCACCTGTTGTTTCTTACTTCGCCAAGTAACTAAATTACCACCAACAAAGGTGAAATACCCAGCTGTAGACCTCCTATCATCTGCTGATCCTGCCCAATCAGCATCTGTAAATCCAATAACATCCAAATGGTCATGTTTACTAAATAACAACCCTTTACCTGGTGCGGATTTCAGATACCTCAAGATACGTTCAACTCCATCCATATGCAATTTCCGTGGGTCATGCATGAACTGACTCACCACATTAACAGCATAGGCAATGTCCGGTCGAGTGTGAGCTAGATAAATTAGTCTCCCCACAAGTCTTTGATATCTTCCTCTGTCAGTCGGAGCAGAATTGTAGCTTTCAAACAACTTATGGTTCTGCTCAATAGGAGTTGCAGCAGGCTTACAAGCCAGCATACCTGTTTCTGTCAAGAGATCAAGAACATACTTTCTCTGGGACAAAAAAATCCCATGTGAAGATCTCGCTACTTCAATCCCAAGGAAATACTTCAGGTTACCTAATTCTTTCATCTCAAACTCAGAAGCCAGGTAAGTTTGTAGCGAGGCCATCTCCTCCTGATCATCTCCTGTCAAAACCATATCATCCACATATATAATGAGTA